>NW_016805596.1:293182-306354 GCF_001698545.2 Rhinopithecus bieti
TTTTCTTTTGAGGCGGACTCTCGCTCTGTCGCCCAGGCTGGAGTGAAGTGGCCGGATCTCGGCTCACTGCAAGCGCCGCCTCCCGGGTTTACGCCATTCTCCTGCCTCAGCCTCCCTGGTAGCTGGGACTACAGGCGCCGCCACCTCGCCCAGCTAGTTTTTTTGTAGTTTTAGTAGAGACGGGGTTTCACCGCGTTAGCCAGGATGGTCTCGATCTCCTGACCTCGTGATCCGCCGGTCTCGGCCTCCCAAAGTGCTGGGATTACAGGCTTGAGCCACCGCGCCCGGCCAATTGTGTTATTTTCATTTATTTGTTTAGTTGTTTATTTTTGGAGACAGAGGCTCGTTCTGTCGCCCACCCTCGAGTGCAGTGCTACGATCTTCACTCACTGCAACCTCCGCCTCCTGCCTCAGCCTCCCAAGTAGCTGAGATTATAGGTGTATGCCATCACGCCCAGCTAATTTTTGTATTTTTGTTTTATTTTACTTATTTATTTTTTAGGGACGGAGTTTTGTTCTTATTGCCCAGGCTGGAGTACAATGGCGCCATCTCGCTCATTGCAACCCCCACCTTCCAGGTTCAAGCGATTCTCCTGCCTCAGCCTCCCGAGTAGCTGGGATTACAGGCACCCGCCACCATGCCCGGCTAATTTTTGTATTTTTAGTAGAGACGGGGTTTCACCGTGTTGGCCGGAGTGGTCTTGAACTCCTGACCTCAGGTGATCTGCCCGCCTTGGCCTCCCAAAGTACTGGGAATACAAGCGTAGGCCACCGCGTCCGGTCAACGTTTTAAATTATTATTTTAAATTATTCAAAAATTTTTTGGAGACGGGTGTGGGGAGGGGTTTCACTATGTTGTTCAGGCTATTCTCGAACTCCTGGCCTCTAAGCGATCTTCCCGCCTCGGCCTCCCAAAGCGCTGGGATCACAGGCAGGAGCCACCGCGCCCTGCCCTAGGCGGGGTCACTTTTTGCTAAGATGTAGACACGGACTACGAAGAATCAGGAAGCCAGATCTGGCCTGAGTTCTGTCCAAAGTCAGGTCCAAATTCACAGATGCCGAGACGGCGACTTAGGTCGGCAAAGGCACCACTGAGGCTCCCCGTGGGGATCTCTGACCCAGAGCTGGAGCGAGCCTCGGTTTTCCCGCCAGGAAAATGGGTCCGACTTGGCCCCCTCGGGGCCGGGGTACCCGCTCGCACCACTCGGCACGCAGGGTCGGCCCGATCAACGCAAATACAACCAAGCAGAAGGGGCCGCGCGGGCGGCCACGCCAACCTGAGAACAAAACTCCAGGACCCACCCCCGCCGCTTCTCGCGGCCTCTCGCTCGCAGAGTCCCGCCTCTGCCGCGGGGCGGGGCCGAAAAGAAACGAGGCGGGGACTCACCACGAATGGCTAGCATCCCCGCCCATCAGACATTCACGCCTTTCGATTGGCCAGACTGTTCTGTCTTATCTTTCAATCTCACTGGCCTTACTCGCTTGCGTCTTGGACTAAGCGCACAGCTCGTGTGTGCTTCCGCGGAGGGGGATAGTTCGCGTTTTCTACCTGCGTCGTGGCCCGACCGCCCCCTCTGCGCGTTCCCACTCCCAGGCTCTGGACCTCGCGGGGATTCGGGGTCCTTACGAGGGTGCTCGGGAGGCCGAGCTGCGGCGTTCGGGCCCGAGCCACCCGGAGATGGCGGAGGGATCTCGCGTGGGCCGCCGGGCGGGCACGCGGGGCGGGCGGAGCGGGGCTGCGCGGGCGGGGCGGGGCGGCGGCGTGGGGCGGGCGGAACATGCTTCCCGCCGCAGGAAGTATGAGGCGCGCGCGGCTGCGGCGATACATAGCGACCGAGCCGACGCGCGGCGGCAAACGCGGGCACGCGCCACGCTGCCCCAGGGCGCCCCGGCCGCGCGCGCACGCTGCCGGGACGTGGTCCACGGCGGGGGTGGGAGGGCCGGCCACGCGGCCGCGCCGCCGCCACGCGGACCCCTCGGGCCCGGCCGCGACGCCCTTTGTCGGTGGGGGCCCCGCTTCATGCCACCGGCCGCCACGCGCCCGCGTGCCCGGCCTCGCCCAGCAGGGTGACCCAGCGGTGGCGGGGCGCGCTGGCCCCCCGGCTTTGTCCAGGGACCTCCGGCCCTCCTGTCGCGCGCGTTTTGGGGTCGCGGAGAAGTCGGAGGGGGGCAGCCTCGGGGCGGCCCGCGACCCGGAGTCATGTTCTCCACTTCGCGCGGCGCCGGGGGGCGCGACGTGAGGGCCCGGGCTCGCGGCCGCGCGCCCCGTCGGGCGCCGGCACTTCGGGAAACTTTGGCGCAGCCCCGGGCGGGTGCGGGGCGCGGACGGGCTGTGCACTTGGGCGCGAGGACGACCCCAACCCGGGCGCACGGGCCCGGGCGCCCCCTTTTTCGTGTAGAGGGGGCCGGCCCGGGCGCGGAGTTGAGGGGAGGCGCGGTGTGGCGTCCTTTTGTCTGCGCGGGAGTGGGCGCGCTGCAAGCGTGGTCGTGGCCTGGGCGGCCCTGGGTGGGGGGGCGCTGCGGGGAACTTCTCGCGTTTAATGACCGGGGCGAGGCGGCGGCCGCGCTGCGAGCTTCAAAGGCTCCCGGTCGCGGCCGCTGCACGGCTGGCGGGGGGGGGTCCGGCTTCCCGGCCTTTCCTCCCCCGGGAAAAAGGGTTTCAGGGCATCCCCACCCTTTCGGCGGCGCAAGTGCTTCAAAAATCTCCAAGTCTCAAATCTTGGGACGCCCAGAGCCAAGTAAGTCTCCAGCTCCCTAGAATGCCCATTTCAGTCGCCACATCCCCAACTAACTCGTCTTAAATCGGTTTCAAACTACCCCACGAAAAGTGCGGTTTCGTAGTCCTCAAAAAAAGTCAGTTTCACACGCCCTCCAAGAAAGAAAAAAACTGAGCGGGGGAGGGGCTGCGCTGGGGCGCCCGCTTCACACCCGGCCTCCAGTTGGCAGACAAAGAGGGGATTTCTCTGCTGCTTAAGTTGGGTCTCCCTCGACCTCGGAGGCCCCTCCCCACCCCCAGCCTCGGAGGTATCTCCCGGCCTGCCCCCGTCCCCACCTGGGGACCCCTGGGGAAAGTCGAGAGTGGAGGGGCCTGAAGTGCATTTCTTTGGGACGGAGATTTTCTCTGTACCTTTTCTGGGGTGGAATGGGTCCTGGCAGGTGGATCCCCATCCGCCATTCTAGAATAGCGGGGGCACCCTGGTCTTGGGACCCTCTCCCCGCTCAGGGAGGGAGGGCGGGCGAGGGATGTTGTCAAAGTTTTGCTTAAAAATAATTCCCGGATACATCGTGACAGTAAAGCAACCTAGGATTTTTTTTTCTTTTCTGAATACTGTTAGGGTTTTTTAAGGGGAGGGAGATTGAGGGTGGAGGGAAGCTTTACTGGTCCCTGCATGGAGTGCGCCCCCCCCCCCACTTTAAGTTGTGAAGCTTATAAAAGAGTTTCGTGGTTTTCTGATTTGTGGATTTCCTTCATGTCGAATTTGGGGGCGACCTGGTCTTCAACGGGCTGTGACATCTGTGGGGGGGATCACCAAATTTCCCTCGGAGTGGGGTAGGGCGGGTCTGTTCCTCCTCTTCCCAGGGGAGTAGGGGGGCCTCAGAGGAAACCCGGGGGTGGTTGGGAATGAGAGACGTGGGGAGAGGAGAGGTTCTGCTGCCCTGTGTGCCGTTTAAACTTGGCAACTTGATACCCTGGTGGTCTCTGGGGGAGTTGGGGAGTTTATATTTGCACACCCTCCCCCCCATTTTTCAGCCTCCCGGTGGCCTCTGGGGAGGGCTGCACAGGGACCCAGACTCTGGAATTCCATCTTCCCTGCCCCTGCTCCCAGGGCTCCGCTGGAACTCAGACCCCAGGGCAGTGGAGGGTTTTTCAGGCGGCTTCCCCACTCTGTGTTTTGGTCACTCACGCCTCTTTTCTCCTCCGTTTCTCCCTGTCCATCTGTCCCCACGCCCACCATGCAGGGTTTCCAGGCCTGACGTGCCCGCCCTGGCCCCAGGAGAATGAACCAGCCGCAGAGGATGGCGCCTGTGGGCACAGACAAGGAGCTCAGTGACCTCCTGGACTTCAGCATGGTGAGCCAGGACCCCCGCCCAGCCCCGACACCCCTTTGCCCCACAGTTCACGGGAAGGTTTTCAAGGGAGAGTGTTTGCTGAATACGTCAGCGATGGAGCCTCAGCTGTTTGGATGGGAGGCGCCGGTGGGGCTGGGGGTGTGCGTTGCTCTGGCAGGAGGCTGTCCCTGCACCGCAGTGGGTGCACCATGGGGGTCTCACCCGGACACAGCATGCTACAGTCCACTGCTGTACAAAGGGGGAAACTGAGGCCTCAGGGGCGTGGTCCTGGGCCCCCAGCTTGGCTGGGTAAGCCAACTCCGGCGTTGATCTTCCGATCTGTAAAATGGACCTGATCAGGGTCGCTTCCTCCATTGTAGATATAAAAATTAAAAGTTAAGTGAAAGGTCACTGCGCTCCAGCCTGGATGACAGTGAGACCCTGGAGACCTTGTTTTAATAATTGGGAGGGGGCTGGGCACAGTGATTCCCACCTGTCATTCCAGCACTTTGGGAGGCTGAGGCGGGAGGATCGCTTGAGGCCAGGAGTTCCAAGTCCAGCCCAGGCAACATAGTGAGACCCCATTTCTCAGAGAAACAAAACAAAGCAAAAACAAAATTCAAAAAATTAGCCAGGAGAGGTGGTATATGCCTGTGGTCCCAGCTACTCGGGAGGCTGAGGCAAGGAGGATCACTTGAGCCCTGGAGGTGGAGGCTGCAGTGAGCTATGATGGTGCCACTGCTCTTCCTCCTGGGCGATAAAGACCCCTTCTGAAGGAAAAAAAGGAGGGTGTGCCCAGTACTGAGCAGACAACTCTCCATGAACAGGGTGGGCACCACCTGCCCCACACAAGACTGTTCTAGTGGGCAGAGGACACGGGCATGAAACCAACTGTGTGTTTAATTAGTCACGTGTGGGTGCTGAAGTTAAGATGCCAGGAGCCGAGCCTGGGCCAGGAGGAGGCTGGTTTAGGATTGAGTGGGAATTCATGGGCCACTTAGCAGACAGCAGGGCCACCATTGTGCCTGTCACGGTTATCACCTCGGAGCAGGCAGGCCCGGTGGGGAGGGCGGGGCGGCTCCCTCCGAGTCTCAGGTTGTTGGGTCTGTCCCTGAAAGGCCCATTTTCCAGCTGGGTGGATGGAGGCTCAGAGGGTGCTGGTCCTCAGAAGTCACAGGGCGCAGGCAGGTGCAGTGAGGCTGGAATGCTGGAGCGCCCTGGGGTGCCAGGTGCTGTGAAGGCCTGGGGCCTCGGTGTACCTGCCGGCGCAGTGGGGCCACGTGTTGTGGGTTCTTGGAGAAGCTCAGGGACCTTGGTTTGTTTCTTCTGGCCTGTCTACAGAGGTCCTTACATCCTGCTCCCGCTACCCCGTGCCCAGTCGCAGCGTTTGGGGTTGAAACAGGTTGGGGGAGGGCACTTTCAGTCTGAATTTAACCCTCCTCCTTGTGAGGCGCAGGCCCCTGAGGTCTGTCAAAAACAAAAGTCCCCAAACTGAAACAACAGCGGCCACCCTGTGGAAAAAAACAGCCCAGAGGCCGGAGGGGCCAAGGCTGCGGAAGGGCCATGCTGGTATTTTTAAGCCGCGTTTTATTTTTGCCTTCCTGGCTGAGTAACCCGAGGTGCAGTTGGGTTGTTTTTTGTTAAACTGACAAGTCACAGACCGCTGGGCTGGAACAGAACGGCGGCGTTTTGGGGGAGGGGGCACAGGTTCAGCCCCAGGACCTGGCTCCTCACCTCCAGCCACTCAGCACATCTGCCGGTCCCAGGTCGGAGCCAGCAGTCGTGTTCCCAGATGAGGGAACAGGCTGGGAGCAGCAAGGTGCCCGTCCTCTCTGGGTGTCCCCCCTCTGGCTTTACCCAGAGCTGGAGTTTCACCTGCCTGGCTGGGACAGGGAGGCAGAGGCGGCCCCTGTGACTGCCCGCAGCCCTGCTCTGTTCCTGCATACCTGCCCTCTGCCCCCATCCCAGAAACTCAGTCCTGAGGGAAGCCCTTCCCTGGACCAGATTTGCATAAAACGAGAGAACAGGGGACTCAAGTCTCTCGTTCTTGCGGGAGAACATTAACCCAGGCTGTTCCCAGCGCGCCTTCGTCCTTCCCCAGCGCAGGCTGGCTTTGTCGGGAATGAAGGACCTGCCGGCACTGGCCTGGGCTGACGTGCCCTGCCTGGGTCCCAGGCAGTCCCTGGGCCTGAGTCAGGGGCTTCAGGGATGAATGGGGAGCGAGTCCCTGGGACCAAGGCTGTTGGAAACCAGCTCCCCAGACCCTGCCGCGTGCAGGACTCCCATGGGAGTTTGGGTTTTACCACGTCCCACGCAGCCAGAGCCCTGAGTCCATTTCTCAGAAGAGGAAACCGAGGCTCCAAGGCGTGCAGGGGCTGTTTTGGGCTGCTCACCAGGTCAGCGGAGCCCAGAGGACACGGCCCGGTACCCCGTGGCCCATGCCACGTTGGTGCAGCCCTGGTGTCGTAGGGGACGAAGCAGGTGAAAATGCAGTTGGCTGCAGCTCCTTCCGTGGGCTCGCCCAGGCCTGCCCGTCCCCCACAGCAGGCCTCTGTTTCCCACATGGGAGGGTGGCCCTTGGAAACCAGGGTCCTGGGGAGGCTGGGCACATCCGAGCCTGCGGGAGGGGGTGCGGTCCTGGGCGAACACTGCCTGCAGCCCGGGCACCACTCCTACCCACAAGGCTGTTCTTCCTCTCCAGGGCCAGGTGAGAATGCGGCCTCCGTTTCCCCTTCTGTAGGGCCAGGGAGTGGGGGACAGAACCCCGCCTCCTGCGTCCCCTTTGGAGCGGTGGATCGTGGCCACAGGCGCCGTGCCTTCGCCTCCTGGCTGCCTGGGGAAGGTGTTGGGGATCTTGGCCGCTCCTCAAAAACCGCCTGGCCCTGATTCCAGCCACTTTCATCACTTGAACCCCAGTGGGAGCTTTAAAATGCAGCCCCTTGGGGCAGGGCGGAGGCTTGTGTTTTTTTCTGTGGCAAAAGGGTTTGTTGCTGTTGGCTTTTCCGGTTAATGCTGCTGAGCCAGTTAATCTTTAGGGATTTAGTGCCCTGGGTACGGGTGAGCCGGGCTGGAGAGGGGTGGCAGTCCCACACTCCTGGCACCCAGGAGCTGGATCAGCGGTGGGGTACAGCCTCCCCCCAGCCCCTCCAGCTTCCTGCCGGGCCCCGGGCGCCATTCCATGTCTTTCTCGACCTGCTGCCTGTCTGAGCCTCGGCTTCCCCTTTGGCAAGCAAACCCATACCCAGCCCTGGTAGGGGGACAGTGGGCGCCACCCCTGCTCCAGGGCCTGCCATGCAGGGCCAGTGCATACACCTGAAACGTGGAGTCAGCCAGGGCTCAGGCATCAGGGGACTCTCCACGTGTCCCCCTGTTGAGTGTAGACCTGTCACTTTTCAGAGCTGAAAGGTAAAGACAACATTGTATGACTGTCAAGAGCCAATAAGTTGCATCCTTTGCCTAAATAGGATACCCCTCCCCCCAGAGCGAACGCAGGGGGAACAGCGAGTTCTCAGTGGCGGGGACTCTGTGCCTGGCGGCGCAGCGGGGTCATCGTCCGGAGTCTTCTCATTCTGGGCGTGGGTGTCCGGGGTGCAGTGTCGCTTGAGGGCACAGCGGGACGGGCCGGACCTAGATGGAGCCCAGTCTCAGGTCCCTGGACGTCCCCAGCTCTGCTCGCTGCCTGGGTTCGAGCCCAGGACTGTAGGGTTTGATTTGCTGCCCGCCCCACTCACCTCTCTCCTCCGCTCCCTGCAGATGTTCCCGCTGCCTGTCACCAACGGGAAGGGCCGGCCCGCCTCCCTGGCCGGGACGCAGTTCGGAGGTTCAGGTAGGATCCCGCCTTCCTGCCAGCGCTCGTGGAGTGAGGAGATCGAGGGTCTGTTGAAGACAGTGCGTGGGGCGAGGGAGGCTGGGGGCAGCAAAAGAGGCAGATGGTGCAGCAAAGGAGGGAAGGGGCCACAGAGGCCAGGTCAGGCGAGCCTGAGGACCCCCGAAATCAACTGCCCTTGCCTGTGTGACCTGCTTCGGGAGCCCAAGCCCCTTGTCCCCTTGTCCGTCCGGCGCCTGGAGCCTGGGTCTAGGGGCGGGGTGGGCCTTCCTCTCAGGACCAGGGTGGGAGCTGGGCCTGTGTGTGGGTGGGGATCTCAAGCCTCCGTGTCTCCAGTCAATCCACAAGGAAAACAGGCTCTGGAGGGGCGTGGTGCGGGATCCCGGCTCTCACTGGATCCCACCCACCTTGTGAGCCTCGACCGCTTTCATTTAAGCATGTATTAGGCGCTCGCTGTATGCAGGGTCCGGCACCAGGGTGACCAGCCATTGTGGTTTGCTTAGGACTGAAGGGCAGTTCCTGGGACCCGGGGCTTTGAGTGCTCAAAGCAGAAACATGCCAGGCTGACCTGGATGAGCGGGTCGCCCTCGCTGATGACATGGCAGTGGGTGGGACAGATAGGGGAGACGTAGGGTCTGGGGGGCGGCCTGCACGTCACCATCTAGAGCGTGGGCGGGGCTTCACAGCACACCCAGAGAGGGCCAGGCTGCCCCAAAGCGGGGCCCCCAGGGAAGGTCTCTGCAGAGTGGGTGTCCTGAGGGTGAGAGGAAGGGGCTGTGGGAGGATGAAGGGAAGAGTTAGCCAGGCAGAGGGAACAGCCCATATGGACACCCAGTGGTGGGACAGGCCGGTGGGGCGGGGTGGGAGGCGCTGTGTTCATTGCAGGTGCGGCAGGGAGCCCTGGATGGTTGTGAATGGAGAGAGGGTCTAGTCTGATGTGCATTTGGGTGGCCTAGGCTGGCTGTCGACAGGATTTGGTGGGGAGATTGGGGCCGGTGTCCCCGATGCTGCTTCAGAGCCACGGGTCTTTTGTGGACATCAGCATCTTTCCGGGGAGTGGGGGCCTCGGGATGGGGGCCTCTGAAACTGTGTCCTTCCTGCCTCTGGGATCTGGGGAGAAAGTGCCATCTTGCAGTTGCCTCCAGAATCACCTGGGGATGGACCCTGGTTGGAGTCTTGGGGTTTTGAGCGGTGGGCAAGGGGGGGTCTGTACTTAGGCACCTGCGCCCCCACACGGAGAGACATCGCTTTGCTGCCCCCACTGTCTCACACTGGCCTTCCCCTCTGCCTGAGGAAGTGGCCGCAGGGCTGGCCGGAATATGCTCCTGAGGCATGGAAATCCCCAAACACCACCCTGCCAGCCCCCCGGAAACAGCCCCAGGAACCGGACATGCTGACGCTTCCCCGTGTGAGACAGAGGGTCAGGCCTTGGGGCCTTCCTGGAGGAGGAGGCACAGCTACTAGGGCCGTACACCCTCATTCTCCTGGGCCTCTGCCTGGGCTTACAGCAGGGTGGGGTGGGAGGCGTCTTGCCTCATCCCCTGTCCTCTCTCACCCCCTCAGCCCTGGCGCAGACCTCTAGCTGTGAAACTGGTGCTGGGGTAGCCAGAGCTGTGGTGTGTGGACCGCCTGGTCCTGAGAATGCTCCCTCTGGGATGCCTCTGCCTGGACGCCCAGCCCGGTCCCAACAGGAACCCTGTGAATGTTTGCAGATTGATTTTCTGTGGTTCCCACAGAGTCTCGACCCGTGCTCTGGCCCTGCCCCAATATTGCAGGTTGGGAGTGTCTCGCCCTGTACCCCCACACATCAGGGTGGAGGCTTCGGAGGGCCCAGTGTGGCTCAGTATGTTGCATTTCTTGCCTTCGGGGGACGTGATGTGGCTGCTGCAGCGCGGGACCCCTCAGCTCCTGGACACAGCGGGGTGACCCCTCCCTGTTCAGTCCGTGCATTAACGCCTGCCTGAGCCTGGGGTGGTGCAGGGTGCAGAGCCCCAAGGCCTGAGTTGGTGGCACCGTCATCACTGCCTCCACTCCCCCAGGCCCCTGCAGGCTGTGGCGCTGGCCCCAGGTGCGGCCTTTCCGAAGCTCCCGCGAAATGGGCACCTGTTCCGTTCCCTCGTCAGGTTCAGCGAGTCAGTGGGTGCGAGTGGCGGAGGGATCCCGGCAGGGCCCGGGAGCTGCAGTAACTCATTTGCCCCCTCCCGGCTTTTCCTCTCCAGGGACCCAGGAAGAGGGGAATTTGGGGCCCATCAGCAGGATGGAGCCCCGGAGCTGTGGGATCCCTTCCCAAACCTTGGCTTCTTCCTGGAACAGTGGGTGCAGCTTCCTTCCAAGCGGGGCCCAGTTGGCTTCAGGGACCCCGCCCTTCGCCAGGAGTCCGAAGCGCTGATGGGGTCCCCCAGCCATGTTCTCCACCTTGGCCCCTTCCTCATGCATCCTGTTCTAGCATCCTTTTTAAGTCACTTCGCTTTTCTTAAATACATTTGAAAAGAAACTTTAGATTTGAGAACCAGAAACCCAGGCGAGAATGAAAGGTATCCCTGAATGTTAATTAAACAGAAGCTTTACCCTGTGAAGGGTCTACCTGTTCTTCGATATTTATTAATATGTAAAAATTGGTGTTGAGAGAGGAGTTAGGTACTGGGCGAGGTGGCTTACGCCTGTAATCCCAGCACTTTGGGAAGCCAAGGCAAGAGGATCACTTGAGGCCAGGAGGTCGAGGCTGCCGTGAGCTGTGATTGAGCCACTGCACTCCTGCGTGGGTGATTGTGAGACCCCAATTCAAACAAGCAGAAAAGGGCCGGACACAGTGGTTCTGCCTATAATCCCAGCACTTTGGTGACCAAGGCAGAAGGATCGCTTGAGCTCAGGAGTTGGAGACCAGCCTGGGTAACACAGCAAAACCCCATCTCTACTAAAAATATGAAACTTAGCTGGGCATGGTGGCGCGCACTTGTGGGCCCAGCTACTTGGGAGGCTGAGGCAGGAGGATTGCTGGAGCCTGGGAGACTGAGCCAGACCCTGTCTCAAAACAAAAACAAAACAAAAAAGCATTAGAGATGAATGAATAGGAAACCAAGATTTTCTGGTTGTCTGGATTGGAAGACATTTAAAACGGGAATAATTTTTGTACGCCTTCTCCCGCCCACCGCCTCCCATTTTTGGAAACTCTCAGGAAACTCTCAGGCACAGATCCCTGAGTGACAGCTCATCTTCTGCCAAAAAAGACAGGATCTGGGGCCATGAGAGACACCGGGAAATTGCTTATTGACAGACCAAAGGAACGTTGTTTCCTAGTTTTCATTTCCCGGTCGCTTTCTCCACCTGTGCGATTGTAAGTTTGACACAGGCTCAGAGTGAAAATCCACAGAACGGTACCTCTGGATTCTGATTGAGAGAAAACCCTGGAGGAACCTGGCGCACGAGTTATTTCCTCTGGGCGCGTGTCTGGGCGTGGGATTGCTAGGTCCATGGATTCCCTTGTGAGGTCGGGCACGGTGGCTCATGCCTGTAATCCCAGCACTTCTGGAGGCTGAGGCGAGAGGATTACCTGGGGCCAGGAGTTTGAGACCAGCCTGGCCAACGTGGTGACAGCATGGCGTTTCTCATTTAATAGGTGACGAAGATCATGGCCTTTCCCCTGCCACTCATTTGATTAATAGAGGGTGGTGGTCTTTTTGGAAGGGGATTGACCATGTGAATAGCTGTTTGGTGAATTCTCTTACTCTCTTGAGCCCTCGTCCTTGAAGTTGATCCGTTTTTTATTCTGAAGTCATTCGGGATTCACGGAAAGTGGCAGAGTGTTCGCCTCTCACCCAGCTACCCGCAGCCCAGCCACCTGCAGTCCGGCCACCCCCAACCCAGCCACCCTCGGGGTACCGTCCCACCCGCCCATGGTGCCGCGTCAGACCTAGGAAGCCGACGTGGGTGCCATCCACAGATCCTGGTCAGATTCCGCTGGCTTGACACGCACGTGTGTGTGTGTAGTTCTGTGCAGTTTTGAGACATGCACCTTCCTTAAGCCCAGAAATCAGCAATCTGTTCTTCATCTCTACAATTTTTTTTTTTTTAAGACCAGGTCTCACTCTTTAAAAAAGTGAGGCTGGGCGCGGTGGCTCAAGCCTGTAATCCCAGCACTTTGGGAGGCCAAGACGGGCGGACCACGAGGTCAGGAGATCGAGACCATCCTGGCTAACACGGTGAAACCCCGTCTCTACTACAAAAAAAATACAAAAAACTAGCCAGGCGAGGTGGCGGGCGCCTGTAGTCCCAGCTACTCAGGAGGCTGAGGCAGGAGAATGGCGTAAACCCGGGAGGCGGAGCTTGCAGTGAGCTGAGATCCCGCCACTGCACTTCAGCCTGGGCGAGAGAGCGAGACTCCGTCTCAAAAAAAAAAAAAAAAAAACCAAGTGAGTGCACTGGAGTGCAGTGGTGCAGTTCATAACTCACTGTAGCCGTGAACTTCTGGGCTCAAGTGATCCTCCCACCTCAGCCTTGTGAGCAGCTGGGACCACCTAACTAATTAAAAAATGTATATATTTTGTAGAGGGCTGGGTCAGCAGCTCACACTAGTAATCCCAGCACTTTGGGAGGTCGAGATGGGAGGATCACCGGAGCCCAGGAGTTCAAGACCAGCCTGGGCAACCGGGAGAAACCCTTTCTCTGTTTAAAAAAAAAAAAAAATTTCAACTGGGTGTGGTGGCTCACACCTATCATCCCAGCATTTTGGGAGGCCAGGGTGGGTGGATCACATGAGACCAGGAGTTCAAGACCAGCGTAGTCAACATGGCGAAAACCCCGTTTCTACTAAAAGTAACAAAAATTAGCTGGGCGTGGTGGTGCATGCCTGTAATCCCAGCTATTATTCAGGTGGCTAAGGCATGAAAAGCACTTGAACCTGAGAGACGGAGGTTGCAGTGAGCTAAGATTGCGCCACTGCACTCTGGCCTGGGGGACAGAGGGAGAGCCTGTCTGGAGAAGAAAAAAAAAATTGTATAGATGAGGTCTTGCTGTGTTCCCCAGGCTGATCTTGAATTCATGAGCTCAAGTGATCCTCCCGCCTCAGCCTCCCGGAGTGCTGCGATTACGTGTGTGAGCCACTGTGCCCAGCCCAATTTTTCACTTTTTGAGTATTTTGTGTAAATGGAATCCTATAGTTTGCAACCTTCTGAGATTCGCTTTGATTCTGTTAGGTTAGCGTAATTCCCTGGAGATCCACCCAAGCTGTTGGCTGTATCATTTTTTTTTTCTTTTTATTGATGCCTCATTAACCTTTTTTTTTTTTTTTTTTTTTTTT
>NW_016805596.1:306500-379444 GCF_001698545.2 Rhinopithecus bieti
TTCCCCCTTTTCCCTCTTTTTTTTTTTTTTTTTTTTTTGAGACAGAGTTTTGCTTTTGTTGCCCAGGCTGGAGTGCAGTGGCGCAATTTCGGTTCATGCAACCTCCGCCTCCCGAGTTCAAGCGATTCTCCTGCCTCAACCTCCCGAGTAGCTGGGATTGTAGGTGCCTGCCACCACGCCCGGCTAATTTTTTGTAGTTTTAGTAGAGACGGGGTTTCACCGCATATGTTGGCCAGGCTGGTCTCGAACTCCTGACCTCTGGTGATCCACCCACCTTGGCCTCCCAAAGTGCTGGGATTACAGGCGTGAGCCACCGCGCCCGGCCGCCTCATTAACTTTTTAACTACATCAGTAGTACAATTTACATCACCTTTTTTTTTTTCTTTTTGAGATGGAGTCTCACTCTGTCACCAGGGCTGTAGTGCAGTGGTGCAATCTTGGCTCACTGCAGCCTCCGCCTCCCGGGTTCAAATGATTCTCCTGCCTCAGCTTCCCGAGTAGCTGGATTACAGGTGCCGCCACAACACCCGGCTAATTTTTGTATTTTTAGTAGAGACGGGGTTTCACCATGTTGGCCAGGATGGTCTTGATCTCTTGACTTCGTGATCTGCCCACCTCAGCCTCCCAAAGTGCTGGGATGACAGGTGTGAGCCACTGCGC
This sequence comes from Rhinopithecus bieti, assembly GCF_001698545.2. NCBI lineage: Eukaryota > Metazoa > Chordata > Mammalia > Primates > Cercopithecidae > Rhinopithecus > Rhinopithecus bieti. Next base: position 307,161 of record NW_016805596.1, read on the forward strand.
TTGGCCTCTTTTCTTTTCTTTTTTTCTTTGTGCCTAAGATACAGGGTCTCACCATATTGCCCAGGCTAGTCTTGAATCCCCGCTCTTGCTTCAGCCTCCTGAGTAGCTGGGACTACAGGTATGAGCCACTGCACCCAGCTAATTTATTTCACTTTATTAATCATTTCATTTTGTTATTTTTTTTTTGAGACAGAGTTTGGCTCTTACTGCCCAGGCTGGAGTGCAGTGGCACGGTTTCGGCTCACCACAATCTCCACCTCCTGGGTTCAAGTGATTCTCTTGCTTCAGCCTCCCGAGTAGCTGGATTACAGGCATGTGCCACCACGCCCGGCTAATTTTGTATTTTTAGTAGAGACAGGGTTTCTCCACGTTGGGCACACTGGTCTCGAACTCCTGACCTCAGGTGATCCACCCGTCTCGACCTCCCAAAGTACTTACAGGCGCCTGGGCATATTTTTTAGCAGATACAGGGTCTCCGTCTGTTGCCCAGGCTGGCCTCAAATTCCGGGGCTCAAGCGCTCCTCCTACCTCCGGCTCCCACAGTGCTGGGGCTGCAGGCGGGAGCCATCATGCTGAACCTCCGATGGATGGTTTTCTGCCCTGGGTGTCCTTCCTGAAGCTCTTTTTAGTTGTGGGTGGGAAGACTCGATCCCTTCGCATGGGCCTGTTCCCGCCACCTCAGGGTGAGGAGTAGGCAGCAGAGGGAGTTAGGGGGAGAAAAGCGCACCTGTGCAGCCCCTGGCAGAGGAAGGGAGTGAGAACAGGTGAGAAGCAGGGGACCCGAGCAGTGAAGGGGTCAGAGTGGAGCTGAGGCTGGGTGAACATCGGCTCCCCCATGAGGCTGCTCAGGACACACACCTTGGCCCAGGACCGAGCACCGCTCTGGAGAGGGAAGGCCGGATGGGCCTGAGAGAGAGGGTCCCTGACGATTCCGGGGGAGAAGCACTTGTCTGCTTTACTTTAAAAGCCACGCCCTGTAAATAAGGATCACACCCTTGTTATAAAAATTGGGTATGCCTATTTGGTACAAAGAAAACTTCTAATATGAAAGAAAGGAAGGCTGGGCACAGTGGTTCATGCCTGTAATCCCAGCGCTTTGGGAGGCCGAGGTGGGCGGATCACAAGGTCAAAAGATGGAGACCATCCTGGCCAACATGATGAAACCCCACCTCTACTAAAAATACAAAAATTAGCCGGGTGTGTTGGTGGGTGCATGTAGTCCTAGCTACTCGGGAAGCTGAGGCAGGAGAATCACTTGAACTGGGGAGGTGGAGGTTGCAGTGAGCGGAGATTGCGCCACTGCATTCCAGTCTGGCGACAGAAAGACTCCATCTCAAAAAAAAAAAAAAAAAAAGAAGTGTAAGCCATATCCTTTAAGAACAATGTAGTAAAACCAGAAATAAAAGACCAAAAAGCAAAAAATAAACAGCCTCCCTGCTGGGAAGTATCCAGATTCCTTTTTTATCCAGTTCTTGAGTTAAAGAGGAAATTCAAATGGTTTTGACAATAGACAGAAATTGGCAGTAATGTAAACTCATAGAAACTATGAGGTGTGGCCAAAGCCGTGCTTGGGGGAAGAATCATAGTCTTCTGCATTCTCATTATTAGCGCAAGTAGAGCAAAAACAAACAGATTAAGCTTTTTTTGTTTGTTTTGAAGACAGAGTCTCGCTCTGTCACCCAGGCTGGAGTGCAGTGGCACAATCTCAGCTCACTGCAAGCTCCGCCTCCTGGGTTCACGCCATTCTCCTGCCTTAGCCTCCCGAGTAGCTGGGACTACAGGCGCCTGCAACTGTGCCTGGCTAATTTTTTGTATTTTTAGTAGAGATGGGGTTTCACTGTGTTAGCCAGGATGGTTTCCATCTCCTGACCTCATGATCACCTGCGTCGGCCTCCCAGAGTGCTGGGATTACAGGTGCGAGCCGCTATGCCTGGCCCAGATTAAGCATTGAAGTCAAGAAGTTATCCAGCAACAGAACAAACTCAGTGAAACCTTTTCTTGGTGATTTGAAGTGCTTCGTAGCATTTCCTACATTGCTACTCATTTTTTGTTGTATTTTTTTCTTTTGAGACAGGGTTTTGCTGTGTTGCCCAGGCTGGAGGACCCTGGTGCGACCATGCCTCACTGCAGCTTCGACCTCCTGGGCTCAAGCCATCCTCCCTCCTCAGCCTCCTGTGTAGCTGAGACCACGGGCGCACACCACCACGCCTGGCTAATGTTTGCATTTTTTGTAGAGACAGAGGTCTTGCCCTGTTGCCCAGGTTGGTCTTGAACTCTTGGGCTCAAGGAGTCCTTCTGCTTCGGCCTCCTGAAGTGCCGGGATCACAGGTTTGAGCTGCTGCAGCAGCCAACTACTCAGTTTTAGTTGCAGTCCTGCCTCCATCGTTCTTTTTCAAGTGTTTTTCCCCCATATTTTCTGACATGCTGATTCCTTTTTTTTTTTTTCTTTTCTTTTGAGACGGAGTCTTACTCTGTTGCCCAGGCTGGAATGCAGTGGCACGATCTCAGCTCACTGCAACCTCCACCTCCTGGGTTCAAGTGATTCTCCAGCCTCCAGGCTTAGCCTCCTGAGTAGCTGGGACTACAAGTGCCCACCACCACGCCCAGCTAATTTTCGTATTTTTAGTAGAGACGGAGTTTCATGGCCAGGCTGGTCTTGAGCTCCTGACCTCAAGCGATCCGCCCACCTCGGCCTCCCAAAGTGCTGGGATTACAGGCGTGAGCCACCGTGCCTGGCCAGTAGTCCTTCGTTTTTAAATTAAACCTTCAAAATCGCAGTATAAGATACTTGGTTGTGTCACTGGTTTTGATTATTTGTTCACAAACTTCCAGAGCGGGTTGCACGTAGGTATTTTGGGATTTTCTGTGCAACAGTATAGTGGTCTTTTCCTCTTTAGTTTGGGTTTTGGGGGACTTTTTTTTTTTCTTTGAAACAGGGTCTCACTCTGTCACCCAGGCTGGAGTGCAGTGGTGCAGTCATGGCTCCCTGCAGCCTCGACCTCCCGGGCTTCTGAGTAGCTGAGACTGTGGGTGTGTGCCACCACACCCAGATAATTTTTGTATTTTTTGTAGAGATGGAGTCTCACCATGTTGCCCAGGCTGGTCTCGAACTCCAGAGCTCAAGCGATCCTCCTCCCTTGGCCTCCTGAAGTATGGGGTTGCAGGCGTGAGCCACTGCGTCCGACCATCCTCGCTTTCTGTCCTTGTTCCCTCCTGCCATGCCCTAGTTATATGTATTTTGTACTTGATTCAGTCTTCCAGCTGAGCCGTCACCCTTTTCATCCTCAGACCCGTAGCCTCCCCCCTGTCCCAGCGCGGGGCTCTGTGTGCCTTTTTACATTGTCTGGTTTTTCTGGAGACATATGGTGGGGACGATGGTGGGGACCCCACTCCGGGCAGGCAGGTTGGCTCAGGTCTCCTTGGCAAGCCTGATACCGCCTGTGGATTCGAGGTAGACCTTCCTGTCTGCCTGTGTTTGTCACGTTCAGGGTGTGTCCTCCTGGTCCCATTTGAAGATCCACGGTGAGCGATCAGTAGCACTCGTGCACGTGTGTCTCAGAAGGGCCCCTAGCTTCCCACTAACACTTTCTTCAGCCTGGCGGTGTCTCACACCTGTAATCCCAGCACTTTGGGAGGCCGAGGCGGGCGGATCACCTGAGGTCCGGAGTTGGAAACCAGCCTGACCAACATGGCAAAACCTTGTCTCTCCTGAAAATACAAAATTAGGTCGGGTGCAGTGGCTCACGCCTGTCATCCCAGCACTTTGGGAGGCTGCGGCAGGCGGATCACAAGGTCAGCCTGGCCAATATAGTGAAACCCCGTTTCTACTAAAATACAAAAAATGAGCCGGGCGTGGTGGTGGATACCTGTAATCCCAGCTACTTGCGAGGCTAAGGCAGGAGAATCACTTGAACCGGGAGGCAGAGGTTGCAGTGAGCTGAGATCACACTATTGCACTCCAGTTGGGGCGACAGTGCGAGACTCCATCCCTTAAAAAAACCCAAAAACAAAAAAATTAGCTGGGCATGGTGGCTCGCACTTGTAATCCCAGTTGCTCAGGAGGCTGAGGCAGGAGAATCACTTAAACCCAGAGGTGGAGATTGCAGTGAGCTGAGATCGCGCCATTCAGAAACAACATATATATTTATTTTAAATCATCCATTTCAGCCACATCTTAAGATGTGCTACCATTTGGCTCTTTTTTTTTTTTTTTTTTTTTTTTTTTTTTTTTACATTGTCTGGTTTTTCTGGAGACATATGGTGGGGACGATGGTGGGGACCCCACTCCGGGCAGGCAGGTTGGCTCAGGTCTCCTTGGCAAGCCTGATACCGCCTGTGGATTCGAGGTAGACCTTCCTGTCTGCCTGTGTTTGTCACGTTCAGGGTGTGTCCTCCTGGTCCCATTTGAAGATCCACGGTGAGCGATCAGTAGCACTCGTGCACGTGTGTCTCAGAAGGGCCCCTAGCTTCCCACTAACACTTTCTTCAGCCTGGCGGTGTCTCACACCTGTAATCCCAGCACTTTGGGAGGCCGAGGCGGGCGGATCACCTGAGGTCCGGAGTTGGAAACCAGCCTGACCAACATGGCAAAACCTTGTCTCTCCTGAAAATACAAAAATTAGGTCGGGTGCAGTGGCTCACACCTGTAATCCCAGCACTTTGGGAGGCCGAGGCGGGCGGATCACCTGAGGTCCGGAGTTGGAAACCAGCCTGACCAACATGGCAAAACCTTGTCTCTCCTGAAAATACAAAAATTAGGTCGGGTGCAGTGGCTCACGCCTGTCATCCCAGCACTTTGGGAGGCTGCGGCAGGCGGATCACAAGGTCAGCCTGGCCAATATAGTGAAACCCCGTTTCTACTAAAAATACAAAAAATGAGCCGGGCGTGGTGGTGGATACCTGTAATCCCAGCTACTTGCGAGGCTAAGGCAGGAGAATCACTTGAACCGGGAGGCAGAGATTGCAGTGAGCTGAGATCGCGCCATTCAGAAACAACATATATATTTATTTTAAATCATCCATTTCAGCCACATCTTAAGATGTGCTACCATTTGGCTCTTTTTTTTTTTTTTTTTTTTTTTTGAGACAGTCTCACTCTGTTGCCCAGGCTGGAGTGCGGTGGCACGATCTTGGCTCACTGCAAGCTCCGCCTCCCGGGTTCACGCCATTCTCCTGCCTCAGCCTCCCCAGTAGCTGGGACTACAGGCGCCCGCCACCGCACCCAGCTAATTTTTTTTGTATTTTTAGTAGAGGTGGGATTTCACCGTGTTAGCCAGGGTGGTCTCGATCTCCTGACCTTGTGATCTGCCCTCCTCAGCCTCCTGAAGTGCTGGGATTACGGGTGTGAGCCTCCGCACCCGGCCCCGTTTGGCTCTTGGATAACGTTTGGAGGCGCCTGTCTCTCTGCCTGCACTGGGAGGCTGAGGGCGCCGTGGTCGTCAGTGCGCCAACTTTTCTGTCTTTTCTTTGTCCTTGACTCCGCTGCCCTGTGCATTCTCTCTCATCGATTTTTCTTCTGGAGGATCTGCTTCATTGGCGAATCAATACTGATTAATTGACTGCTTTTCTCTTTATCGGCATTTCTTCTCTTTCTAAAGTTTTTGGTGACTTTCAGATCACGGGTCCCCTTTGCTGACTTCTGCCCTCTTCCGTTCCGTCACTGGGGTGTTGAGGATTCCGCCCCATGAACCCCATCCCATTGGTTTCCATGATGCTTGTTTTTCTCATATGACTGACATTTGGTTTTGTTTTTTGTTTTTTTCTTTTTTTTTTTCTTTTTTTTTTTTTGAGACGGAGTCTCGCTCTGTCGCCCAGGTTGGAGTGCAGTGGCCGGATCTCAGCTCACTGCAAGCTCCGCCTCCCGGGTTTACGCCATTCTCCTGCCTCAGCCTCCCGAGTAGCTGGGACTACAGGCACCCGCCATCTCGCCCGGCTAGTTTTTTTGTATTTTCAGTAGAGATGGGGTTTCACTGTGTTAGCCAGGATGGTCTCGATCTCCTGACCTCGTGATCCGCCCGTCTCGGCCTCCCAAAGTGCTGGGGTTACAGGCTTGAGCCACCGCGCCCGGCAGGAGGTCCCGTCTTGATTTCTAGGTCTCCAGTGCCAAAAGTCAGCTTTGGCTTAAGTGGTAGCTGCTGTTTGGAGGACGCAGAGCACCTCTGCCGAGGCTGAAACATGGATTATTTTTGTCCTTCGTGAGTACTTGAAGGACAGTTGGATGTGGAGCTGCAAGGCCTTTGAACCATATTTAGATTTTTAATCTGTTTAATGTCAGGCTGAGAGCAGCGCCGTCCCCCTCTGTTCTGTTTGTCAGTTTCTCTGTTGACGTATTTGGATGCCAGGTTTGTGGGCCCCTATGGGCTGAGACAGTGGGATTTCGTTGTGGGCTGAGCCATCGTCAACAACAACAAAAAAACCCTCCCTCGGTTGGTCGTGGTGGCTCATGCCTGCAATTCCAGCACTTTGGGAGCCCAAGGCAGGTGGATCACCTGAGGTCAGAAGTTCAAGACCATCCTGGCCCACATGGTGAAACTCCATCTCTACTAAAATATAAAAAAATTAGCCTGGCGTGGTGGCGGGTGCGTGTAATCCCAGCTGCTCAGGAGGCTGAAGCAGGAGAATCACTTGAACCCGGGAGGCAGAGGTTGCGGTGAGCCAAGATTGCGCCACTGCACTCCAGCCCGGGCGACACAGCGAGACTCTGCCTCCGAAAAAGAAACCTCCCTTGAATTGAAACTGATATGAATGTTGCGACCCTTCGTTTTTGTTGGCATTGCTTGGCGGCTCTTTGTGCACCTGGTTGTATCTCCTGAGTTGCTTGTTTCAGAACTGTCTTTCGTAGGCATCGTGTTTTTAGATTAAAGACATGAAGCGCCTGTCCGTCTTCATTCTCAGCCTTTGCTTCCATCATCTTATTTTATATTTTTCCATCTGTGTGCTTCCGACTCCGGATTGCTTCCCCCGGTGTGTGTTTTCTGAAGCTCTGTGCAGCTTTGCGGCTCTGCCAGTGGTTCTTTTCCTAGTTTTGAATAACACGTTTAAGGCCACGATTCTGCGTCGTGAATAACACATTAAAATGCTGTTTCTCGTGCTCTCAACTTCCGAAGTGAAATCACATCTGCCCCCTTCTGTTGGAAAGTGAAAATTGAGCTTGTGTATTTCTCTTCCCTGCTGGTATTTGCTATCAGTAAATCGCTACTTTTTAAAAAACATTGTCGGCCGGGCGCGGTGACTCAAGCCTGTAATCCCAGCACTTTGGGAGGCCAAGACGGGTGGATCACCAGGTCAGGAGATCGAGACCATCCTGGCTAACACGGTGAAACCCCGTCTCTACTAAAAAATACAAAAGAAAACGAGGCAGGCGAGGTGGCGGGCACCTGTAGTCCCAGCTACTTGGGAGGCTGAGGCAGGAGAATGGCGTGAACCCGGGAGGCAGAGCTTCCAGTGAGCTGAGATCGCGCCACTGCACTCCAGCCTGGGCGACAGAGCCAGACTCTGGAGTCTCAAAAAAAAAAAAAACATTGTCCGAGGCGGGCAGATAATGAGGTCAGGAGATCGAGACCATCCTGGCTAACACGGTGAAACCCCCGTCTCTACTAAAAATACAAAAAAACTAGCCGGGCGAGGTGGCGGGCGCCTGTAGTCCCAGCTACTCGGGAGGCTGAGGCAGGAGAATGGCGTGAACCCGGGAGGCGGAGCTTGCAGTGAGCGGAGATCCGACCACTGCACTCCAGCCTGGGCGACAGAGCGAGACTCGGTCTCAAACAAAAAAAAACATTGTATCTGTTCATAATTGTGTATTTGCATCTTACTAGGAAACATTTGTATCATTAAATAGTGACTGCTACTTATTCTGAGGACCTGAGCAAATGGCATCTATCTTTTGCCTCAGTTTCCTCATCTGTAGAATGGGGATAATATAGCCATTGCAAGGATTCAGTGAAATGAGAGAAAACTCAGACAGAGCCCTCAGAGGGCTTTCCTTGTGTGTCCGTCTTGTTATGGGTTCTAGGAGTCTCTGATTCGTGGTTAAATGTGCTCACCATCTACTTCATTCCGTAGAACCCCCAGGCTCTGCCATTTCTTTGAGGATCCGTGCGGCTTACAGGCTTAGGACAGTCTTCTGGCTTTTTAGGGTAAATCATTGAACTTCTTGAACTTCATCCTTTATGTTCTATGTTGGGTTTCCTCTTGTGTCTCTCTTTTTTTTTTTTTTTTTTTTTTTTTTTTTTTTTTTTGAGACGGAGTCTCGCTCTGTCGCCCAGGCTGGAGTGCAGCGGCCGGATCTCGGCTCACTGTAAGTTCCACCTCCCGGGTTCACGCCATTCTCCTGCCTCAGCCTCCTGAGTAGCTGGGACTACAGGCGCCCGCCACCTCACCCGGCTAGTTTTTGTATTTTTAGTAGAGACGGGGTTTCACCCTGTTGGCCGGGATGGTCTTGATCTCTTGACCTCATGATCTGCCCGCCTCGGCCTCCTAAAGTGCTGGGATTACAGGCGTGAGCCACCGTGCCTGGCCCCGGGTTGGTTTCTGAGCTTGTTTTGAGGGGCAGGTTCTCTGATCCCCACACTCAGGTACCGTGCGCTGGTGGTTCCCATAGACATGGAAGCAGGAGTGAGATAGGGGTCTCAGTTATCTCTGTGGTCTCTGAAATTCAAAGCGGGTACGTTTCTCTAGTTGTTACTTATATCTGTGCTTGACGCCCATTCTCGGGTCCCGCTCTGCCCTCGTAGGAAACCCCAGGGCCGTGGGGGAGTGGGGTTGCGAGGTGTCCCTGGTTCTGGTGGAGGAGGTTGTGAGGCATCCCTGGTTCTAGGGGAGGAGGTTGCGAGGTGTACCCGGTTCTGGTGGAGGAGGTTTTCCCCGATTCTGGCGGAGGAGGTTGTCCCTGGTTCTGGTGGAGGAGATTGCCTGGCGTCCCTGGTTCTGGTGGAGGAGGTTGTTCCGGGTTCTGGTGGAGGAGGTTGTCCCGGGTTCTGGTGGAGGAGGTTGCGAGGCGTCCCGATTCTGGTGGAGGAGCTTGTCCCGGTTCTGGTGGAGGTTGTCCCGGGTTCTGGTGGAGGAGCTTGTCCCCGGTTCTGGTGGAGGAGCTTGTCCCCGGTTCTGGTGGAGGTTGTCCCGGGTTCTGGTGGAGGTTGTCCCGGGTTCTGGTGGAGGAGCTTGTCCCCGGTTCTGGTGGAGGAGCTTGTCCCCGGTTCTGGTGGAGGAGCTTGTCCCGGTTCTGGTGGAGGTTGTCCCCGGTTCTGGTGGAGGAGGTTGTCCCCGGTTCTGGTGGAGGAGGTTGCCTGTGTTGCCCACACAGCCTCACTGTCCCTCTGCCCGAGGGCACATCCTGCCACTTTAGGGGCTCTGGGGACCCCCACTCTTAGGGTGGTGTGTGCTCTCCACTCACTTTCTCTTCAGCCTCAGGTTTGTCTGCTCACGGGAGGGCCATGGGGCCCTGCTTTGCTGCCCCCCACCGCCAGACACTAGGGGCAGACGGAAGAGGGGCTTTGTGGGATGTCCTCAGCCCCGCAACAAGGAAGGGCTCTGTGCTGCCCCAGAAACATTTTCTCCCCGACTCCGGATCCTGAGAATGCTGGGTGCGTGTGCCACAGCCTACGGCCCCGACCAAGAAGACAAGACAGGAGATAAACCCAGGGCAGCCGCAGCGTGCCAGCCAGGCCGAGGGCATCCTGGTCTTTCACCTTCTCCCGTAGCTTGAACTTAGATAAAATGGAGGCTGGGCCTGCTGGCGCACGCCTGTGATCCCAGGGCTTTGGGAAGTACAAGGTGGGAGGAGCGCTTGAGTCCAGGAGTTTGAGACCAACCTGGGTAATGTAGTGAGACCCCCATCTCTACAAAAGATTTTTTTTTTTAATTGTCCAGGCATTGTGGCTCATGCCTGTAATCTCAGCACTTTGGGAGTCTGAGGTGGACAGATCACCTGAGGTCTGGGGTTCAAGACCAGCCTGGCCAGCGTGTGAATTACCTGGGCATGGTGGCGGACTTCTGTAGTCCCAGCTATGTGGGAGTCTGAGGCTGGAAAATCACTTGAACCCACGAGGCAGAGGTTGCAGTGAGCCGAGATCGTGCCACTGCACTCCAGCCTGGGCAACAGCAAGACCCTGTCTCAAGAAAAATGAAACCAATTTTTTTTTTTTTTTTTTTTTTGAGATGGAGGCCTCGCTCCTGTTCCCAGGCTGGAGTGCAGTGGACACGATCTCGGTTCACTGCAACCTCTGCCTCGTAGGTTTATGCCATTCTTCTGCCTCATTCTCCCATGTAGCTGGGACTACTGGCGCCCGCCACCGCACCCGACTAATTTTTTGTTTTTTTAGTAGAGACGGGGTTTCACCGTGTTAGCCAGGATGGTCTCGATCTCCTGACCTCGTGATCCGCCCGTCTCGGCCTCCCAAAGTGCTGGGATTACAGGCGTGAGCTACTGCGCCCGGCCATTAAGTGTAATTTTTAATGCTCTTGAAAAAATGCTGGCCACGTTTCCAGCAGTTTATAGTGTGGCTCCCGTATTGGACAGCAGAGGTGGAGAACGTTTTAATTCTCCAGGAAAACGTTCTTGGAAGCACAGTTATTTATGCGTGAAATGAAGACGTTGAGGATGGGTGTTTTGGGGGCCTCCGCTGTGTTTCAAGCAATGCTGAGGACAAAGAGGGGCCCCAGGCTGGGAAGGAGCTCAGGCAGGGGGCGTGGGTGGGGGTCACCTCATGTGTTGGGGAAGAGGAGAGTGACAAGATCAGGGAAGAGTTTGGTCTTTATCCTGAGGATGATGGGGAGCCATGAGAGAGGCTAGAGGGAGGGAGAAGAGCCAAGTTTTGCTTCTAAAGGCTCCATCAGGCTGCCTGAGGATGTCAGCAGACTTGGGAGGAAGCTGCTGCAGGGACAGGGCTTAACCCGCTGCTGTATAGCTGTGGGGCGAGCTACTGTTCTTTAGGAGGAGGGAAGGTGAGAAGACTCCCAGGACTTTAGGCTGAGCACCTGAGTGGGGGGCTCATTGCAGAGCTGGGGCTACAGGATGAAGTCCCAGGCCTGTCTGAAGCCAGACCACCTGGTGGTGTGCCTGAGGGTTTGGCAGGGGCAGTATACAGGGCTATGCTCAGGGCCCGTGTCCACCAAGAGTTTTGCCTGCCCAGCATGGTAACCCTACTCCTGGTACTGAAGTCTGTCAGTTGAGTTTCTTGTGCAGAGGCAGCTGAAGCCACTTGGGCAGTCTCTGTATGAAGGTCAGTCGGACCTCCCCAGAAAGGACAAGGGAGTGAATATTTTTGGCTGTGCAGGACAGATGGTCTCTATTGGAATTATTCAACTCTTCTCTTACAGCAAAAGCAGCCGTGGATAGTACATGGACAAATGGGCACAGTGTGTGCCAATAAAACTTTATTTAAAAAGCAAGCTGGGGGCCAGACTTGGCCCATGTGTACTATTTGCTGATCCCTGCTGCGGACAAATCTCAGTCCTACCCAGTATTTACTGAGCACCTTTTGAAGCCCCCCCTCGCATTTTGCCAGCAAGCCAGCAGGCAAGGACCAGTCCCCGGTCCCTCTCAGGAGGGGACCCAACGGGGACTGGGACTGGGAAGCCACCAGCACTGAGCGTTTCTTGGCCACCGATGGCCTCTCTTGAAGCAGCATCTTTCATTGTTACCCTCATGGCAGCCCAGGCAGGTGGGCAGCTTCCACACCCCTGTGACTGGAAGAGGAACCGAAGCCCAAGGGATGAGCAGCTCCTGGGGCCTTCACCCCAGCTCCCCCACGCCGTCCACTTGCAGGCCTCTCCTTAGGCAGCCGGGCTGGCCCAGGGCGGGAAGGTGCCCTTCCTGGCTAAAACTCTGTAGTGCTTCACCAAAGAAAATCACAGAAAACCACCCTCTGACAGCAGCGTCTTACTCTATTAGTACATTTTAATTAGAAAAGGAGCAGGGGATGCGTTATGAATATTCATGGTGGATTATTAAAATGCATAATTAATCAGTGGGGGGATTTTAATAACTATTTATGTGGGGGCTGTCCCTATTTTTGTCATTTCTAGGAGGAGGAGGCCAAGGACTGGGTGAGGGAGGGTTCCCCGAAAGAGCAGATTGAGGCATTGCCTCTGCCAGGGGCCTATTGGAGTGAGCCTCGGGGGCGATCCCTGGGCATGGGGCCCCAAGGAGGCCCCCCACCATGCCACGCCTTCCAGGGGTTGAGGGCTGGGTGCCAGGAACCTCCCATTTGCTCAGTTGGGGGTCTCTGCACCTCCTGGGGAGCGGGCTATGGCCAGAGGGGACCGGACAGTGGGCAGGTGGTGTAGAGGCAAACTGAGGCCCAGAGGGTGCCGGTGCTTTGCCCCCGCCCCCCCCCCAGCACGCCCTGGCCTCAGCAGCTGCCCTGTTCGCCCGGGCCCACGTGCAGGACCAGGATCTCGGGGTGCAGAAGGCCTAGACCTGGCAGCGAATGCTGTGTGGATTCCTGGAGACTACAGGAGCCCCCTGCCTGGCCCCCAACTCAGCCAAGACAGCATCCCAGTCCCCCACTCATAATCACATTGGAAATTTTTGATTAGAAAACAAAATCTAAATGAGGCATATGAATATTCATTAGACTTGGAGATTAATATGCATAATTATGCAAATCAGACAGCAATTAAACACCAATACTCCCCGAGGGGAGTGATTAACACAAAGGCACCGAAATAGAAGGATGCAATTTGAAAGAAGTTTCTGGTGCGGTCCAGCAGGGAGGGCAGAGGGGTGGGGCGGAGGAGCTGGGTCCGGCAGCCTGCTGTGTGGAGTCAGCGTGGGGAGAACAGCCTGAAGTTGTACCTGTGACGGACAGCAGTGCCGGGCTGGGTACCCCAGGCCTGGCTCTTGGGAAGCCCCTGGACTTGAGAGTTGGACATGGACACCCCAAGCCCTTTAAAAGTAGGGCCTGTTTGTAATTCGTTTATAGAGAGGGAAACCAAGGCAGGGCAGTGACCCCGTGGCCAAGCTGAGGCGGCCCAGGGCTGCTCCTGCTTCTCCAAGGGTGTGCTCTGTGGCCCCCGATGGAAGGGGGAAGGATCCAGGCAGGCCCGCCCTGCCCAGGGCAGAAGATTCTGGAGTCCTGGGCATTGCCTGTGAGTGTTCTGAGAGATAAGGGCCCCGCCCGCCCCGCCCCGGGACCAAGGTCCTCATCCCGTCCCTTGCTGCACCGGGAACTCCTGCCCCACGCAGGCCCCTGGTGACACTGGGCTTGTTCCAGGTGACGAGATTCGGCTCCACCCTCACGGGCTGCCAGTGTCCTGCCCAGTGGGTGGGCCTCTGCTGCTGCTTCAGCAAAGGGCGGCCCCACCTCCCGCACTGGCCGTTGGGGACAGGGAGACCCTGGGTCTCCCCAGAGCGCATGGTGCAGCTTCCACACCGTCCTGCTCTCATGAGCCTTTCTCACAGGGTCAGAAGGGTCTGCATCTGATACAGACCCCAGCCCACATAGTCAGGGCTGGGCCAGAGGGAAGGACTTGGGACTGATGGGGAGGAAGCTCGGCGTGAGAGCGAGGTCTCTGTCCAAGGAGGACATGATAGCTGGGGCTTCAGTGGGTGGGTAGGAGTTTGCCAGCAGAGAGCCGGTGGAAGAGTTATTCAAGTTTATGGACCTGTGAGTGCTCCGAGTCCCAGGGTGTCTGGGTGTTAACTGCTGACTAGTGTCCTTATAAGTCAGACTGGGTGAGGCTGGGTTAGGAAGGGTTCCACAAGCCCCCTGGGTCCACTGAGGCTTGCCCCTGAGATGACAGAAACGGAAGCTTTTAGAGCTGGGCAGGCGTGAGGGTGACTTGTAACTCTCTCTGTCCTGCCTGCAGGTCTTGAGGACCGGCCCAGCTCGGGTTCCTGGGGCAGCGGCGACCAGAACAGCTCCTCCTTTGACCCCAGCCGGGTAGGACCCCCCATGAGGCCTGAGACCCTGAGTTTCCTGTCCCCAGAGGGGGGGGCAGGCGGCATGGGGAAACAGACTGAGAGAAGGGGCCAGTCTTCCAGGGGTTTGGACCAGGAGACGTGGGTTTGAGTCCTGTCTCTCCAGCTGTAATATGGGGTGGGGGGCGGATTGTGGAGCCCCAGCACCTCTCATCCCCCCGCCGTCTCCCCTAGACCTTCAGCGAGAGCACCCACTTCACTGAGTCGCACAGCAGCCTCTCTTCATCCACATTCCTGGGACCGGGACTGGGAGGTGAGTGCCCGGCCTGGTGCGGTCCCTCTGCCGTGCACAGATGTGCAGATGTGGGCCTTGGCGTGGTCAGTGCACGCACAGTGCCAGGCAGGTTCCCAGTGTTCATCCAGAGGGTGTCGGACAGCCAAAGCCTCTGCCCGTCCTGGGAGCAGCTGCGGGAGGTGCACGGGACGCAGCCTGGACTCCCTGGCACGGCGCTCTGCGACTCGGCTTCCCCGCCTGAGTGTAGAGGCAGGGAGGCTGTTCCAGACGTCACTCCGTGGATTTCTTCCTCCTGCTTCCTGGGGAGGGGTCAGCAAGGCCAGCCTGTGCCCGCTGGGAAGGAGGCGTAGGAGTCCTGGAGACTCGGGAAGGCGGTCAGCGTGTGGTGGTCAAAGCCTGTGCCCTTCCGCAGACCGCCCGCCTGCCCTCTCTCCCTGGGGGGCCCTCCTGTTAACTGAGAGAATCGTGACTCAGGCCGGGCGCGGTGGCTCACGCCTGTAATCCCAGCACTTTGGGAGACCGAGGTGAGTGGATCACCTGAGGTCAGGAGTTTGAGACCAGCCTGGCCAGCATGGTGAAACCCCGCCTCTACCAAAAATACAAAAATTAGCCGAGCACGGTGTTGGGCACTTGTAGTGCCAACTACTCTGGGGGCCGAGGCAGGAGAATTGTTTAAACCCGGGAGGTGGAGGCTGCAGTGAGCTGAGATGACATCATTGCACTCCAGCCTGGGTGACACAGTGAGATTCCATCTCAAAAAAAAAAAAAAAAAAAAAAGAATGACGACTCAGGCCAGGTGTCTGGTCCCACCCCACCACGGAACCTGGGCAAGCACCATCCTCTTCTGAGCCTCAGTTTCCCCACTGTAGGAAAGGGACCTTCTCGGAGGGAGGTGGGTGAGGACTGGCCCAGCTCTGCAGGCCCTGCCAAATGCCAGGTGGGGGTTGGTGCCTGGTCCTGTGAATATCCCAGCCTCAGTGCAGGCTCACCCGTGCCGCAGGGGAACGAACCGACGCTTGGGAAGGGCACCTGGCCGAGGGTCTGTGGCTGGGTGGGGCTGAGCTGGGGCGCCCTCCTCCAGGGACCTGGGGCTGTGGATGGGATGGTGTCCTGTGTGCCGTCCCTCCTGCGGCTGACCCAGGGAATCCCCCGAGCTGCACATCCTCCATCTCCTGCGGGAGTGGCACGTCCTGTGCCCTGGGGTTCGGGGAGCTCGGGTAGGGGTCTTGGTGGGGGGGTCTTGCTGTGTGGGGGGCTAGCGAGGGGCTTGGGAGTCCCGCTGTCGTGGTCAGCCTCCTGCCCCAGTGCCTCCGCTGTGGAATTTGTGATTTCGTCCCTCAGTCATCCTGGGATGCGGGATCCGTCCCTGTCTCTGGAAGCCGACAGTTTGAGACAGGGTTTCTTTGTGGTTTCCGTGGTGCGGTGGGGGCATGTGCTGCTCAGAAGCCGGGAGCTGTGGAGCGCTGGACCTGTTGCAGGGCCTGGATGCGCACCGTGTACCCCTCAGCATTGTTGGCCAGGGGTGAAGCTGAGGCCCGAAGGACTTTGGGGGACCCAGCCTTTTCTCTGGACCTTGAGGGGCAGCCCCTGGTTGGGCCCCACAGCGGGGCAGGGGTGGTCCTGTCTCATTTTGCCCGGCCTAGGACTTGGCACACAGTAGAGTCGGTCGGTGTCCTGAGTAGGAAGCGGATAGTGTGAAGATGGGAGCAAGTGTGCTTGAGGGCCCACCACCTGCCACAGGCGATTTCCGCCCATTCCCCACACGGGGTAGGTGAGGCCTGGCCCCGGCCCCCCTGCCCTGGGTGACCCCTGCACCCGGAAGGGCCGGTTCCCCACTGGCTGTTCCTTCTTCCCGGCCTCTTCCTCATGTCCCCAATGGCCCCAGGGTGGGCAGGGCTGACGCGGGCACTTCCCATGGCCCAGCCAGCAGTGTCCCGACCCCAGCCGTGTCCCACCTGCCTCCCCCATGGGTGGGGCCTGAGCCATAGCCAAGCAGCTTGGAGAGGACAGGTGGCAGTCCCAGGGAGGCATGCGGGGGGGCATAACCTCAGGCCCCTCTGGCCTCAGTTTTCTCACCCGAGTTGTTGAGCAAGCAACTCCTGTAGCCGGGTGCGGCCTGTGGGGTGGGTCGTGGCTGTCGTTTTCCCCATGTCCCCAGGGTCACCAAGATGAGGAAGTGGGAGGCAAAAAACAGCAGCATTTGTTCCAGGAGTTGGGATATCATTGAACTTTTAAAAATCAAAAATTGGGGAACTTTTTCCTGGTTTGAGAATAATGTACATTAGTCAATCGCGCTTTTCGGCCCCTCACAGCAGCCTCAGTCACATTCTGTGCCCAGTGTCAGCCAGAAGGGGATTTAAGTGACTCAGGTGCTGAGTAATCCGGTGCCTACTTCAGGCGAGGCTGGATCCAGGCGTCTCTGCAGCAGCCCCAGGCCCTCCACACTGGGGGCTCACCCAGGCAGGCTGTCCCCTCTATAGCCCAGGCCCTCCACACTGGGGGCTCACCCAGGCAGGCTGTCCCCTCTGTAGCCCAGGCCCTCCATGCTGGGGGCTCAGCCCGGCCAGCTGTTCCCCTCTGTAGCCCCAAGGCCTCACCTGTCCTTTGTCACTGAGCACCCCAAGGAGGTGCTTACTGGCGGAGCGCAGGTCACATGCTCATTTGTGAATGAACCCTGGTCTGAAGGCTGCATGCTGGGCACTTTGGGGGAGCCTGTGCCAGGGGAACCCAGGGGCCCGTGCGCTGAACCTGATGCTATGTGCACAGGCCCTGGGGCTCCCCGCCAGCGCCCCCAGGCCTGTCCCCTGGGACAGACAAATGCCTCTGAGCCCAGCAACCCAGGGCATCAGCCCCTCAACGCTAGAACAGAGGAAACAGGCTTGGGAAGGGCAGGGTCCAGCAGAAAGCACGGCCCCGGCGAGCTCTGCTGCCCCTGCAGAAAGCACGGCCCCGGCGAGCTCTGCTCTCCCTGCAGAAAGCACGGCCCCGGGAGCTCTGCTCTCCCTGCAGAAAGCACGGCCCCGGCGAGCTCTGCTCTCCCTGCAGAAAGCACGGCCCCGGCGAGCTCTGCTCTCCCTGCAGAAAGCACGGCCCCGGGAGCTCTGCTGCCCCTGCAGAAAGCACGGCCCCGGCGAGCTCTGCTGCCCCTGCAGAAAGCACGGCCCCGGCGAGCTCTGCTCTCCCTGCAGAAAGCACGGCCCCGGCGAGCTCTGCTCTCCCTGCAGAAAGCACGGCCCCGGCGAGCTCTGCTGCCCCTTCCCACCGCACCCCCTATGCAGGCCTTGTGTGGGCTGCAAACACTCAGTGTCGACGCTGAAATCGTCGGGGACCCCAAACCTGTCCCTGGTGGGCAGGAGACAGGCATATTGAGGTCAGGCTCTGTGGGAGACAGGCACACCGAGGGCAGAGCTCTGTGGGAAACGGGCACACTGGGGTCAGGGCTCCCTGAAACGGGCACACTGAGGTCAGGCTCTGCCAGCGTCCTGCCGCGGTGCACTCCGTCTTGTGCACTTACGGAGAGCCTATGTATGTGGGCACATGTCAGGCATTGGGGGGCCCTCAGGATGCTCCTTGGGGTCACCTCCCACTAACCTTCCTTCTCCCCTTGCAGGCAAGAGTGGCGAGCGGGGTGCCTATGCCTCCTTTGGGAGAGACGCAGGCGTGGGCGGCCTGACTCAGGTGAGGGGCTCAGGCCAGCCTGGGGTGTATTTTAATTGTAAACAAATGTGTCTCCCACCCTCCCTGATCTGCAGAGGCTCTCCTGGCTCAGCCAGGTTCTGTTTGCTTCCTGATAGCAGGGAAACCAGGCTGGGCCTGGGCCGGGGCCGGGGCCGGGGTGGGCTGGGTGGGTGTGGACCGGGAGGAGTGGGGAGGCAGATGAGGACCAGGGAGGCCAAGGCCTGCGGGACTGCCATGCTCAGCTGGAGGGGCTCCATTGCCCGCCCACCTGAGTGGCAGGTAGGAAAACTGAGGCCACGCAACAGGCCTTTGCAGGTGTGGACCCCCTGGGGAGCCCCTACAGCAGGTCCCTGTGCAGCCGAAATTCTCACCCACGCTGGCCCTGGTTGTGAGGCTGGGGGTGGGGATGTTGGGGGCTGTGACCAGCCACAGGGGTCCTGTGCAGCCTCCAGTCCTGGGCACCCCCAGGGTTCCTCCCTCATCCCAGGACTTCATCGCTGTCCCTGCCCTCAGCTCCTGGCCCTCGGTGGGGCTTGGCCTTGTCACAGGTGGGGCCATCTGTGTGCTCTCTGTGCCCCAGCCAGAACAGCAGCAGCCACCGTGATGGAGGGCCAGCCGGGTACCAGGCTCTGCGCCAGGGGTACGCTCGCGTTGCCCCAGTCAGTCCCCACGAGGGGCCCCGGCCTACGTGCCCGTTTTACAGACGGGAATACACAGGTCCGAGGCTCCGCATCCGAGAAGCAGAACTAGGTCTCGGGTCCTCCTCTCTGGCGTTCCCTGGTGACTCATCGAGCCCCGCAGTAGCCACACAGAGTGTGGGCTCGGGACAGGCTGGGCCTCGGGAGAAGGCCCTGTCCTGGGCGCTGGGCCACCCCATGGGGCCACTGGATGATGATAGAGCAGATGAAATGCAGGAGTCGGTTCCGGGACCCGGCTCAGGGTGGCCCTGGCTCCCCAGGAAGAAAGCCCGTTTCACACTAACACGTACAGAATCCAACCGAGGGTTTTACAAAACAAAACCAAAAAGATAGGAAGCAGCCGGGTGCACAGACGCTGAGCCACGCAGCTTTGTACTTTCGCATCTCAGGATCCAGGGAGCAGCCCGTTGGGTTAGCCGCACTGGTCTCTGTTTCTCAGTCTTTTGTTCTTTCTTTTTTTTTTTTTTTTTTTTTTTTTTTTGAGACGGAGTCTCACTCTGTCGCCCAGGCTGGAGTGCAGTGGCCAGATCTCAGCTCACTGCAAGCTCTGCCTCCCGGGTTCACGCCATTCTCCTGCCTCAGCCTCCCGAGTAGCTGGGACTACAGGCGCCCGCCACCTCGCCCGGCTAGTTTTTTGTATTTTTTAGTAGAGACGGGGTTTCACAGTGTTAGCCAGGATGGTCTCGATCTCCTGACCTCGTGATCCGCCCGTCTCGGCCTCCCAAAGTGCTGGGATTACAGGCTTGAGCCACCGCGCCCGGCCAGTCTTTGGTTCTTTATGAAAACAGCAGTGTGGGTTGCGGTCAGTCTTAAGTCGGAGAAACACGGCAGGTGTCAGACAAACTCCGTGAGCAGGCAGAAGGGGGGGCATCCCCCACCGCGGGGCGGGTCCCAGCGGCTTCAGCCTTTGCAGTTTTTTCTTGAATGGAACGGTCTGGGGTCTGGATGCCAGCCCGGTGCTTCCTGACCACCCGCTCCCCACCAGGCTGGCTTCCTGTCGGGCGAGCTGGCCCTCAGCAGCCCCGGGCCCCTGTCTCCTTCGGGCATGAAGGGGACCTCCCAGTACTACCCCTCCTACTCCGGCAGCTCCCGGCGGAGAGCGGCAGACGGCAGCCTGGGTGAGTGGGGTCTGGCCAGGGCATCGGGGGCTTTGGGGAGGGGCCTGTAAAGGGAGGTGGGGTCCCCATTAGCTGAGGGCACCAGACGGAGCACACGCTGCACCTTCCAGGTTCTGGCTGGATGCCAGGCGCTTGGGCCATGGAGGGATGGACGGTGATAGGGGACGAGGCCGGGGCAGGCGGGGCTCGTTACTCCCGGTGGCCCTGGCCCATGAGGCTGGCCACAAACCGTTGTGGCAAAACCTGCAACTACTTTTGCACGGGGCTAATAGATTGTTCCTGTGACAAGTCCAGGGAGAGGTTCCTACGAGCCTCTGGTCCCGAGGTTCCTGTGGCTGATGGGTGCGGGCTCTGTGCATGTGGTTTCTGTGTAAGACGCCTCACGAGGTACATCATGGTTCCTCCACACTGAGCCCTGCTGCTCACGCCTGAGCAGAACGTGCATACCTAGGCATCCCCTGCAAGGCACATCACAGCCTTCTGGGCTCAGGAGCACTGGATGGCACCTCGAACTACCCGGCGCCTATTCCACGCAGCACACTTGCCAGGCATGGTGGCGCTCACCTGGGTCCACGCAGCGCACTTGCCAGGCATGGTGGCGCTCACCTGGGTCCACGCAGCGCACTTGCCAGGCGTGGTGGCACTCACCTGGGGTCCCAGCTACTCTCGAGGCCGAGACAGGAGGATCACTTGAGGCCAAAAGTTGGAAACCATTCTGGGCAACATAGGGAGATCCCATGTTTGCAAAAAATTTTAAAAATTAGCTAAGCGTGGTGGCACACGCTTGTGGTCCCAGCTACTCAGGAGGCTGAGGCAGGAGGGTGGTTTGACTCTGGGAGTTCGAGGCTGCAGTGAGCTGCGATCGCACCATTGCACTCCAGCCTGAGAACAGCACAAGACCCTGCCTGAAAACGATAAGCGTGAAATCACCCACAAAAAGCACAAAAATGTAAAAGATTGTGGCTCCGAATACACCAAGGACAGGAGCCCCGTGATGCAGGAGGAGGCCTTTGTTCCGCTTCGGCTGGGCACGTGCGCCTGGGCCACTCGACCTTTTCCCGCTCTGTGCACGTCCGCGAGTGATCAGGAAGGTGCCTGAGTGCTGATTTCCAGGTTACGGATTTTGGCCCATAGGCGAGTTTGCAAACAGCAGCCCCGAGTGGTGAGGCCTGACTGCGTGTGATAGTCGGGGCTATCTTAGAAGGAGGGTGGGGCCACGGGGCTTCTCATCAGAGCCTTGGCTCGGGACCCATCAGTTCCTCGTTTTCCGAACTGCACATCGCAGGGAAAACCGTCATGGTTCTTTCACACTTTTAGAGCCATGTAGATAGACCCGAGGTTTTTTGTTGTTGCTGTGTTTTTGAGACGGAGTCTCGCTCTGTCACCCCGGCTGGAGTGCAGTGGCATGATCTTGGCTCACTGCAATCTCAGCCTCCCGGGTTCAAGTGATTCTCCTGCCTCAGCCTCCCGAGTAGCTGGAATTATAGGCGCCTGCCACCACACCCGGCCACTTTTTGTATTTTTAGTAGAGCTGGGGTTTCACTGTGTTGGCCAGGCTGGTTTCCATCTCTTGACCTCATGATCTGCCTGCCTTGGCCTCCCAAAGTCCTGGGATTACAGGTGTGAGGCACTGTGTCCGGCTGACCTGAGGTTTTTTATTTATGAAACGGGAATTCTGAGGGTCTCTCCTCCAGGGTGCAGGGCAGGGGCTGTTCTCATGGCCGGTGGCCGGTTCTCACCCCTTTCGCTCCTAACAGACACGCAGCCCAAGAAGGTCCGGAAGGTCCCGCCGGGTCTCCCATCCTCGGTGAGTCGCACGAGGGAGAAGGGACCCCACAGTTCGTCAGTGGCAGCGCCAGACCCTGTGTCCTGGCGAAGCTTGGGAACACACGTGGGGGGTGGGCCATGAGTGAACACGCCCCCCGCAGTTTCTGAGCCAAGATCTGCCCCAAGGCCCTAGCTCTGACGGGAGGCTGCTTCCAAGGGAAGGCAGGAAGCTTCTTCCCTAGGTCCAGCCTCGGTCTTGTTTCGAGAGAAAGGTGGTTCTGGTGTCTGAGGCCCCTTTAGAAAGGGCACAATTGGGCCGGGTGTGGTGACTCACGCTGTCATACCAGCATTTTAGGAGGCCAAGGCGGGCGGACCAGCTGAGGTCAGGAGTTCGAGACCAGCCTGGCCAACATGGTGAAACCCCGTCTTTACTAAAAATACACAAATTAGCTGGGCGCGGTGGCTGACGCCTGTAATCCCAGCTACTTGGGACGCTGAGGCAGAAGAATTGTTGGATCCCAGGAGGTGGAGGTTGCAGTGAGCCAAGATCGTGCCACTGCACTCCAGCCTGAGCAACAGAGTGAGACACCCTCTCAGAAACAAGGGGAGGGCGTGCACAGTTGGGGCTCCCTGTTATGTCCTCGGGGGTTCAGGCTGTCCCACATCCCTGCCTCCCTGCCAGGCCCCACAGATGGGCCAGGCTGCTGTGCCACACTCCTGCAATCTCATCTCACTGGAGGGGGTGGCAATTTGCTGATTCCCCAGCTCAGTAGCCACCAACTACCCTCTGCCCAGCCCTCGTGCTGGCCCCAAGAGCCCTGGGCATACGTCTCCTCTCCCCTCGAGTTGACCAGCTCCCCACAGGCCCAGGTTTAGGGTTAGAGTCAGGCTGGTTTCCCAGGCCAAAGGCTCTGCTCCCAACAGTACCTCTCCCCTCCTTCCCCGGGACACAATTTTTCTGCCCTGAAACCACCCCCCAGTGTCTTACAACATCAGGCCCACCCAGCACACTTTCTGCTGCAGCACAGGGGCAAACGTTACCAACTGGTTCCAGCCCCACAGTCCAGGCAGTGCCAGCCAGAGTTGGCACTAATCACAGACGCCTCTTCCTGTTACTTTAGCCAAAGATGAATGTTGCTCTGGGGCCAAGGGAACTCGGTGCTGGAGGATTGATTCCAGCTGGGGAACAAGGGAGAAGAATGGGATGGGGGTGTTGGAGCTAGGGTTTTGATGGATCAATAGGAGTTTTTTGGATTAAGGAGGAAAAAGGCTTAGTAGGCAGAGCCAGATCCAAGTCCTCAGGTACAAAGGTCAGAAGTTCAGGGAGGCAGGAGGTGGGGGCTGGAAAAGGAGCAGGAGAGAGAGACGAGGACACCGTAAGAACCTCAGACTGGGCCAAGGGGCTGGGATTTACCCAAAGACGGGGGTGGCTTTACAGGGAAGGGAAACAGGGTGGTAGATGTGCTACCAGGAGAGGGGACAGGAGGCCAGGCTCAGTGAGGCCTGCAAGGTGTATGGGCTGATCGACCCCGTGAGGCCCCTCCATCCTGACTCTGCACCCCCCACCCCCCCCACCCGCCCACAGGTGTACCCTCCCAGCTCAGGTGAGGACTATGGCAGGGATGCCGCCACCTACCCGTCCGCCAAGACCCCCAGCAGCGCCTATCCCGCCCCCTTCTACATGGCAGGTACACGGCGGCGGGGGGCTCGCAAGGGACGGTGGGGCAGGGCCAGGGTTCCCCACCTGGCCCCCGCCTTACCAGTCCCCCTCCACAGATGGCAGCCTGCACCCCTCAGCCGAGCTCTGGAGTACCCCGGGCCAGGCGGGCTTCGGGCCCATGCTGGGTGGGGGCTCATCCCCCCTGCCCCTCCCACCCGGCAGCGGCCCTGTGGTCAGCAGTGGAAGCACCAGCACGTTTGCTGGCCTGCACCAGCACGAGCGCATGGTAGGGCCCGGGGCAGGGGACGGGGTAGGTGGAGGGTGGCAGTGCCTCATCTAATCCACCCTCCTCCTGTCCGGCCCCCAGGGCTACCAGCTGCATGGAGCAGAGGTGAACGGTGGGCTCCCGGCTGCATCCTCCTTCTCCTCGGCCCCTGGAGCCACGTACGGTGGCGTCTCCAGCCACACGCCGCCTGTCAGCGGGGCCGACAGCCTCCTGGGTATGGCCATTTCCTGGGATGCGGCCTCTCCGAGGGGACACTGAGCTCCAGGCAGGGCCTGGGTGGGCTCAGTGGGGGGTGGCGAGGAGTCCACAGGGGTGGCGCAGGCACGTTTGCTGACCCTGAGAGCGAGCTGTCGTCAGCTCACATTGTCCGCTGTCGGTAGGGCCTGCCGCGTGCATTGGGCTTGGGATGTCTGGAAACAGCTCTTTGAGGAATGGCTTTCCCGCCTTACAGCTGGGAAACAGGCTCAGAGAGGGACTCCCTCACCCAGGGTCCCCTGCCAGTGGTCTGTCCCCAGTGCGTCAACCCCTGCGGAGGCCAGTTTTTGGGGGGATCAGACAGAAACCGGACCCGAGTCAGGCTGCTCTCCCCAGCGCAGTGGTGTCTGTGGGGGACGGCGGAATGCGGGAGAGCTTGCCCGTCGGTGGCGGCACCCAGGCTGGGCTGCATGGGCCTCACCTCTCTCCACCCACAGGCTCCCGAGGGACCACAGCCGGCAGCTCCGGGGATGCCCTCGGGAAAGCACTGGCCTCGGTGAGGCGTGGGGCATGGGGGGTGGCCAGGCAAGTGACCCGAGAGGCCGGCCCCTGATCTCCCATCTCTCGTCTCTCCTGGTCCTACTCGCAGATCTACTCCCCGGATCACTCAAGCAATAACTTCTCGTCCAGCCCTTCCACCCCCGTGGGCTCCCCTCAGGGCCTGGCAGGTCTGTGTGGGTTTTGGGAGGCAGGGGAGGCTGGTTCTGGCGCCTGCTCCTTGCTGAGATGGGCAGGCAGGTGGGAGGGAGCAGCTCACCCCCAGGGGCTTGTGGCATCTCTGGTCGGGAACTGACAGTGGAAGGGAATCCCTTGTGGGCTTGTGTTCCGCTGGGCAATCCAGGACGGCCGCCTGGTAGAGGCAGTCTCCAAGCCAGCCCTCCAAAGCTATGGCACATAACCAGTCAGTGAGGGAGGGCTGGGAGGTGGCGCCCAGGTTAGGTCACAGCACAGGCAAAGCCAGGAGGCAGAACCTGGCAGTTCACGCTGCATGAACATGAGGGGACACTGGCGTGCCCAGCAGCTCCCAGATCCGATGGGGCCAGCGGCACCAGAGCTGTGGCCTGGACTCTAGAACGTGTGCATGTTGCTATTTGCTCACCCACCGGGTATTTATTAGATACTGGCTGTTTACCCTTTGTGGGGCTCTGGCCCGGGGGGCAGACCTTCTTATCCCTGTGAGGATGTGCCTGCTTATTGGCGGGGGTTGCAGGTGCAGGCGGAGCGGGAGTGAGAGCTGGAGGTTTCCAGAAGGTCTGGGTGGTTAAAAACACCTGTGAGTCCTCACCTCTGCCCCATGGGAAGTGCCAGGAGTCCTCACTTCACCTCGGCCTGTTTAGTCCCACCTGGAACTTGCCACTTCCCTGCCTGCTGCTGGAGCCCAGAGTGGGTCAGCCAGGGTGGGGCAGCATGGGGAGGAGCCCCCTACTGTGTGCTGCTGAGCCGCTTCACCCCCTGGGGTGGGGCGTTGGACTTTGTAGATGGGGAAACAGGCTCAGATGGGAATGGCAGCATCCACTGGGCACCCAGCATCCCTGCCTGGCGGGGCTGAGAGCTGCTTTGTGTTGGTGTGGGGTGCCCCGGAATGGCCGTCGTGGGCATCACTGGAGGCTGGACAGGAGGTTCATGAATCCCTCCCCACAGGCATCAGGCCGTGCTCACACCCTGCCCCTTGCACCCCATTCACGTGCCCCACCCCCTTCCAGGGACGTCGCAGTGGCCTCGCGCAGGAGCCCCCGGTGCCTTATCGCCCAGCTACGACGGGGGTCTCCACGGCCTGGTGAGCGCCCGCCCCACCCCGCCCCACCTTTCCCTGGCAGAATTTGCAGGACAGATGCCCCTTGAGAAGGAGAAACCTTTTAGTTAATTTCTCGTAAATAAGCCCCAAGCTGTTATTGAGGCCTTGTGGCCACCAGGGCACACACGTTTTGAGCTGGTCCAAAACACAGCTTCTTGGGGAAGGGGAAAACAGGACCACCGGCCACCTGCATGCGGAAGGGACACGAATGGGGTCCTGTGGGGTCCCGCGGCCTGGGCCCCTCACCACCCATCCCCCACCCTGCAGCAGAGTAAGATAGAAGACCACCTGGACGAGGCCATCCACGTGCTCCGCAGCCACGCCGTGGGCACAGCCGGCGACATGCACACGCTGCTACCTGGCCACGGGGCGCTGGCCTCGGGTTTCGCCAGCCCCATGTCGCTGGGCGGGCGGCATGCAGGCCTGGTGAGCGCCGGGCGAGGGTGGGGCTGGGCAGTGGGCAGGGACCCGGCTCCCCCTGACGCCTTCCTCTCCCACGCCTGCAGGTAGGAGGCGGACACCCCGAGGATGGCCTTGCAGGCAGCACCAGCCTCATGCACAACCACGCGGCCCTCCCCAGCCAGCCAGGCGCCCTCCCCGACCTCTCTCGGCCTCCCGACTCCTACAGTGGTAAGCCCTTGAGCTTGGGACTGTCTGATCTCTGGTTCCAGTTGGGGAAACTGAGGCACTCCCATGGTGGGAGTCAGGGTGGGAACCCAGGGCAGGTGTGCGGTCACCGTGGGGGTACCTGGTGACACAGGTGCCCCAGTCAGCAATTTCAGGAGGGTGGGCGAGACCAGCGGGGCCAGCATTGGCCCTGGGTGTGTGAGGTGGACGGCTCTGGGCTCCCTCTTCATCCACCTGCTCCCACATGCCATGTGCCTGCCAGTGTTTGGCACTGGGGAAGCGGGGGCAAGGGGTGCAGCAGGATGACCCTGCCTCGGGGGAGACAGACTAGGAGCTCGCTGTACAGCACAGGTGCCAGGGAGGATGAACGAAGTGGCCGGAGTGGGTTTGGGGTTTTGTATGGCTTTGAAGATGGTGGCCCTGGAGGCAACAAGGTGATGTCTGGGCAGCGTCTGAGAGGAGGTGAGAGTAGGCAAGTAGCTGGAGGAGGAGGGTTTCAGGCGGAGGTCCTGGCGATAGACCACACCCGGGAGGAACAGCCAGGAGACCCATGGGGTTAGAGCGGGGAGAGGAGGGGGAGAGGAGAGGGAGAGAAGGAAGTGGGGAGGGCAGGGAGAGTAGGGCAGGTCAGATCATGCAGGGCCCTACGGGCTGCAGGGAGGACTTGGGATTTCACCGTGAGAGAGGTGGCAGCCATGGAGAGCTGCGGGCCGAGGAGGGATGGGACCTGACCCAGGTGCTCACAGACACCCTCTGGTGGCTGCTTGGAGGACAGACCTTGAGTGGCACCCGGAGACCAGGGCAGAGGCCATAGGGCTGGTCCAGGGGCCTTGGAGGGGTGAGCAGCGGGTGGTCCCTGCATCTCCGGAAGGCGGGGCCCACAGGATTTGTGACAGACCCGACTTGAGGGAGAGAAGGCAGGGTGGCTCTGGGATTTCTGGCCCGAGCTGTGGGTGACACTGGGGCTGGGAACCCCGTATAAGGAAGGGGACAAAGGAACGGGTTGGGGACAAATCTGGACCTGGGTCTGGGGATTGTTGAGCGTCTCAGACACCCATGAGAGGCCCAGGAGAAGGCGGGGTCATTGTGGGTCCTGTCCTGGCACTGTCCCTTCCACCACCCCCGGAATTCTGCCTGTCTTCCAGTCAGCCTTTCCAAGTACCTTGATTTTATCACCCCTAGGCCAGGGCATCTCACCCCAGCAGCTCTGCCCCCAGGGGACACTGAGTGATGCCTGGGGACATCTGCAGTTGTCAGAGCTGAGGGGGGCTCCTGGCATGGAGCGGGTGGGGACCAGGGATGCTGCTTACCACCCTGCAGTGCCCGGGATGACCCCATCCCAGAGAAGGGTCCGGACCCACAGGTCAGCAGTGCCCTGGGATGACCCCGTCCCAGAGAAGGGTCCGGACCCACAGGTCGGCAGTTTCCAGGGGTGGCCCCAAGCTTAGTCTTTTGCCTGCAGGTTCCCCTCTGGTTCCTTCCTGTCTTTCACTTCGTGTATCGAGGCCTGGGCTGGTCCTGGTGGCTGGCGTTGGCCAGTTGCACCAGAGTTCACCGTAGAAATGCGTGGGCGCATTTCTGAGGTTCCCCCTCAGGGTACGGGGTCTCGGGGATGGGAGCTGGTTTGCTCTGTGTGCGTCCTGACTCTGATTCCTGGACTCCCTGATCCCGGGTTTTGGAGGTGGCCCAGGTCCTGCTGAACGCAGAGTGTCTGCATTCGTTTGGGGTAGCTGTGTGCCCTTAAGCCACATGTTTTGCTTTTATTGTTTTTGAGCTTCATGAACACAGCGTCCCACTAGCATGTTCTTTACACCCCAAACATGGTTTGCTGGCTCATGTTGTGTATGGGGTATGTGTGTGGTGTAAGCGGCTGGGGTCCCATTTTAAGTGCACCGTTGGCCCTGGCCCGGGCATGGGGCACTAGGCCATCCCAACATCATGCTTTCCTGCCAACCTGCTCATCAAGGGGGTGATACACCTGTCGTCAGTTCAGAGGAAAGGCTGATGAATTATTTTCCAAAGCAGCCAACTTGCCCTCCCACAGACAAAATTTTGAATGTGCAGGTCTCTCAACTTTGCTAGCTGACTGGGTATGAAAGGGTAGCGCATTGCAGCCCTAATTTGCATTTCCTTAATGTCTTGATGTGCTGAAGCGGACTTCCACGTGTTTATGGGCATGTGGTTTCGTTGTCTATGAGATGCCTGTTTGAATACCTCGCTTATTTTTCTACTGAGCTCCTTTCTTTCTGTCCTTTCCCATTGATTTGTCAGAGTTTTTTATATGTGTGGGAGATCATCTCCTTGTTGGCTACATCTGTGGTGGGTGTTTTCTATTCTTTGGCAAAGGTTTTTTTTTGCCTGGTGTCTTTGCTGATCAGGAACTCTCAACTTTGATAAAAGTTAAGCTTTACTGATTTTGGTTTTTTCTTTTTTTTTTTTTTTGTCATGAGACAGGGTCTCATCCTATCACACAGACAGAGTGCAGGGGCGTGATCACAGCTCACTGTAGCCATGGCCCCTTGGCCTCAAGTGATCCTCCCACCTCAGCCTCCCAAAGTCTGGGATTACAGGCATGAGCGAGCCAGTATGACCAGCCTGTTGTGTTCTTTTAAAAGCAGCTGTTTGAGCACTTGCTTGGACAGCTCTTGGACTAAAATGAGAATGACAGATATTAGCATAGCATCTGCAAAAGATGACGTGGAAATTCCTGAAGTGTTGCAGATTTTTTTATTTTTTTGAGACGGAGTCTCGCTCTGTCACCCAGGCTGGAGTACAATGGTGCAATCTTGGCTCACTGCAACCTCCGCCTCCTGGGTTCAAGTGATTCTCCTGCCTCAACCTCCCAAGTAGCTGGGATTACAGGTACCCGCCACCACACCCGGCTAATTTTTTGTATTTTTAGGAGAGACCGGGTTTCACCATGTTAGCTAGGATGTTCTTGATCTCCTGACCTCGTGATCCACCCACCTCGGCCTCCCAAAGCGCTGGGATTACAGGTGTGAGCCACCATGCCTGGCCGAAGTGTTGCATATTTTTAAATCAATGATTGAAACAATTTCCTTCCCCAAAAAACAATAGCATTCTTTTAGCATCTTAGGAGATTCCTGCCCCTGAGTTGCTGCAGAATTTCTGCACACTGTTCCAAAGGTGGTAAAACTCTTTCCTTTTCACCTTCTGGTCCTTAATCTGTTTGGTATTGGTAGCTACACATGGCGTGAGGTAGGGATCCAGTTCTGGTTGTTGGTTTTTTGTTTTTATTTTTGGCAAATACCTGGTTTTTCCAGGAAAGACCAAGCCCCTCACCACAGGAGCACAGAGAGATATGTCAGTTGGCCCTGGAGGCCGATGCAGGCCCCTGACCCCAGGCCTGTTGCAGGGCTAGGGCGAGCAGGTGCCACGGCGGCCGCTGGCGAGATCAAGCGGGAGGAGAAGGAGGATGAGGAGAACACGTCGGCAGCTGACCACTCGGAGGAGGAGAAGAAGGAGCTGAAGGCCCCCCGGGCCCGGACCAGGTGCCAGCCCCCACCTCGGCTCTCCCCACCCCCACCCCATCAGGAAGCACATGTGCACAGGCCACACACACACTGCACCCACACCGGGAGGCCGTCGGCGGGCCCCACGCCCGTCCCCCAACCTCACTGTCTCCCTCTGGCCCCCTCCCGGCGCCCTCCCCCATAGCCCAGACGAGGACGAGGACGACCTTCTCCCCCCAGAGCAGAAGGCCGAGCGGGAGAAGGAGCGCCGGGTGGCCAATAACGCCCGGGAGCGGCTGCGGGTCCGTGACATCAACGAGGCCTTTAAGGAGCTGGGGCGCATGTGCCAGCTGCACCTCAACAGCGAGAAGCCCCAGACCAAACTGCTCATCCTGCACCAGGCCGTCTCGGTCATCCTGAACTTGGAGCAGCAAGTGCGAGGTCAGTGGGGGCGCGGGCCACCAGCGTCCCCGCAGCGCCACCCTCCCTCGTGTTCCTGCCCTTGCTCTCCTTCCCTGCCCGCCTTCCTGGAGCCAGCCCTCCCTCTGCAAGCAGTTGCCTCCTTGCAGTGACTGTGCCCTTCACCCCCCTGACTGCACCGCCATGACTGTCCCCTCCTGACTGCTGGCCCTTCTCCGTGTCTGCCTCAGCATCTCCTCCACCGTGGGAGGACTGGACTCTTTCTAGACCCTTAGTCCTGCAGGCCTGGGCTCTGTGGCTCAGAACTGCATCTCCCGGCTCCAGGGGCTCCCACCCACCCCCGTCCTTCTTTCGTGGGAAGCCCAGAACCCAGCTCACAGAGGCCAGTGTCCCTCGAGCCCAGAGACAGGAGCTGGTGTGCAAACCACCCTGGCCCCTTCCCCTCGAGCAGATGCCACGCAAGGCCACATGAGCCCGTCCCCTGCCTCTGACTCAGTTTCCCAATCTGAAGGTGGGTGTTAATCACCCCATTTCCTAGGCCCAGGGGGATGAAGGATACAGACAGACCCTGCCCCCACCCCCGGATGTGAGCTGACTCCTTCCCCACTGCTGGTGACTGCTTCCTTAACTCCTTCCTCTCCTCGCCTGTACCCTGTTAACCCTTTCTCTCCTGCAGCACTATTGCTGGGACCGGAGCCAGAGCCCCGGCCCGGCCCTCCCACTGTCCCCTCAGCTCTAAGGTTTCTGAGTCTCCGCAGCCGTGTGTGGCACGCCTCGCGCCCCCCAAGCCCGCCTCTCTGCTGTCTGCCTTCCGCTCTCCCCTCCATCCCGCCCATCCATCCCTTTGCTTCCCGTGGCAGCCCCTCCTCACCTCGCACTTGCTGCCCGAGCACCGGGAGCGGCTGGGCTGCAGCCTCAGGGCGTTTCCTCCCCCAAAGCCCCCATCAGGGCTTGCGGGAAGAAACCAGACCCGGGAGCACGCAGCCCCTGGTCCTGTCAGTTTGGTCTGTGCGCTTGTCCTGGGCTCCAGGGGCCGCCCCCGCCACCTAGAGGGATCCCCTCAGGCCCCAAAGGCAGAGTGGGCAGGCAGGTGGGTGAGGCAGCCCCCTAGAGCCTAAGACAGGGCACCAGGCATGCTGGGCACTGGGCCAGGCCTTTGCCCATTTCATCTTCACCACAACCCGCAGCAGTGGGTGCCTTGATGGGGACTGGCATCCCTTCTACTGAGCAGGAAGCCGGGGAACAGAGCCAGAGAACAGAGCTAGGTCCCCCGTGCAGGGCCATGCAGCATGGAGGCCTGGGCCGGGACCCGCGCCCCCACGGCGGCAGCAGCAGTGCCCGCTCGCCGGCTGCATGCTGCTCAGCGGGAGAGGGGGCTCAGCCTTAGGCCTGGCACAGAACAGGTGCTTGGAACCTCAGAACTGCCACTGCGACCATTCACAGAGGCAGTGACAGCAGGGTTCCCGGAGGCCTCGGGAGCCAGTGTTCCCAGCCAGGGTCAGGTGCTACAGGGAGGCCTCATCTTGGGGCAGCTGGAGTTCACTGTAGGGAGTGGGTGCATTTCTGAGGCTCCCCACAGAAGCCTGTGGGGTGTGGGGTCTTGGGGGATGGGAGCTGGTGTGCTCCATATGAGCCCTGACTCTGAGTCCTGGACTCTCTAGTCGCGGGTTTTTGGAGTGGCCCAGGCCTTTGCCTGCTGAGCCTGTCTTCAAGGCCCCCTCTGTCCACAGTGGGTCTGGCCGGGCCTTGCTGTCCATCACCCTGCAAGCGGCTGCTCTGAATGGGGAAAGTCATCATCTGGGGAGGGAAGAACAGAGAGAGGAGCAGGCACACTGGGCCTCCCCTGTGCCCCACCCCCACCCCTAGCCCTGCCCTGGGGCCCACAGAGTAAGCAGGGTCAAGGGAGAAGCAGTTACCCAGTGCGGGCCCAGAGGGGGAAGCAGAGCCCCACCTCCCTCCACAGAAACGTCTGGAAACAGTCAGACCTTGGTTCTTCCTGGGTGTGACCACATCCACAGCCTCCCCTAGAGCGGAGTCTGAGGGCACTTGCACCTGGGCAGCCAGTTGCGCGCACACACAGGCGCCCGCCGTGGGGCTCTGCTGCATTCCAGGGAGCACATTCCCCACGCACACAGAGGAGCACATTTTCATGCATGTGACAATACACAGCAGCATGTGAACCTTCACTGCTGCCCACACCAACACCAGCCGTGTGCCTGCACTGCTGTGCCCAACACCAGCCGTGTACTCGCACTGCTACCTACACCAACACCAGCCATGTACCCGCACTGCTGTGCCCACACCAACACCAGCCGCGTATCCGCACTGCTGCCCACACCAACACCAGCTGTGTACCCGCACTGCTGCCCACACCAGCACAAACACAAGTAGCTGGATACCCTCTCCACAACCCAGCCCCGCCCTCCCACCCAGCCCTGGCCCGTCACTAACAGAGGCCTCGGTGCTGTGACCCAGCAGTACGGAGGAGGTGCTGTCCCTGGAGGAGAAAGACCTGAGGGACCGGGAGAGGCGCATGGCCAATAACGCCCGGGAGCGGGTGCGCGTGCGGGATATTAACGAGGCCTTCCGGGAGCTGGGGCGCATGTGCCAGATGCACCTCAAGTCGGACAAAGCGCAGACCAAGCTGCTCATCCTGCAGCAGGCCGTGCAGGTCATCCTGGGGCTGGAGCAGCAGGTGCGAGGTAGGCACCCCAGCCAGGGCGGCCCCAGCACCCTCTCCCCTCCCCACACCCAGGAGCAGATGCTGGGGTCCTCCTGTGCTTGCCGGCCCCGGGCTCTGTCCGTGTCTCTCTTTGTGACTGGATTCAGACCCAGTGACGTTCCACAGACCCTGTCTGATCCCACTCTCTTCTTTACAACCCGCCCCCCATCTCCCCAGCCTTCTCAAGGAAGGAGGTGAGAGTCGGAAATGCAGGAGGCCACACGTGGAGCCCTGCCCCCACCCCGTCCTCCCTGACATCCGATCCCCCACTCCCACCTCACCTCTTCCTCCTCCCGGGACCGTCTCCCACAGAGCTCTCCCCCTCCCCCCAGAGCGGAACCTGAATCCCAAAGCAGCTTGTTTGAAGCGGCGAGAAGAGGAAAAGGTGTCGGGCGTGGTTGGAGACCCCCAGATGGTGCTGTCAGCTGCCCACCCAGGCCTGAGCGAAGCCCACAATCCCGCCGGGCACATGTGAAAGGTATGCCTCCGTGGGACGAGCCACCCACTCTCAGCCCTGTGCGCCGGGCCCAGAACAGCCACTCGAGACCCCAGGCTTCGTCCACGTCCACACCTCACACACCTGTTGTCAGCATTGAGTCAACACCAGCCTGACGAGGTTCGGAGCGATGGGGGCGACCAGGGTGACACTGGGTCCAGGCGCTCCCTGGGACCCTGGCCCACCCCTCCCTGGCCTCGCTGCCCCCGTCCCCGCATCTCAGCCACCGTGTCACCCTGTGGCGTGCCCTGTGGATCCTGAAACTGCGTCTTGGCCCTGTTGCCTGGGCTGACGGGACCTTGTTTGTTTGTTTTTTCCAGTAAACAAAACCTGACAGCGAGCAACAAAACACACACTTTGTCAGAAAAGAAAAAAAATGCCTTAACTATAAAAAGTGGAGAAATGGAAACATGTCACTCGAGGGGCTGCTGTGGAGACCCGGCTTATGCTTCAAAAGCCACCAGCAAATCGTGCCTAAGCCTAATTTTTTTTTTAAGGAAAATAAAAAGAACATTAGTTATAAGATTTTTTTTTTTTTTTCTTAATGTAGATGAAAATTAGCAAGGATGCTGCCTTTGGTCTCTGGGTTTTTTTAAGCTTTTTTTTGCATATGTTTTGTAAGCAAATTTTTTTGTATAAAAGTCCCGTGTCTCTCGCTATTTCTGCTGCTGTTTCTAGACTGAGCATTGCATTTCCTGATCAACCAGATGATTAAACGTTGTATTAAAAAGACCCCGTGTAAACCTGAGCCCCCCCGCCCCCCCGGAAGCCACTGCATACAGACAGAACGGGGACAGGCGGCGGGTCTTTTGTTTTTTTGATGTTGGGGTTCTCCTCTTGGTTTTGTCACGTGGAAAGCGATGCGTGGGCGTTCCCGATGAAGGCACCTTGGAGCTTCCCTGCCACATCCTCTCCCCTCAGGAAGGGGGCTGACCTGGGCTTGGGGGAAGGGACGTCAGCAAGGTGGCTCTGACCCTCCCAGGTGACTCTGCCAAGCAGCTCTGGCCCCCAGGGCTACTCCACACGATGTCCTCCCCAGGCCCCCATAAGCTGCTCTCCCTTGGAACCTGCACACTTCTCTGAAATGGGGCATTTTCTTGGGACCAGTGACTCTTGGCATGGGGACCACACCCTGGAGCTGGGTGCTGGGGACCCTCCTGGACACCCTGTCCTTCACTCCTTTGCCCCAGGGACCCAGGCTCGTGCTCTGAACTCTGACTGAGGGGACGCGGCTCAGGAGCCATCACAGGACCCCCCACCCCCACCCCAGCATGTCCCCATTACACCAGAGGGCCATCGTGATGTAGACAGGATGCCAGGGCCCTGGCCGGTCTCCCGCAACACTAGGGAGCATCCCTGGGCCTGGGGCCGTACCTGCTGCCCTCCCTCTGTGGGGCCCAAGGGCAGGAGTGGCTGGAGCCAGGAGACTGTGCTGGTCTGAGCCCCACGAAGGCCTTGGGCTGCGCAACCCGGGTGCAGAACCAGCAGGGTGGTCCCTCGGGCCCATCTGTGTCCTGTGTCCCAGCACCCAGGCCTCTGTCCAGCTCCCCTTTTCTGGTCTCTTGCCATGAGGGTAACCAGCTCTTCCCAGCCGTCTGGGGACTGTCCTGGGTTTAAAACTGCAAGTCTCCTACCCCGAGATTCCGTTCACTTCCACACCAACTAGGGTGATGGTCACTGTGGCACCCAGGTGTGGGCTGGGCTAGCTGGGCACCTTCATGTGCTCTTCATGGCCCTCCCTGCATTGAGGCCTTGCGGACCCCCGGCCTGGCTGTGCTCACTCCGGCAGCAGGTCAGGCGTCTGCCCCTGTGCTACCCCTGAGACTCCCACCATTAGCCCCAGGAGAGCCTGGACTGCCTGACTCCCTTCCCCAGACTTGCTGGGGAGCCTGGGCCCCATGGCAGATTCAAGGGAAACCGCAAGGCCAGCTCAAGGCCTGGGATCTGCCCCTAGTCCAGGCCAGGTGGAGGGGAGGGGCTATCTGCCACTCCCCCTTCTCTGGGTAAGGTTTCCCCTGTGCCCTGGGGATTTGGTCTCTTAGGGAACCTGCCTCTGTCTCCCTCTTGTTTTGATCCTGGCCCTGCCCCTAGGTCTGGGTGGGCAGTGGCCCAGTAGCCTCTGGAACTGTGTGTTCTGCATAGAATTTAAACGAGATTCACCCAGCGCCAGGAGGAAGAAACAGCAGTTCTGGGGAACCACAATTATGGGGGGGGGGGTGTGCTCTGAGTGCCTCAAGATGGTTTTCAAGAAAATTTTTTTAAAGAAAATAATTTTATACGTGTCAACACAGCTGGCTGGATTATTGGGACTTTTAAACGATCCTCTTTAAAGTGGATTCAGAGACCTGTCCTGTATATAACAGCACTGTAGCAATAAATGTGACATTTTATAACGATGCTCTGCAGTCCCTGGATTCTTTCTGGTGTCACATGTTTAGGAAGGGAAGTAGGGGGCAGGGTCAGAGGTCTTGCCCTAAACTCTCGGCCCCTGACGTTCACCTTGGTGGGTACAGCAAGGACCGTGGTCTGCCCTGTGCACTGGGCCTCCTTGAAGTCACTCCTCATTCTGAGGGGCCCACAGCTCCCAGGGCAGCTGGGAACCTGCACCTGTACCCAGGGCTCCAGGCCACCTGGAAGCAGGATTGGCTTCCGGAGAAAAGCAACTCCCTGGGGGCTGCACTTGGGCACATAGGAACCACCCAGGACCTGTGGTCCTCCCAGCCCAAGGGCTCCCGATCTCCCAACGTCCCCGTGGGCTGTTGGAACCCGCTTCACTCCCTCTTCCTGCTCCCGAAGTCTGAGCCTTGTCACTGCCCCTCTGAAACCTTCCACGGCCCCCTGTTGCAGGCAGCATCAACTTCGCACTCCTTAGTGGGGCATTCGTGACTTCCTCCACAACTGGACACCCACGGAACCCATGGACGAGGCTCTCTGGGGGGAAGAGGTGTGGCAGGACCCGTCGGGGCGCTGCTCATCCTAAAGTGCCCACTGGCATCTGCTGCTGTGCCCAGAGGCTTCCCTGTTCTATCTCTTCGAGGACACAGCTGGACTGCCCTGCTCCCCTATGGGGTTGGGGTGGAAGGAGTGCCTTCTTGGCCACTTGAGGGGGGTGGCCCACAGGAGAGAGCCCTTTGGTGCACAAGTGCCTTAGGGAGAAAGGCGAGCACAGTGACTCATGCCTGTCATCCCAGCACTTCAGGTGGCTGAGGTGGGAGGATCGTCTGAGGCCAGGAGTTCCAGTCCAGCCTGGGCAACATAGTGAGACCCCATGTCTATTTTTTTTTAAGGGGAAGAGAGTGGCCAGGAGTTGACAGAAGGTGCTGAGGGAGCCCTGTCCACCACTCAGCACCCAGCTCGCCTCTACATTCATGCTGGAAAACAACTTTTAAAATATGCATTGGCCGGGCGCGGTGGCTCACACCTGTCATCCCACCACTTTGGGAGGCTGAGGCAGGTGGATCACTTGAGGTCGGGAGTTTGAGACCAGCCTGGCCAACATGGTGAAACCCCGTCTCTACTAAAAATACAAAAATTAGCCAGGCATGGTGATGCATACCCGTAATCCCAGCTACTTGGGAGACTGAGGCAGGAGAATAGCTTGAACCCAGGAGGCGGGGATTGCAGAGAGCCGAGATTGCACCACTGCATTCTACCCTGGGCGAGAGAGCAAGACTGTCTCAAAAAATTAAAATTAAATTGGTTGTGCCTGGTGACAAACACTTGTAGTCCCAGCTACTTAGGAGGCTGAGGTGGGAGGATCACTTGAGACCAGGAGCTTGCAGTGGCAGTGAACTGTGATTGCACCACTGCACTCCAGCCTAGGCAAGAGAGCTACACCAGACCCTGTCTCAGAAACGTGGAGGGGCATCCAGATGGCCCAACAAAATAACAAAAACCGGCTCAAGAAACAAAAAAGGAAGCTCTATGTCATGTTGAACGGCTTTAGGCACAGCTGGGTCCAGGCATCATTACAAATCTCTCTCCATCTCCCAGCTCTTGTTTATATCACTCTCATTCTTTGGTGAATTTTTTTTTTCTTTTTTTTTTTTTGAGATGCAGTTTCACTCTTGTTTCCAGGCTGGAGTGCAATGGCGTGATCTCAGCTCACCACCACAACCTCCGCCTCCCGGGTTTTCAAGCGATTCTCCTGCCGCAGCCTCCCGAGTAGCTGGAATTACAGGCATCCGTCACCATGTCTGGCTAATTTTGTATTTTTAACAGAGATGGGGTTTCTCATGTTGGTCAGGCTGGTCTCGAACTCCTGACCTCAGGTGATCCGCCTGCCTGGACCTCCCAAAGTGCTGGGATCACAGGTGTGAGCCACTGCGCCCGGTCCCTGGTGAACTCTTACTAAACTGTGGCATCTGGAAACTGGGCTGACATTCCAGCAGCCCTTGTGTTCCTGTCCTTTCTCTTAATAGTCTTTATGTCAGACCCTGCATCCCACTTTTTAAAGTTTCCACTAATGGGAAGAGTCTTATTCAGGTGTTCTCTGATCCCAAGCTCAAAAACCCCAAGGCAACTGGAAAGTTCTACAAACAACGCCCAGGGCTGGGCCTGGTGGCTCACGCCTGTAATCCCAGCACTTTGGGAGACTGAAGTGGGTGGATCACTTGAGGTCAGGAGTTCAAAACCAGCCTAGCCAACATAGAGAAACCCCATCTCTACAAAAATACAAAAACTAGCTGGGCATGGTAGCACGTGCCTGTAGTCCCAGCTACTTGGGAGGCTGAGGCAGGAGAATCGCTTGAATCCGGGAGGTGGACGTTGCAGTGAGTCGAGATCGCCTCATTGCACTCCAGCCTGGATGACAGAGCGAGACTCCGTCTCAAAAAAAAAAAAAAGAAAGAAACAGTGCCCAGACTGTGGTGTCCAAAACCTATTTCCGGCTCCCACCCTGAGTCCTTGACCAGGGATGGGGATGGGTTAGCACCTGCAGCCCCCGAGACAGCTGCAGGCTGGGAGAGTACCGAGGGCCGACCCCAGCAGGACAGGCCAGGCTGGGCAGACGAACCCATGGTGTCCATTCCTTATCACAAGGCCTGCAAATGACGCTGGCGCCCCAGAGACAAATCACGCCCAGTTCCCCGTCTAGGTTTTGGCCTTTCCTTTCATGCTGTAAAGGTGCCTGGGGGTCAGGCAGTCCAGGAGGGCTTCCTGAGGGAGGCGACTCTTCAAAAAGGGGGAAAAGACAGAAAAGTGCCATGGCAGTGTATGGGAATATGCCCCTCTTCCTTCTGCCCACACCGGCCCGGTGTGCATGGGGAGGCTGGAAGCTGAGTGGACATGTACGGTGCTGCGCCGGTTGTGCAGAGGAAGCAGGGACTGGAGAAAGGCGAGCCCAAGCGAGCCTGTGCGGTGGAAAGGAGGAGGCAGAAGGACCTGCCTGTCATCAGCTAAGACCATCCAGAGACGTTCACCGTGCAAGCAGCCAGGCCTCGCTCTGCTGCCTGAATGAGGAATCACCCAGGCTCGCAAACGAAAACCTGCAAAGTGATTTCCGACAGAGCCTCCAAGCAACGGCAGCTTTGAGGCTCAGGGAAGCACTGCCGCTCGGCCAAAGTCCTACAGCGAATCAGGAACAACGCCTGACGCCTCCAAAAGTGGGCTCCAGACCCAGCTCTTCCCTTCTGTGTGACTCTGGGCAAGACCCTACCCCGCTGGACGCCCTGGCACATGCTAGGTGCATAAAATCAATGGCAGGTAGCCCCGTGGAACCCAGAGGCAAAACCAGCCGCCAGACCACGTGGCCAAAAAAAGCCCCGCCCTAACCCCGCCCACTCCGGGCCACCTCTCCCTGGTCGTCCAACCCTCGCCGGAAGTTACTGTAAGCGGCTTCCGGGTCTGCGCGCACAGCGGCGGATTTTTTCCCCCCTTCCCTGCGCGCGTGCGCGCCTCGGTCGCGCCTGCGCAGTGTGGCCGGGTCGGCCGGACAGGGTCACCCTGAGGGTGCGACTCCGCCGCGATGGTGACCCGGTTCCTGGGCCCGCGCTACGGGCAGCTGGTCAAGAACTGGTGAGGACGTCGCCCCGCGGCCCCATCCGCGCTCCCGCCTCGGCCCACCCCCGCGCCGCTGCGTTCCGTGTTTGTGCGCGTTTCCGGGGGCTGGGCCAGGCCCAGGTCCCTTGTTGTCCTCGGTGACAGAGGGGGAAACTGAGGCCGAGAGGCGGAGCGGCGCGTCCCGGCGTGAACGGGACGTAGCGGACCCAAGGCCGAACCCCAGCATGCCTGGCTCCGCGGCTAGGCCCCTCCAAGCCTCAGTTTCCCCGTCTCTACCGGGGGGTCCGGGTGGTGACCCCTTGAACGGAAACACCCAGAAGGCGCTGAGCCCCGATCCCCAGCCCAGCACTCGCGGCATCTTCGGCCTTTGCCATTATTTTGTTTTTTATGATTTTTTTTTTTTTTTTTTTTGAGACGGAATCTCGCTGTGTCGCCCAGGCTGGAGTGCTGTGGCCGGATCTCAGCTCACTGCAAGCTCCGCCTCCCGGGTTCACGCCATTCTCCTGCCTCAGCCTCCCGGGTAGCTGGGACTACAGGCGCCGCCACCTCGCCCGGCTAGTTTTTTGTAGTTTTTAGTAGAGACGGGGTTTCACCATGTTAGCCAGGATGGGCTCGATCTCCTGACCTCGTGATCCGCCCGTCTCGGCCTCCCAAAGTGCTGGGATTACAGGCTTGAGCTACCGCGCCCGGCCTGTTTTTTATGATTTTTAACAAGGAACGTGAAAGCTGCAGCTGTGCCTGATCCCACGTGGGCAGCTGGCTGGCATAGGGGTGGCCCCCATAGAAGCCGGGCTGGGGGGTCCTCCGTAGGGTTGTCTCGTGTTTCCACGTGGGTTGCTAAGAAGCAAGGCCTGGCTGGGTGCGGTGGCTCCCGCCTGTGATCCCAGCGCTTTGGGAGGCTGAGGCGGCCAGATCACCTGAGGTCAGGGGTTCGAGACCAGCCTGGCCAACATAGTGAAACCTCCGTCTCTACTAAAAATGCAAAAATTAGCCAGGCCTGGTGGCTGTTGCCTCTAATCCCAGCTACTTGGGAGGCTGAGGAAGGAGAATTGCTTGAACCCGGGAGGCGGAGGTTGCAGTGAGCCGAGATTGCACCACTGCACGCCAGCCTGGGTGACAGAGCAAGACTCTGTCCCAAAAAGAAAAAAGAAAAAAAAAAGCAGCAGGGCCTTAGCCAGGCACAGTGGCCCTGGCCTGTGATCCCAGTGCTTTGGGAGGCCCAGGCAGGAGAATCACTTGAGCCTGGGAGTTCAAGACCAGCCTGGACAACACAACAAAACCCCATCTCTACAAAACAAAAAATTACCAGGGCATGGTGGCGCCTGTCTGCAGTCCCAGCTACTGGGGAGGCTAAGGTGGGAGGATCGTTTGAGTCTGGGAATTTGAGACCCGCCTAGGCAACACAGCAAGACCCTATCTCTACAAATAATTTAAAGTTGCTGGGCACAGTGGCTCACGCCTGTAATCCTAGCACTTTGGGAGGCTGAGGCGGGCGAATCACCTGAGGTCAGGAGTTCGAGACCAGCCTGGCCAACATAGAGAAACCCCGTCTCTACTAAAACCACAAAAAATTAGCCAGGCGTGGTGGCGGGCAACTGTAATCCCAGCTACTTGGGAGGCTGAGGCGGGAGAATCACTTCAACCCGGGAGGTGGAAGTTGCAGTGAGCCAGGATTGCACCATTGCACTCCAGCCTCGGCAACAAGAGTGAATGTCTGGAAAAAAAAAAAAAAAAAAAAGGTACAGCCGGGCGTGGTGGCTGACACCTGTAATCCTAGCACTTTGGGAGGCTAAGGTGGGCTGATCACCTGAGGTCAAGAGTTTGAGATCAGCCCGGCTAACATGTTGAAACCCTGTCTCTACTAAAAATACAAAATTAGCCAGGCATGATGGCGCGTGCCTGTAATCCCAGCTACTTGGGAGGCTGAAGCAGGAGAATCGCTCAAAGCCAGGAGGTGGAGGTTACGGTGAGCTGAGATTGCGCCAGTTTACTCCAGCCTGGGCAACAAGAGCGAAACTCCGTTTCTAAAAAAGAAAAAAGCAAAGGCTTATGATTGGCAGTGTGTCTGGAAGCCAGAACATACTTCCTCCGTCCCAGACTGGGGGACAGGTTGTGGACAGGGTCTGGACAGTGGAGCTGACGGGGACCATCAAGGGGAACGTGATAGTGGCGTTTTATAGCGTGGGTAACTCAGGCCTGGGATGAGGAAGCCTGCTCCTAGCTGAGAACCCAGCAGCCTGTAGTAGCCAACGCAGCCCCTCCTGGGTGCAGCAGGTCCACTTCTGTGCCCAGTCACAGTGGGAACCACCTGTCATCCGTGCTTTCATCCAACAGCAGGCATTTATTGAGCACCTACTATGTGTTAGGGACACGCCAATAGACAGAACCCTTGTGGGCGGACATTCTGGTTGGCAGGCAAGAAGTGAAGAAATGAGACCTGTGGTGTGGCGCTGACCTAAAATAAGTGGGAGAGGAAGGGGTACAGACACCTGCATGTGAGGGGCCGTGCAGGGCTAAGCCACCAGACAGTGGCTTTGGGAGGCCAGGGAGCGGGTCTCATCCCCAGGAGGCACTGTGGGGTTGTGTCTCAGAGTCTCAGACTCAGGACTGGGAGGGCCACAGTTCACTAGCTGGGGACCCTGCAGTCCATACCCGTTCTGGGCCCTGCTGGGGCTTGGTTTGAGGAAGGGGTTTTCATGGCGGCGAGGTCGTTGGTCAGTGTGGTCATGGTCTGTACATTCTTCCTCGGTGGCTAGTGGAAATCAGGTTTTGTGGGTGCTTCCCACACTGTCCAAATCCACAGGGTCCTACGTGGGGTGACCAGGATGATAGGGGAGGCGGAGGCCAGCCCACTGGGCATATTTATAAGCAGGCTTCTCTGGTGGTTAATAACCCAGGGCCAGGCGCGGTGGCTCACACCTGTAATCCCAGAACCTTGGGAGGCTGAGGTGGGTGGATCCCTTGAGGTCAGGAGTTTGAGAATAGCCTGGCCAACATGGTGAAACGCTGTCTCTACTAAAAACACAAAAATTACCCGGGCGTGGTGGTGGGCGCCTGTAATCCCAGCTAGCTACGTGGGAGGCTGAGACAGGAGAATCGCTTGAACCCCAGAGGTGGGGGTTGCAGTGAGCCGAGATCGCACCACTGCACTCCAGCCTGGGTGACAGAGGGAGACTCTATCTCAAAATAAATAAATAAATAAAACAAACTTACCCAGAATGCCATCAAGACATAGGTATAAAGATTCCTGCCCTGTTGGTGGCATTTGCCTCTGAGCCAGGTTCCAGGAGCAGCTGTGCGTGCCACGAGCTGTTGAGCAGGCACCTGGCCTGCACTTGGAGAGTGTCTCTGGTGAGGCCCTTGGGGCAATGTGTGCAGGGTTCGTTCATCCGCCTTCTCTGCCTCCAGGAGGAGCACCCCTTGGCCACCCCAACATCCCAGCTATGTGATTCGCTGTGATCCAGGGAGGTGAATCGGATTTTTTTTTTTTTCCGAGACATAGTCTCACTGTCGCCCAGGCTAGAGGGCAGTGGTGCGATCTCGGCTCACTGCAAGCTCCACTTATAGAGTTCAAGTGATTCTCCTGCCTCAGCCTCCCCAGTAGCTGGGACTACAGGTGGGCACTACCACACCTGGCTAATTTTTGTATTTTTAGTAGAGATGAAGTTTCACCATGTTGGCCAGGCTGGTCTTGAATTCCTGACCTCAGGTGATCCACCCCTCTCGGCCTCCCGAAGTGCTGGGATTACAGGCGTGAACCACCATGCCCTGCCTGGAATTGGATTTTAATTTCAGCCCTCTGTTGGCCAGCAGTGCTGTGTATATAAGAAATGGTCTCCTGGCCTGGCGCAGTGGCTCAAGCCTGTAATCCCAGCACTTTGGGAGGCCAAGGTGGGTGGATCACGAGGTCAGGAGATTGAGACCATCGTGGCTAACACGGTGAAACCCCATCTCTACTAAAAATACAAAAAACTAGCCGGGCGTGGTGGCGGGCGCCTGTAGTCCCAGCTACTTGCGAGGCTGAGGCAGGAGAATGGCGTGAACCTGGGAGGTGGAGCCTGCAGTGAGCTGAGATCCGGCCACTACACTCCAGCCTGGGCGACAGAGCGAGACTCCGTGTCAAAAAAAGAAAGAAAGAAATGGGCCGGGCGCGGTGGAAGCCTGTAATCCCAGCACTTTGGGAGGCCGAGACGGGCGGATCACGGGGTCAGGAGATCGAGACCATCCTGGCTAACACGGTGAAACCCCGTCTCTACTAAAAAATACAAAAAACTAGCCGGGCGAGGGGCGGGCGCCTGTAGTCCCAGCTACTCGGGAGGCTGAGGCAGGAGAATGGCGTGAACCCAGGAGGTGGAGCTTGCAGTGAGCTGAGATCTGGCCACTGCACTCCAGCCTGGGCGACAGAGCGAGACTCCGTCTCAAAAAAAATAAAAATAAAAAATAAAAAAAATAAAGAAATAGTCTCCCAAAATTAGCCGCTTAAACCAGCAAATACTCCTTACCTCACAGTTTCAGTGGGTGCGCTGCGCCGACTCCTCAGGCTCTCTCGTGAGGCTGCAGTGTCATCCGAGAGCGGGACTGGGCAGATCCGTTTCCGAGATCCTTCATGGGGTTGTTGGCTGGGTTCACTTCCTTCTTAGCTGGAGGCTGCCATCAGTTCTCTGCCACATGGGTCCCTTCGTAGGGCAGCTCACAGCATGGCAGCTGGCTTCTCCAGAGGCAGCTAGAGGGTGCACAAAGGTGCCCAGGATGGAAGCCAGTCTTTTCTTTTCTTTTTTTTTTTTTTTGAGATGGAGTGTCACTTTGTCACCCTGACTAGAGTGCAGTGGTGCAATCTCGGCTCACTGCAACCTCCGCAAGCTATTCCCCCACCTCAGCCTCCCGAGTAGCTGGGATTACAGGCATCCACTACCACACCCAGCTAATTTTTGTATTTTTGTAGAGATGAGGTTTCACCATGTTGGCCAGGCTGGTCTTGAATTCCTGACCTCTGGTGATCTGCCCACCTTGGCCTCCCGAAGTGCTGGGATTACAGGCATGAACCATCACGCCCAGCCTCTTTTTTTTTTAATTTTAATTTTAATTTTTTTTGAGATATGGTCTCATATTCACCCAGGCTGGAAGGCAGTGGTGTAGTCATGGTTCACTGCAACCTCTGATTCCTGGGCTCAAGAGGTCCTCCTGCCCCAGCTTTCCTAGTAGCTGGGACTGCTGGCATGTGCCACCACACCCGGCTAATTTTTTTTTAATTTTGTGTAGAGATGGGGTCTCTGTTGTCCAGGCTGGTCTCAAACTCCTAGGCTCAAGTGAGCCTCCTGCC
Organism: Rhinopithecus bieti; assembly: GCF_001698545.2. Classification (NCBI taxonomy): domain Eukaryota; kingdom Metazoa; phylum Chordata; class Mammalia; order Primates; family Cercopithecidae; genus Rhinopithecus; species Rhinopithecus bieti. The sequence goes on from NW_016805596.1 coordinate 351,632, forward strand.
TCAACCTCCCAAGGGGTGGTATTTCCCTTCTGAGCCTCCATACCTGAAGCCAGTCTTTTCTCACCTGGCCTCAGCAGTGAGGCCCCATCGCTCGTGCTGCGTTCTGCGCATTAGAAGCCTGTGCCCAAGTTCACACTGTGCGAGGGCGTGAATGCCGGCAGGTGGGCTTGCTGGGCCTTCCTAGAATCTGCTGGTCCCAGGAAACTTGGGGGAGCTCCCACAGCACGTGCCGTGGTGGGCAAGAGCGTGGGCTTGGCACCCAAGGCCTTGATCCTCACCAGCTGTGTGGCCTCAGGTGAGGGCCTCACCCTGTCTGTTCTTTGGTGTCCTCACCTGGGAGCAGGGACTGCGATGGTGGCACTTCCCTGAGTCCTGCAGCTGTGGCGGGGATGGATGGATTTCTGCAGACTGCAGCAGGCCAGACCCATCATCATGGTGGCTGGAAACTTGCAAACACCTACACATGCCCCAGGCCCAGCCTCCCGCCAGCAGCGCTCCCACCCCGGGAGCCCCTGGAGCAGTTACTGGAGATGCAGAAGCCCAGCTTCCTGAGGGCCAGCAGTGTGGGCAGGGCCTGTGCTGTTGGTGCCAACCCGCAGGGCCCACAGCACTTGGTGGACACAGGTGCCAGGCCCACGCCTCAGCCATCACCGCTGGGGCCAGGGCTGGGGCAGGAGAGGCTCTTGGAGAAGGCGTCCAGAGCAGGCCTGACCATCCCCTCTCCTCTCACAGGATCCCGACGGTCTACACGTGGGGCGCCGTGGGCACCGTGGGGCTGGTGTGGGCCACCGATTGGCGGCTGATCCTGGACTGGGTACCTTACATCAATGGCAAGTTTAAGAAGGATGATTAATTACACTGGCCCTTCGCACACCCCTCTGGTAAGTTTCAGTAGGCTGTGGTGGGTGCAGTGCATGATGGCCGGATGGTGGCCGAAGAGTGGGTTCTCCAGGCTCCCAGAGCCAGGGCGGCAGGCCTCACTGTTCCCCCTGGAGAGGTCTGCATGGGAGTGGGGCCCTGGGTGCCCTCTCTGGCACCTCCTGCCCACGGGCACAGAACGGTCACCCCACAGCCTTGGATTGTGTGACTGGAGCATGGGCCCTGCCCTCTCTCTGGACAATCTCAGTTAGTCTTTGAGGTACACCCTGCTTCCATCTCAGTGGGCACCCCAGCCTGAACTGGGTGGGGGGCCCATGTTACAGATAGACGGGGACGGTGGAGGCTGGCCCACAGCGGCTGGCCACCCCACGAGCTCTTGCAGGCACCTGTGAAGCCCTGGACACATCCACACGTTTCTCCAGCATGCCAGCTGCCCTCTTCACCACAGTGCCTGTGGCGTCTGCCCAGTGCCCACATGACAGCCCCACGTGGCCCGGCTCTTACACCCCCATTTTCCAGGTGCCAGCCTGAGGCCTGAGGCCATGCCACTCTGTTTGAACCTGGCCCTCAGAGCGCTGCACCGGTCTGTATTCCTCCCTGCTGCATAGAACCTGGGGCCTGTGCCGTGCCGGCGTTCCTGCTAGGCTGCTGTCCTGGGCCACTTGCGCAGCCAGCTTCATATGGAAGGGACATTTTCTTTTTTTTTTTTTTTGAGACGGAGTCTTGCTCTGTTGCCAGGCTGGAATACAGTGGTGGGATCACAGCTCACTGCAACCTCTGCCTTCCGGGTTCAAGCGCTTCTTGTGCCTTAGCCTACCGAGTAGCTGGGACTACAGGTGTGCGCCACCACACACAGCTAATTTTTTTTTTTTTTTGAGACAGAGTTTTGTTCTTGTTTCCTAGGCTGGAGTGCAGTGGTGTAATTTCGGCTCACTGCAACCTCCACCTCCCGGGTTCAAGCGATTCCCTGCCTCAGCCTCCCAAGTAGCTGGGATTACAGGCATGAGCCACCACACCCAGCTAATTTTGTATTTTTAGTAGAGACGGGGTTTCTCCACGTTAGCCCAGCTGGTCTCGAACTCCCGACCTCAGGTGATGCGCCTGCCTTGGCCTCCCAAAGTATTGGGATACCAGGCATGAGCCACCACACCCGGCCCGGAAAGGACACTTCTACTCACCCTGCCTTATCCGCTCTCCCTCCAGGTGCCTGGTGGCGCCAGCTCCTCCCGCCTCAGCCCCTGCTGCATGTGGAGCAGCCCAAGCCTCAGGATGGACATGAGGAAATCCACAGCTCAACTTCAGACTTCTTATGTTTCTGAAAACAGCTTGGATCTTTTAATTCACGTTGCATTAAACCTCCCTGAAACCTGCTCCGTTCCCAGATGTTGATCATGCTGGTGGCTTGGTTACTGTGACTGTAGCTGGAGTGGCACAGGTGACCCAGGGATCCTTTCAGCTCCAAAATGTTGCGAATCTAGGAGAGTTTCCCAATGGCTGGCAGAAACTGCTTATTTAAAATGTTTCATAAGTAATATCTGCAGTATGTTTATCCATTGCTGCCTTAACAAGTTACCCCACACGTAGTGGCTTAAAGCCACGAATGTTCACTATCTCACCGTCTGTGTCAATCGGGGATTTGGGAGTGATGTATCTGGGTGGTTGTGGCCCAGTCTCTCATGAGGTTGCAGGTAAGACATCAGTCAAGACCACTTCATCTGAGGAAGGCTCAACTGGGGCTGGAGGAGCCACTTCCAAACCAGTACCCTCAACTTGGCTGTCGGTGACAGCCGCAGTTCCTTCCCATGGGGACCCCTACACAAAGCTGCTTGAGCATCCTCACAGCATGGCCGCTGCCTTCCCCAGAGCAAGTGAACCAAGGCAGAGGAAGGAGAAAGCCACAGTGCTTCTATGACCCACCCTGAGAAGTGTCACGTGGTCACTTCCGCCACACTGTGTTTATCAGAAGCAAGCCCCTGCGGTCCAGCCCACATGCAAAGGGAGGAGAATGGGGTTCTGTGTTTTGAAGGGAAGAGTATCAGAATTGGTAGACATTTCAAACCATCACGTCAGGGTTACAAAAATGAACAGGCAGGGTGTGGTGGTTCACGCCTGTAATCCCAACACTTTGGGAGGCTGAGGAAGGGGCATCACTTGAACCAGGAGTTCTGTATTAGCCTGGGCAACAAAGAGGCCCCCGTCTCTGATAAAAAGAAAAAAAAATGAAAAAATAAAAATGAACAGGTACAAAAAGAGTATATGGTACAAAGTCACACTCCCTGATACAGCTGCCCAGTTTTTTCCAGTTCTTGCCCATCTCTGAGCCGAGACTGCCCCACTGCACTCCAGCTTGGGCAACAGAGTGAGACTCAAAAAAAAAAAAAATAAATCCTTCTAGACATACTCTCTGCATACATAAGTGTATTGATGGAAATAGCTATTGTATCAGTCTGCTAAGGCTGCCATAACAAAATCCCACAGATCTTGCATGGTTCAAACAACAAATTTATTTTACTTATTTTTTTTTAAAGGCAGTCTTGCTCTGTCGCCCAGGCTGGAGTGCTGTGGCATGCTCTTGACTCACCGCAACCTCCGCCTCCTGGGTTCAAGTGATTCTCCTGCCTCATCCTCCTGAGGAGCTGGGATTACAGGCATGCGCCACCACCACGCCTGGCTAATGTTTTGTATTTTTAGTAGAGATGGGGTTTCACCACGTTGACCAGGTTGGTCTTGAACTCCTGACCTCAGGTGATCCGCCTGCCTCAGCCTCCCAAAGTGCTGGGATTTACAGCTGTGAGCCACCACACCGGGCCTATTTATTTATTTAGTTTTGGAGACAGAGTCTCACTCTGTCACCCAGGCTAGAGTGCAGTTGCATGATCTTGGCTCACTGCAACCTCTGCCTCCAGGGTTCAAGTGATTCTCTTGACTCAGCCTCCCGAGTAGCTGGGATTACAGGTGCTCACCACCACACCCTGCTAATTTTTGTATTTTTAGTAGAGAGGGGTTTTGCCACATTGGCCAGGCTGGTCTTGAAATGACCTCAGGTGATCTGCCCGCCTTGTCTTCCCAAAGTGCTGAGATTACAGGCGGGAACCATGGTGCCTGGCTGGATTTTGTTTTGATTTTTTGTTGTTGTTGTTTTTTGAGACGGAGTCTCGCTCTATTGCCCAGGCTGAAGTGCAGTGTCACAGTCTCGGCTCACTGCAAGCTCCGCCTCCTGGGTTCACGCCATTCTCCTGCCTCAGCCTCCCAAGTAGCTGGGACTACAGGTGCCCGCCACCACGCCCGGCTAATTTTTTGTATTTTCAGTAGAGATGGGGTTTCATCACGTTAGCCAGGATGGTCTCGATCTCCTGACCTCATGATCCTCCCGCCTCGGCCTCCCAAAGTGCTGGGATTACAGGCATGAGCCACCGCACCCGGCCTGTTCTGATTTTTAAAAAAACACTGTCCAGGGGTCTGTGCGTGGTGGGTCACGCACCGCTGCACTCCAGCCAGGGTGACAGAGCCAGACTCTGTCTCAAAAAAATATACAAAAATTAAAAAACAACATTTGACTGTAGGCTAAGTATAGTGGCCCACACATGTAATCCCAGCACTTTGGGAGGCCAAGGCGAGAGGATCGCTGGAGCCCAGAAGTTTAAGGCTGCGGCGAGCTGTGATTGCGCCGCTGCACTCCAGCCTGCGTGGTAGAGTGAGACCCTGTCTCAAAAAAGAAATTGTATGACTTGAGCCCTGAATCTGTACGTTACCAGACCCCACTAGCAATGAGCTTCCCCTGCCTGTTTCTGTGTCTACTGTCCTGGCACTTAAGTCCTGGAAGGGAAGGCAAAGACTTCAGCATGGTGGCACCGAGGCCCTCGCCAGCCCTGGAGGCGACAGGAGCCAACCTGGCTGATGGGGTCCTGTGATTATTGCCACGTTTAGTCACTGGACTCAGCTGTAAAGGGGAGCAGTCTCTTGGCCCCATTAGCCATTTATTCAGTCATTTCTTTCTACCAGCATCCACTCGAGGACATTTTCTTTTTTTTTTCTTTTTTTTTTTTTTTTTTGAGACAGAGTCTTGCTCTGTTGCCCAGGCTGGAGTGCAGTGACACAATCTCGGCTCACTGCAACCTCTGCCTCCCGGGTTCAAGCGATTCTTCTGTCTCAGCCTCCCAAGTAGCTGGGACTGCAGGCGCCTGTCACCACGCCCGGCTAATGTTTTTGTATTTTTTAGTAGAGACGGGGTTTCACTGTGTTAGCCAGGATGGTCTCGATCCCCTGACCTCATGATCCACCCTCCTTGGCCTCCCAAAGTGCTGGGATGACAGGCGTGAGCCACCGCGCCCGGCTGGAATTGGCCATTTTAACTACTATTTTATTTACTTATTTTAGACAAGGTCTCGCTCTATCACCTAGGCTGGAGTGCACTGGCACAATCATAGCACAATTTAAAAAATAATCTTGACTGAGCGTGGTGGCTCACACCTGTAATCCCAGGACTTTGGGAGGCCAAGGCAGGTGGATCACCTGAGGTTGGGAGTTCGAGACCAGCCTGACCAACATGGAGAAACCCCGTCTCTACTAAAAATCCAAAATTAGCCGACGTGGTGGCGGGTGCCTGTAATCCCAGCTACTTGGAAGGCTGGGGCAGGAGAATCGCTTGAACCCGGGAGACGGAGGTTGTAGTGAGCTGAGATCGTGCCATTGCACTCCAGCCGGGGCAACAAGAGTGAAACTCTATCTCCAAAAAAAAAAAGAAAAAATTAAAAATTTAAAAATAAAATAAATAAAAAATAATCTCCCAGCCGGGCGTGGTGGCTCATGCCTGTGATCCCAGCACTTTGGGAGGCTGAGGCAGGCAGATTGCTTGAGCTCAGGAGTTTCTGACCTGCCTGGGCAACATGGTAAGACCCTGTTTCTACTAAAAATACAAAAAATTAGCCAGGCGTGGTGGTGCACGCCTTTGGTCCCAGCTACTTGGGAGGCTGAAGTGGGAGGACTGCTTGAGTCTGAGGGGCAGAGGTTACAGTGAGCCAAGATCACACCACTGCACTCCAACCTGGGCAACAAAGTGAAACCCCGTCTCAAAACATAGTAATAATCTCCCTTGCATGGGGGCAGGTCCTTGCGCTGGCTGCCCTAGCCAAGTACCATGGCTGGTTCTGGGATGTAAATGCCTGGCTTTGAGTCCACGGAATAGACTTTCCTGTCTCCTGGGAGCACTGATTCTTCCACGGCACCCCAAGGCTCTGGGGCCTCGGTGTCAGGCCACTAACCAGCTACTGAGCTTCTCAGGAGACAGACCTGGCTGTTTCACCTCACCTCACCACGAGGTGGGGTGAGCGGCTCATCTGACCATCATCCACCCATCCATCCGGATTTATTCAGTGCTTCTGTGGTCAGCACAACGTCCTGAAACTCCACGTTCCGCCGGCAGCTCACACCTGTAATCCCAGCACTTAGGGAGGCCGAGGCGGGCAGATCACTTGAGGTCAGGAGTTCGAAACCAGCTGGCCAATAAGGTGAAATCCCATCTCTTCTAAAAATTCAAAAAAATTAGCCGGGCGTGGTGGCGGGCACCTTTAATCCCAGCTACTTGGGAGGTAAGGCAGGAGAATTGCTTGAACCTGCGAGGTGGAGGTTGCAGTGAGCCGAGGCCACGCCATTGCACTCCAGCCTGTGCAATAAAGTGAGATTCTGTCTCGATCAGTCAATCAATCAATAAATGAATGTGCCTGTCCTACTCCCTGGAACCTGCAGCTAAAGGGACTTTGAAAATGGGATGAGATCTTCACATGGGAGAGCATCCCAGATTGGGTGGACCCAATGTCAACAAAGGAGTCCTTAGAACCAGGACAGCTTCTCCAGCTGGAGGCAGAGGGGCACAGCAGCTAGACTCAGTCCTTGAACACCTGTGCAGGCCGGCCCAGCCCTAGCCTTGGGAGCGATGCTGTCAGTGGGGGACTGACGGGGTAGCCCACCCGTTTCCATTTCAGGATCCCTCTGACTGGCTGGGGAAGGGGTTAAGAGGAGACAACAGTGGGTGGGCGATTTCGCAGGAAGGTCCTGGAACTCTCCTGACCAGACATGGTGGCTGGACGAAGGTGCAGGGGGTGGAGCAGGGGAGCAGGGGGCCCAGATACCTGGATTTCGAGGGGTCAGAAAGCTACTGGGCAGGGCGTGGTGGCTCACGCCTATAATCCTAGCACTTTGGGAGGCCGAGGTGGGCTGATCACTTGAAGTCAGGAGTTCGAGTCCAGACTGACCAACACGGTGGAACCCCGTCCCTACGAAAAATACAAAAATTAGCTGTGCGTGGAACCAGGTACTTGGGAGGCTGAGGCAGGAGAATAGCTTGAACCCGGGAGGCGGAGGCTTGAAATGAGCCAAGATCGCGCCTCTGCATTCCAGCCTGGGCAAAAGAGTTAGACTCCGTCTCAAAAAAAAGAAACAAAAAAAAAGCTACTGGAGGGAACTTGGCGGCATGGAGGGGGTGGTCACGGAGGAAGCCCCCCAGATTTGGACGCCCGTAAAAAGCTCGGAAGCTGGGAGACCAGGAGGGTGGGGAAGTCGAGGTCCAGTCACTAAGCCAGAGTCCCCAAGACTTGGGCTGGAGAAAGGTCGGGGAAAAGGACCCCACTAGTACGAAAGCATGTCCCCGCGCACGCGCCCCAGGCGGCCGGGGAAGTGGGGGCACGGTGGAAAGGGCTGTGCGGGCTCCAGGAACAGCTGCTGAGCACTAGCGGCTCGCGAGGCACAGGGCGCAGGCGCGCACGCCACCGGAGGCCCCGCCCCCGTGCGCTGATTGGCGCTGCCGGAGAGGGGCGAGGTCTGGCGCCGCGGCTGCGCAGCACGGGGCCCCGCGCGGGCGGGTGGGCGGAGCGGCCGAGCGGGGCTGGCGAGCGCGGGGAGGGCTGAGAGGGCGCAAGCCGCGCGCCGCCCGCTGGGGCGGAGGCGGGGGCCCGCGGCCGGAACAGCCGCGGCAAGTGGCGCCGCGGCAGCGCAGCAGAGCACCTGAGGCGGCGCGGCGAGCGCGGGGTCCGGGCGGCGGCGGCAGGGCCCGGCGACGGCCAAGGAGCCGGGCGCAATGGAGCGGAAGAGGTGGAGTGCCCGGCGTCCCGCAGGGCGGGAGAGGGAAGAAGTGCCCAGAAGGTCGGGCTGTCGGCCGGCACAGGAATGTCTTTTTACTAAGGTGAATGAGCGCGCCGGCGCCGCAGGGCCTCAACGGTGCGCCTCCAGCGGCTCTGCGGCGGCCTCGGCGCCACTGCCCCCGGGCCGCGGCCCGCCCGCGCGTGTGCGCGTGCGCCGTGCGTGCGTGCGTGCGTCTTGCGTGCGTGTCCGACCGGCGCGCGGAGGCCCAGTGCGCGTGCGCCGGTTGTTGGGCCGCATGGCTTTCGCCCGGCCGTTTGGGGACTGGCTGCCGGCCGGCGACTGTGGCCTTTGTTCGTGCGCGCTGGGCCAGGGGCGCCTGGCGACGGCCAGACGCTGCCGGGAGGCAGGGGTGGGGGGTGGGCTGTTCCTTTGGTTTCCGTGAGACGCGGGGGGTGCCTTCTTGGGGCGCTCCTGGGGTGGCGCGGAGCCCGAGGGGGTGGCCAGCCGGGGTTTCGGGGAGCAGGGCTCATGGGGGGATCGGGGAGAGCGTGCGTGAAAATGCGGGTTCTTGGGCTCAACCTAGTCCTGGGAATAAGCGCCTCAGGGTGACTGGCCTCCCTCGCAGCGTTGCTTTTTTCAAAGGTATTGCACCTCCTCCCCCACACTCCTTCCGAGGACCTCGTGGGTCGTGGCCCCCTCAGGGTGGAGACCTCAGGCTTGCGATTTTCCGAGCCCACCTAACGGTAGTCTTTGCGTAGATATTATTGGTGGTCGAAGGCTTTCAGAGACCCCCCCCAAATTGGAACAGGCGCTGCTCAGAAAGGTCGCAGGGCACCCCCTCTGTGGAACAAAGACGTAGTCGCCTGCTGCAGCCAGTACCCAGTCAGTCGGCCACCTGCTGTTTGTCTTCCTTTTTTTTTTTTTTCCCTGGCTGGGGAAAGATGCTTTTGATTCTGGGCCAGCTTTGATTGCGCCCTCCCCTTGGTTCACTGTCCCGCGGCCCCTTCAGGTCCCCCATGAGGGGAAACAGGACGCCTGCCATGTGCCGAGCACCTGGGTAAAGGGGGGTGTGCGGTCGGTCCCCCTTTTTCCCACAGCTCGGGGTCGTGGGCCGGAGACCGCCCAGGTGAGGGCAGGTGGTTTCCACGAGCCAAGGAGGGGTAGAACCACCGCTCCGTTCACTGTGCACTTAGGTCCCCTGTGGTTCTTGACTGTCCCGGTTTGGGGAGATAAAGTGAGGAAAGTGAGCAGGGAAAGGATGGCTGTGATCAGAAGCAGTGTGTGGGGCCTGGTCCTGCAGGAGGAGCTCAGGGACTGGTTCCTGGAAAGTTGGAGGACAGCAAGAGAGAGGGGAAACTTGGTCCCCAAATGTGTACCCTTATGAGCTGGAACCCTGTAATTACAGGCATTGGCATAGTGGGACTGCAATCCCTGTCTCAGGGACAGGGTCGTGCATCCCCCTTTGGTACTCATTGGCCCCCTTCATTGGCTCTCTGGCTCTTTAGAAAGCCTGAAGCCCTGTGTTCTGTCCTCTGTCAGGAGGCCGGGCCTGCCGGCATGCTCCCTCCAAGCACATTTCTGGCTTTCCCTCTCCCAAAGGCTGCCCTAGAGTCCACAGCAGGTCTGTGTCAGCCCCTTAGCAAAAACAAGCCTCCCCAGCACCAGGCGCTGCCTGGATCCCAACCATTCAGCCAGGAGTGAGGCCGGGCCCTCCTGCTTACGGGTGACAGCCAGGGCACCAGCCACTTTCCATTACAGCTGTGGGTACACATCCTGAGATCTGCAGTGACACATGCTAAAATCTGGGAGGGCAGATGCGGGGCCTGACTGAGACTGGGGTCAGGGAGGGGGCCCTCTCTGAGGACGTCACATTGAGTGACAGGGAGAGGCGTCCAGGCAGCAGGAACCCCCTAAGAGGTGGCTGCAGCTTGGGAGCTGGGATGAAGGCCAGCTTGTGCGGAGTGCCCTGAGACTGTCTTCACCCCAGCTCTCTCATTCCCACTCTGGGCCCTGGCCCTGAGCATGAGGGTCTAGCAGTGGAGAAAAGCGGGGAAAAGCTCTCTAAACAGGCTGGGGAGATTTCAGGTTTCTCTGCAGAGGGTGAAGCCAGACTCAGCCCAGAGCCACCCTCTGGGGGTCTGGGGCCTCCTCAGCCCAGGCTTTCATCTGAGGCTGCAGGCTCCCAGGCTGTGTTCTCTGTTGGGGGTGCCTACGATAGTTCAGGCCATGACGCCCACCTTTTTCTATATGTGTGATTTTATCAAGGCTGTTCTTTGTTCATTGAATAAAATCTCAGGGACATCTTTCTGTGTCAATAGATAGGCATAACCTTTATTAAAAATTGAGATATAATTCACATTCTACAAAAGCTACTTTTCTTTTTCTTTGAGACAGGGTCTCACCCAGGCTGGGGTGCAGTGGTACAATCATGGCTTATGCATTCTCGACCTCCCAGGCTCAGGTGACCCTCTCAGCTCAGCCTCCCAAGTAGCGGGAATTACAGGCACGTGCCACCATGCCTGGCTTATTTTTATAGAGATGGAGTTTCACTATGTTGCCTAGACTAGACTGGTCTCGAATTCCTGTACTCAAGCAATTAACCTGCTTCAGCCTCCCGAAGTGCTGGGATTACAGGCATGAGCCACTACCTGGCCAAAGCTACTTTTTAAAAATGTACAATTCAGTGGGGTTTTTTTTTGTTTTTTTTTGTTTTTTTTTTGTTTTTTTTTTGAGACGGAGTTTACCTCTTCTCCCAGGCCATAGTGCAATGGTGCAATCTCAGCTCACTACAACCTCTGCCTCCCGGGTTCAAGCGATTCTCCTGTCTCAGCCTCCCAAGTAGCTGGGATTACAGGCATCTGCCACCATGCCCAGCTAAGTTTTGTATTTTTAGTAGAGAAGGGGTTTCGTCATGTTGGCCAGCCTGGTCTCGAACTCCTGACCTCAACTTCTGACCCCAGCACCTCAGATTCCCAAAGTGCTAGGATTATAGGCGTGAGTCACCACACCTGGCCACCAGTGGTTTTTAGTATATTCACAAAACTGTGCAACCATCACCACTGTGTAATTCCAGAACATTCTCATCACCCTGAAAAGCAGCTCTGTCCTCATTAGCAGTCACTCCCCACTTCTTCCTCCCCCAGCCCCTGGTTACCACTAACCCCCTCTACCTTGCATTTGCATTCATTTATTTATTTAGAGACAGGGTCTTGTTCTGTCACCCAGGCTGGAGTGCAGTGGTGCAATCCTAGCTCACTGCAGCCTTGACCTCCTGGGCTCAAGCGATCCTGCCGCCTCAGCTTCCGGAGTAGCTGGGACTACAGGCATGTGCCCCCATGCCCAGCTAATTTTTTATTTTCATTTTATTTTTATTATTTATTTTGAGAGGTAGTCTCGCTCTGTCACCCAAGCTGGAGTGCAGTGGCACAATCTCGGCAGACTGCAACCTCCGCCTCCTGGGTTCAAGTGATTCTCCTGCCTCAGCCTCCCAAGTAGCTGGGATTTCAGGCCCCGCCACCACCCCAGCTAATTTTGTATTTTTAATAGAGACGGGGTTTCACCTGTTGGCCAGGCTGGTCTGGAACTCCTGACCTCAGGTGATCGTCCCACCTCGGCCTCCCAAAGTGCTGGGATTACACCACCCTCTTTTTGTTTTTTGATTTTTTTGAGACGGAGTGTTGCCCTGTCACCCAGGCTGGAGTGCAATGGTGCAATCTCGGCTCACTGCAACCTCCACCTCCCGAGCTCAAGCAATTCTCCTGCCCTCAGCCTCCCAACTAGCTGGGATTACGGGCATGTGCCACCACGCCTGGCTAATTTTGTATTTTTAGTAGAGATGGGGTTTCACCATGTCAGTCAGGCTGGTCTCGAACTCCTGAACTCAGGTGTGAGCCACTGCATTTATTCTTTTAGAGAGGGTATTATTGAGATACAGTTTATGTACCATACAATACACTCATTTAAAGTGCACGAGTCAATGGTTTTTTAGCATATTCACATATTTACGGGTATGTGCAGCTATCCTCAGATTCAAGTTTAGAATTTCCATCACCCCAGAAAGAACCCCAGACCCATTTGCCACTGCCTTGTGCACCCACCCCCAGTCCTAACAACCAGTCTGTCATCTGTGTCTGTTCACCTTTTTTTTTTTGGAGACAGAGTCTTGCTCTGTCGCCCAGGCTGGAGTGCAGTGGCACGATCTCGGCTCACTGCAACCTCCGCCTCCTGGGTTCAAACCAATCCTGCCTCAGCCTCCCGAGTAGCTGGGACTACAGGCGCACGCCACCATGCCCGGCTAATTTTTTATATTTTGGTAGAGACGGGTTTCACTGTGTTGCCCAGGCTTGTCTCAAACTCCTGAGCTCGGGTTATCCACCCCTCTCAGCCTCCCAAAGTGCTGGGATTACAGGCGTGAGCCACCGCACCCAGCCTTGTTTGCCTTCATCTTAAAAGGCAGAACAGCCTCTCTTTGGGGTGACTGGAGGCAAAGAGCTGCTGGGCGTGTTTTGTGGGGTCTCCTCTTGTGGCTATGTGAAGCCTGAGTCTGAGCCTCTGGTCTTGGTTTCTTTCCACTGCCCTGGGCAAACCACCTTCGATGTAAGGTCAGCCAGCCCGGAGAGTAATTAGAAGAGTAAATCTCAAAAGTAAATCTCCGGGAGGAGTCCTGAGTGGTTTCGGACCCCCAGGCACTTCTCCTCATGCCCTCCCTGCGGCGCCCTGTCCTAGTGGACATGCTGGAGCCCGTCCGTGTCCTTGTGGACCATGGAATTTGCCCAGGGTTGGCGGGGGGGCCGGGTGGAGAGAAATAAAACTTCCTATGGTCTGTGTATCAGCCCAGTACGTAGATCCTGGATAGAGGCGATTGAGCTGAGCATGGGACCAAGCATTTCTGTGCAGTGCCTGCAGAATTGAGTTTCCTTCTGGCTACAGGAGATTCTTCTGAGCTGTCTCAGTTGTCTGGCATCTGGCGTCTGCCATGGGCCAGGACATCTGGGGCAGGGGCAGAAGAGGACAGGAGGAGCCTGCCCTAGAGGATTCTGGGAAACCAGCAAAACAGGGCTACCTACCAATCTCAGGCTGATGCATTATTAATAAAGGTGACTGTTGACTGAGTTTATAGATACAGTATGTTTGAGGTACCTGGCCTAGTAAGCACCATACAAGTGCTATTATTTCTAAATTATTTTATCGAGATAAACCAGCCAGGCATAGTGGCTCCTACCTGTAACCCCTTTGGAGGTCGAGGCAGGAGGATCTCTTGAGATCGTAAGTTGGAGACCAACCTGGGCAACATAGACCCCATCTATGCAAAAAATTTAAAAATTAGCTGGGCATGGTGGAGCACACTTGTAGTCCTAGCTACTCAGGAGGGCAAGGCAGGACAATCCCTTGAGCCTAGGAGGTCAAGGCTGCAGTGTGCTATGATCACACTACTGCACTCCAGCCTGGGCAACAAAAGGAGACCCTGGCTCTAAAAGTAAAAATGAAAAACAAAGAAATGAAGCGGCAGGGCATGATGACTCACACCTGTAATCCCAGCACTTTGGGAGACCAAGGCGGGCAGATCACGTGAGGTCAGGCATTTGTGACCAGCCTGACCAACATGGTGAAACCTGGTCTCTACTAAAAATACAAAAATTAGCCAGGTGTGGTGGCGGCACCTGTACACCCAGCTACTCAGGAGGCTCAGGCAGGAGAATCACTTGAACCTGGAGGTGGAGGTTGCAGAGAGCCAAGATCGAGCCACTTCACTCTAGCCTGGACAACAGAGTGAGACTCCATCTCAAAAAAAAAAAAAAAAAGATAAAGAAATTAGCCAGGCGTGGTGGCTTGTGCCTGTCGTCCCAGCTACTTGGGAGACTAAAGTGGAAGGATCACCCTAGCCCAGGAGTTCAAGGTTGCAGTGAGCTGTGATTGAGCCACTGCATTCCAGCCTGAGTGACAGTGAGACCCTATCTCCAAAAGGAAAGAAAGAAAGAAAGTCGCATCCATATCAGCAGTCACTCCACATCCCTCACCCCAGCCTCTGGCACTATGCGTCCTCTTGCTGTCTCCGAATTATCCCCGTTCTAGACATTTCATAGAAATGGGGGTCACACATTGGCCGGGCGCAGTGGCTCCAAGCCTGTAATCCCAGCACTTTGGGAGGCCAAGACGGGCGGATCACGAGGTCAGGAGATCGAGACCATCCTGGCTAACAGGGTGAAACCCCGTCTCTACTAAAAAATACAAAAAACCAGCCGGGCGCAGTGGCAGGCGCCTGTAGTCCCAGCTACTCGGGAGGCTGAGGCAGGAGAATGGCGTAAACCCCGGGGGTGGAGCTTGCAGTGAGCTGAGATCCGGCCACTGCACTCCAGCCTGGGCGACAGAGCGAGACTCCGTCTCAGAAAAAAAAAAAAAATGGGGTCACATACTGTGTGGCCTTTTGTGTCTGGCGTCTCTCACTGAGTGTGCTGTCCTGAAGGTGCATCCACGCTGTGGCCTGTGTCAGAGCCGCGCTGCTTTTCATGGCTGAGTCTTACCCCATTGTGTGGATGGGCCATGGTGTGTTTTCCTTTCATCCACTGAAGGCATCTGGGCTGCTTCCACCTCCCAGCTCCTGTGGTGGGGCTCCTGGGGACATCCGTGTAGAAGTGATGGTGTGGATATGTGCTCATTTCTTGGGCAGATACCTCAGAATGTCATGTCTGGGTCATCAGGAAACTCGGTGAGGAGGTGTCAGGCTTTTCCAACATGGCTGTTCCATCGTACATCCCAACCCTGATGGCGATGTGCTGGGTTGGGTGCTTGTCATCCTGTAGTGTGACCACATGTGACACACAGGGCAACCCATAGGTGGCTGTCCTTAGGTCCTGGAGAGGATGAGCTGTCGGCGCTTGTCTGTGGCAGGCTGAGAGCAGAGAGCCCCGTGTCTGAGGGCAGGTCTGTGTTTACCTGGCTGCCCTGTTGCGAGCTCCCCGGTCGGGTTATGCCCAAGCAGCTGTTGGAGCCTGGCCCCAGATCTTAGAACTAGACGCGCCTTCCCAGCCTGGCCCTGCTGCTGTAACCGCAAGGGGGAAGGAGATTGCTTTTAGGGCTGTCCCTCACATACCTGTTCTCCGTGGGGTCTTTTCTCAAGAATGTGACCTAAATTCCATTTCTGGAATGTTCTGGAAATGTGAGCTATCTTCCCAGAGCCAGGACTCATCCTCCTGTAGGTAATAGCGTTTGTGCCCGAGCTCAGTGTCTGCTGTGCCTGACGCTGCCAGGGCCTACGGTGGGGAGGATTCAGAGGGGACGGAGTTAGGGGTCTGGGGCAAGGATCCAATGTGGAGGCTGGGGCTGGGGCTGGCGCCCAGATGTGGGGGCCAGTTTTGGGGTGCTGGGGTCTGGGATGAAGGTCTGGGGTCATGCCAGGGTTGGAGTCTGGGCCTGGGGCTAGGGCCCAGGTTTGGGGTCACGGCCAGGTTGAGGTCTGGGGCTGGGACTGGGTTTAGGTCTGGGGCCAAGGCCTGGGTTTGGGATCCGGGGTCCCGAGTCCGGCCCAGGCACCGACCGTCCCGCCTCCCTGCAGCCCGAGCGGGAAGAAGTTCCGCAGCAAGCCGCAGCTGGCCCGCTACCTGGGCGGCTCCATGGACCTGAGCACCTTCGACTTCCGCACGGGCAAGATGCTGATGAGCAAGATGAACAAGAGTCGCCAGCGCGTGCGCTACGACTCCTCCAACCAGGTCAAGGTGAGTGGTGGCGTCACGCGGGTGACGTCGGCGCGGGCGTTCTAGGCGGGGACGCCGGCCGTGCGTGGACCTGCAGGCGACGCAGTCACGGCGTCCAGAGCGGCAGGAGGTCACAGCGGGCGGAGGCACAGAGCGGAAGGCGCAGGCCACAGGGCGCAGAGTGCAGGGCTCATGCGAGGGACGCGCCCGCGGCGGGGGCTCCAGAGCCGGCCGGGCCGACCCTGCGGGAGCGGCCTCCCCGGACCGTTGGGGTCCTGGAGGGCACGGGGACGCGAGGGGCGCCGGCAGGGCGAGGGGTCGCTCGGGCCCCGCACCCCTTGAGGCTCCGCGCCGCCGAGGCGCCCCAGGCCGGACTGCATCTCCTTCCTCCCGCAGGGCAAGCCCGACCTGAACACGGCGCTACCCGTGCGCCAGACGGCGTCCATCTTCAAGCAGCCAGTGACCAAGATTACCAACCACCCCAGCAACAAGGTCAAGAGCGACCCACAGAAGGCGGTGGACCAGCCGCGCCAGGTGAGCTCAACCATAGCGACCCCGGCCTTCCCGGCCAACTTGTTCACTTTGGTGGGTGGACGTTTGGAATAAGATCATACGTGGAGCGGATGGAATCGAGCGCAGGAGTTCCAGGCTAGCCCGGGCTACGTGACGAAGCAAAAAAAAGTAAAAAAATTAGCTGGACGTGGTGGTGCGCGCCTGTGGTCCCAGCTTCTTGGGAGGCTGAGGTGGGAGGATTGCTTGAGCCCAGGAGGCTGAGGCTGCGGTAGTTATGATCACACCACTGTGCTCCAGCCTGAGGGATAGAGCAAGTCTTGCTCTGTCACCCGGGCTGGAGTGCAGTGGCCGGATCTCAGCTCACTGCAAGCTCCGCCTCCCGGGTTCGCGCCATTCTCTTGCCTCAGCCTCCCAAGTAGCTGGGACTACAGGAACCCGCCACCTCGCCCGGCTAGTTTTTTGGGTTTTTTTTAGTAAAGACGGGGTTTCACCGTGTTAGCCAGGATGGTCTCGATCTCCTGACCTCGTGATCCGCCCATCTCAGCCTCCCAAAGTGCTGGGATTACAGGCTTGAGCCACTGCACCCGGCCTAATTTTTTTTTTTTTTTTTTGAGTCTGTCGCCCAGGCTGGAGTGCAGTGGCCGGATCTCAGCTCACTGCAAGCTCCGCCTCCTGGGTTCCCGCCATTCTCCTCCTGCCTCAGCCTCCAGAGTAGCTGAGACTACAGGAACCCGCCACCTCGCCCGGCTAGTTTTTTGGGTTTTTTTTAGTAAAGACGGGGTTTCACCGTGTTAGCCAGAATGGTCTTGATCTCCTGACCTCGTGATCTGCCCGTCTCGGCCTCCCAAACTGCTGGGATTACAGGCTTGAGCCACCGCGCCCGGCCCCAAAAATATTTTTTAAAAAATGGAAATGGTTTAATGTTTGCACGTTACCTGCAGGTATTTTCTAGATTCCTCATGAGGTGTAGATGCTTGTGACACTCCTTGTTGTGCATGTTTTATTCCTTTTTTTTAGTTTTTCATTTTTGAGACAGGGTCTCTGTATGTTGCCCAGGCTGGTCTCAAGCTCCTGGCCTCAAGTGATCCTCCCACCTTGGCCTCCAAAACTGTGGGAATTACAGGTGTGAGCCACCTCACCTGGCCGGTTGTATTATTTTTATCTTTTTTTCCCCCCAAATATTTTCAGTTTCCAGCTGGTTGGGTGTGTGGTTATGAACCCACAGATACAGGGGGCTGAGTGCCCATATGTGACTGTGTAACCTACTTCTTAAAAACCCGAGATGAGAACCGTGTGTATTTTCTTTTGTTTTTTCTTTTTTTTCTTTCTTTTCTTTTTTTTTTTTTTTGAGACAGAATCTCACTCTGTCACCCAGGCTGGAGTGCAGTGGCGGGATCTTAACTCACTACAACCTCTGCCTCCTGTTTTCAACCAGGTTCAAGTGATCCTCCCACCTCCGCCTCCCACGTAGCTGGGATTTCAGGTACCTGTCACTACGCGTGGCTAATTTTTTTTTTTTTTTGAGACGGAGTTTTGCTGTCGTTGTCCAGGCTGGAGTGCAATGGTGCGGTCTCAGCTCACTGCAACCTCCACTTCCCGGGTTCAAGTGATTCTCCTGCCTCAGCCTGCCAAATAGCTGGGATTACAGGCACCCATCTCCACACCCGACCTTTTTTTGCATTTTTAGTAGATAAGGGGTTTCACCATGTTGACCACGCTGGTCTCAAACTCTTGACCTCAGGTGATCCGCCCACCTCGACCTCCTAAAGTGCTGGGATTGCAGGCGCAAGCCACCCCATGTGTGTTTTTATTCTTATTTACAAACGTCCACTGGATCCCTGGCTGCAGAAAGCCCGGGCAGGGGCTGGAGACCCAAGGCCCTGGGAAGGGAGAGGCCCCACAGGGACCCACACGGGGCGAGGAGGCCAGGCGGGCCGCCCTTGAGGTTCACATCTGTGTCTGGGCAGCTCTTCTGGGAGAAGAAGCTGAGCGGCCTGAATGCCTTCGACATTGCTGAGGAGCTGGTCAAGACCATGGACCTCCCCAAAGGCCTGCAGGGTGAGCGGGCGCCCTGAGGGAAGGCAGAAGGGGACGTGCCGGGTGGGGTGGAGGTGCTGCGGGTGCCCTCATCTCCTAGCAGGGTGGATGGCTGTTCCTGCTGCGGGTGCTTAGGGCGAATCTGCCTGTGGCTGGGGCGGGAGGAGACCTAGTGGGATTGGGGATGGGTAAGGGCGCTTGGGCTGGGCCCTTCATTCTTGACCTTGGAGACCCTGCGGGTGGGGCTTTGTGGCTTCCAGGTGTGGTGCAGGCCTGGGGCTGTTTTCACCTGCAGGACGTGCAGTTTTGCCATGGGGATCCTAAAAACAAACAAGGACAGCTGACTTTGCTCCTGCACCCTCCGAGCACGTCCCCACCACAGAACAAAGAATGCAGCTCTTGCATGGTTTTGGTGGTGGTTTTCTGAGACAGGGTCGGCTGGGTACAGTGGCTCACACCTATAATCCCAGCACTTTGGGGGGCTGAGGCAGGCGTATCACTTGATCTCAGAAGTTCAAGACCAGCTTGGGCAACATAGACCCCATCTCTACATCTCTACGGAAAAGACAGAGCAAGACCCTGTCTCAGAAAAAAGGCAGTCTTTTCATGGCCCAAGCTGAAGTACAGTGGTGCCATTACTACTCGCTGCAGCCTCCACCTCTCGGGCTCAAGTGGTTCTCTCAGCTCAGCCTCCTGAGTAGCTGGGACCACAGGCATGCAGCGTGACACCTGGCTAATTTTTAATTCTTTTGTAGAGACAGGAGTCTCACTATGTTGTCCAGGCTGGTCTCAAACTCCTAAGCTCAATCAGTCCTCCCACCTCGCCCTCCCAAGATACTGGGATTACAGGCGGGAGAGGCCGCACCTGGCCTCGCTTGCTTTTTTTCTGTTATGAATGTAATAACACAAGTAGGAGAGGGAATTTAGAAATGGAACCCGAGTCGCGGGGAGAACGTGGCAGCTCCCATTCTTGGGGCATTTCCGTGGCCTCTCCGGGCCACAGCTGCCCCGTGGTGATCTCTCCACTTGTGGCTGTTTGTCCACTGCCTGGCAGGGGTGGGACCTGGCTGCACGGATGAGACGCTGCTGTCAGCCATCGCCAGCGCCCTGCACACGAGCACCATGCCCATCACGGGACAGCTTTCGGCCGCTGTGGAGAAGAACCCTGGCGTGTGGCTCAACACCACGCAGCCCCTGTGCAAAGCCTTCATGGTGACCGACGAGGACATCAGGTAGCTCCTCGGCCTGGTCCCCTGCTCATCCGCCCTGTCTCCTGGGGGCATGGGGACCCTGAGTGTTCCCGTGTGCCTGCATGTTTCCCGTCTCCCCACAACGCTGCTGGGGTTTTGAAACAGAAATAGACGGGGCAAGGGTACCCATCGTCGGACCAGTATGAACTGTTTCACCCACGTCCTGGGTTCAGCGCGAGCCAGGCACCCCTTGAAGAAACGTTCTTGAAAAGAGTATGGTCCTTTGAGTCCGTGAGGACTGGCTGTGCTGGGTGCTGGGCTCCACGTTGGGCCCTGGAGATGGAGGGACAGGGCAGGCCAGGGCTCTCTGCCTTCAGGGAGATGGCACAGGGCGCCTGTTGAGGGGCAGTTCCAGCGTGCAGAGCCTGGGAGCGAACAGCAGGGAACACAGCCGCTGCAGAAACAGGCAGCAGTCAGGTGAGGCTGAGCAGCCCAAGGGTGAGGGGCCCTCCGGCAGGGCCTCAGGGCCGAACCCACGTTCCGTGTGCAGGGCAGACACAAGGCCCCCAGTGACGGAGGCGCCTGCAGAAAACTCGGGAAGTGCTGGAGAGAAGATGGGGCTTCTCACGTTCAATGCAGCACATGGCTTAGGTCAGAGGAAAGGAAGCTCTTGAGGGTTCCAGAAACAAGGAACTGAAACCTGGAGCAACCAGGGAGGCGCTGGGGCATGTGGGTTTCCTGTGGCAGCAGCCAGGGGTCAAAGCCCCCTGGGCACAAGGAGAAGAGACCCTGTGCCCCCACGCAGGGCGAAGACATGGACCTAAGACGCCACCCCCGCAAGCACACAGACTGTGGGTGCCAAGGGTTCCGTCCTGGGCGGCTGGCGGCATCTTCCTCTGGGTGTGGTGCTTTTGGGCCCCTCATTTGGGTTTGAGGTCCATTCACACTCCACATGCCCAGGGAACTCCCCGATATTAAGACGGTGGAATAGGAAGAACTGACAACATAAGAAAAGAACAAGACTGAGAAACAGCGGGCAGATCATGAAGAGCCCTGCAAAACTTGCAGAAATAAGGCTGGGCCCAGTGGCTCACACCTGTCATCCCAGCACTTTGGGAGGCCGAGGCAGGAGGATCACCTGAGGTCAGGAGTTCAAGACCAGCCTGGCCAACATGGTGAAGCCTCATCTCTATTAAAAAGTAGAATAAAATAATTAGCTGGGTGTGTTGGCATACGCCTGTGGTCCCAGCTACTCAGGAGGCTGAGGCAGGAAAATCACTTGAATCCGGGAGGCGGAGGTTGCAGTGAGTTGAGATCCTGCCACTGCACTTCAGCCTGGGTCACAGAGTTAAAAAAATAAAAAAAGAACTTATAGAAATAGAAAAAGGCATTGAAATTAGGAACTCGGTGGTGGGTTCAGCAGGAGGTGGGGTCCTGTCTGGTGGCTGCAGTGGAGTAGGTGAGCCAGGGTGTTTCGGGTGGTGGGGACAGAGTGAGAGGGAGCAGCTCAGGTCTGCAGGAGCCGCTGGAGAGACCCCGGGGGCAGGGGGTGGCTGAGCCTTGGCCACAACTGGGGACAAACACAATCAGCCTCACCTGGGAGTGAAAGCGGAACAGAGACAAGGAGGGGCTCTGGGCAGCTGGAGAGGGAGGCGGGCAAAAGCGCATGCTGCGGCCCAGGAGTCCGCAGGCAGAGGAGCGGCCACCCTGGAGTGCCTGGCATCAGCTTGTAGTCCCCAAAGATGAGGGCTCCAGTCCCTGTTGGTGGGTTGAGACGTGGTGTGGATTCTTTTTCTCAGGCCCCTGAGCCATGGTAAGGGAACGCACGCTGGTGCATAGTGGGCAGTGGAAAGGTGACCCCGGGCCTGCGAGCCGGCGGGGGGTGCTGCGGGCTGATGGTAGCTGATTTTGGTGAGGCTTTTTTTTGGCAGAGTCTCCCTCTGTTGCCCAGGCTGGAGTGCAATGGTGCGATCCCAGCTCACTGCAACCTCCGCCTCCCAGGTTAAGCATTCTCGGCGGGCCAGTGGCCAAGCCTTGTAACGCAAGCATTTGGGGAGGGCCGAGGACGGGGTGGATTCACGAGCGTCAGGAGATTGAGACCATCCTGGCTAACACGGTGAAACCGTCCTACTAAAAAAATACAAAAAACTAGCCAGGGGCGAGGTGGCGGGCGCCTGTAGTCCCAGCTACTCGGGGGAGGCTGAGGCAGGAGAATGGCATGACCTGGGAGGGGGCTTGCAGTGAGTGAGATCCGCCACTGCATCTCCACCTGGGCGACAGAGCAGACTCTGTCTCAAAAAAAAAAAAAAGCAATTCTCCTGCCTCAGCCTCCCAAGTAGCTGGGATTATAGGCACTCGCCACCACGCCTGCCTCATTTTTGTATTTTTGCTAGAGATGGGGTTTCGTCGTGCTGGTCAAGCTGGTCTCGAACGCCTGACCTCAAGTGATCCGCCCAAAGTGCCGGGATTACAGGCGTGAGCTTCTACCCGGCCTAGTGAGGGTGTTCCTGCCCTACTCAGTGCCTGTCAAGGGACAGAAGCAAGGGTTTCTGCAGCTGAGCGTGGGGAAGTCTCAGGGCCAGGTCTGGGGACTGAGGTGTTGGGTCCCTGCCTGGGTTCCAGCAGAGGTGGCAGGTGGGCCATCTGGGAGGGTGGCAGATGCTGCTGATGGCCAGTTGTTCTGTGCATGGATTGTGAAGGGAGGGGCGGCACGGGCTAGGGCTGGTTCTGGGGATGCCTGTGGATCCCTCGGGGCTCCCCTCCCAGCCGAGGTCCCCATGTTCATCCTGTGTCCACGTCCTGCTGGCCGCTTACCTGAGTGTAACGCAAGATCACTCTGTCCCCAGGAAGCAGGAGGAGCTGGTGCAGCAGGTGCGGAAGCGGCTGGAGGAGGCGCTGATGGCCGACATGCTGGCGCACGTGGAGGAGCTGGCCCGTGACGGCGAGGCGCCGCTGGACAAGGCCTGCACCGAGGACGATGAGGAGGAAGACGAGGAGGATGAGGAGGAGGAGCCCGACCCGGACCCAGAGATGGAGCACGTCTAGGGCAGGTGCTGCGGGGCCATGGGGGCTCCCTGGAGTCGGGTCCTGGCAGTGGGGACTGCCTGGTGAACACAGATGTGGTCAGGATGGCGGGTGCCATCTCCCCAGAAGAGCCCAGGCATCCCCGTCCCGTGGAGTCGCTAAACCCAGCCCTCCCTGTCCTTTCCAGAGGCCCTGCCGAGAGCCCGTGCTGCCCGCTGGAGCCGCCTGCAGACGCGGCCCTCGGCCCCACGTGAACCAGGCTCGGCAGCTGAGCCCAGCCCTGGAGACACCCGGGAGGAAGCCCGTGCTCCTGGCTCCCTCCTCAGCCTGTCCCCACTTCCCGGGGCCTCGGGGCACACAGCTGGGGCTGCCCCCACCCGAAAGACCCTCCACGCTTGTCCTCTAAAGGGTCCAGCTTCGGCAAGTGCCGGGTGCTCCTGGGCCCCACCTGGCTCCCTATGACCTCGGGGCTTGAGGCCAGCTCCCCCCACAGCCGCTGCCCCATCTCCTTGAGACTGGAGAGCAGCCAGTAGGTGCCCGGCAGCTCGGCACCAAGGAGCGCTGACAGCTGGGAGGGTCTCGGTCTGAAGGCGTATTTTTGAAACCCACAGCACCCACTGTGCAGCGTGAGGACGGGACTCTGGTCCGCTGTCGCGGGCTTGCAGGATGGCGCCACCCTCTGCCCTGCCATGTGACTGGTGGTGCCACAGACCCTCACCGTGCCTGAGTGGCACACCCAGGAGGCCACTCTCTTTCAGAAAATCTAACACCGTCGAGGCGCATCACCGGGTGGCCTTCCCTGTGTGCTGACGCCAGCCTTCGCTTCCGAAAACCAAACCCCAGCTGCTGCCAGTCGGTGCTCGGTTGCCTGGCGCTGCCAGAATGCTCCACTGCCAGCCGGCGCCCCTCCCTCGGTTTCCCTTCTGTTTAGTGGGGACACAGGCACCCAGCTTTGGGGTGGTGCTGACGCTCCCAGGGGTGCCAGGAGCCACTGGGACAGGGCGAGGCTCGCAGACACCGCTTGAGGTGCCTGGCTGTGCGGGGAGCTTCTGGCCCAAGGCCGTCTGAAGGATCTGCTCCGTAACCCCCCAGTGCCTTGGCGAGGGCAGTTCCAGGCCACAGACGCTTGCCCTGAGTGGACTCTGTGCCAGTCCCTGGTGCCCTCCTGGCCCTGCTGCCCGGTGAGGGCTCCTACTGGTGGGTTCATTGGCCTGGGCCCAGCGAGCCTCCGCCTGCATTGACCTTAGGCCCATAGAGAGGGCCTGTCCCGGCGCTGTCCCAGCCAGGATCTGGTCACTGCCCCCGGGGGACTCATGGGGCCTGACTGCGGGGGCTGTGGGAGCTGAGGAAGTGCCGCTCAGGAGCCGGGATCACTGCTCCATCGTCTGCCCTCCAAGGACACCCATGGGCGCGGTGGGCTGGCGGCTTCCTGCTGCTCCCTGTCAGTCAAAGCACAAATCCTCGGGACGGGCTCAAGGGCCAGGGCAGCCGAGGGAAGCTCCAGGTGGGGACCATGGCTTCCTGGGGTTGGTGCCCTCTGGCTGGGGCCCTTTGCCGGCCCAGGATCCCCGGGTGCTGCCGTGGGGTGGCCTCCCCTCTGCCTGGTGGAGGGAGTTGTGGGCGTGGGGATGTGACTGAATAAAGCCACCGTGGGTGGATGTGCTTGGAGCCTGGAGTTTGGTGCGTCTTCTAGACTTTGGTGCCCACGTTTGAGCTTCTGTCTTTGGTTGGATGATGAAAGGCTGAAGGCAGTGTGAGGACAGGGCCAGCAGGTCCCCCAACCTCGTGGACATTCACGCCTCCAGGACATTCAGAGTCAGGCTTGGGGGTGTTCAGAGAAGACTAGGCCGGCCTGGGCATCTGTGGGTGAGGGCCGTGCTCCGTGACGTGCCGCTCGGCCCAAGGAGCGTGGGTCTTGGCCCTGCTGCTGCAGTGAGGAAGATGGGCTGGGGCTCAGACCCAGCACCACTCCTTCCAAAGGAAGGGAAGCAGGAGGGGCTGCCCGGGAGGGAGGGGAGCTGTGCCCCGGCGTCCCTGGACTTCCGCTCAGTAGCCACGGCCACTGGAAGCTGCCTTCTGGACCTGAAGGCTGCGAGACCACCTTAGGGTCTGCGAGCACCCAGAGACTGTCTCCCTCTTCCTGTCTCCCCCTCTGTCCCTGTCTCCCTTGGTCTGTCTCTATCTCTGTCTCCCTGTCTCTCTTGGTTTCTTGCTCTCTCCCCCTCTGTCCCTGTCTCCCTTGGTCTGTCTCTGTCTATCTCTGTCTCCCTGTCTCTCTTGGTTTCTTGCTCTCTCCCCCTCGGTCTCTGTCTCTGTCTCGCTCTCTTGCTCTCTCTCCCTCTCTCAGTCCAGCTTCCTGTCACTGACAGACGCTGATCAGTCCCTCTGATCCTGGGGTTCTGGCCATGTCCTGGCCTTGGTCTGAGATGTGACAACCCCCACCCCTGCCACAGGGCCCTCCCCACCAGAAGCCCATCCAGGCCCTGGGCCGTCGCTGTTGCCGGAGCTTGACAGTCTTTTCCTCTTCCTGAAACCTTGGGGACCCCCACAGGCCAAGGCAATACTGGCCATTGCTAGAGGTCGTGCCCAGTGAGAAGAGTTGTGGGATGTGTGGGCACCCGGGGGGCCAGTCCAGTGCTCAGGACCTTGTCAAATTCCCTGCCCTGGAAAAGTCTCACAGACCCCCAGGCTGAACCCCTTGGGCGCACTCAGGCCCCACACTCCAGCCCCAGAGCCCAGACCTGGCACGGGGTGGGGAAGCCTGAGCTCCCAATGCTGGATCTTTCTTGGGGGGCCATGACTAGCCTGCCGTGTGCAGTGCCAGGCCCCACCCTCAAAGGCCACTTCGCTGTCCCTCAGCCCCAAGACCTTCGGGGACTTTCTTTTTTTTTTTTTTTTGAGAGAGGAGTTTTGCTGTTCTTTGGCTCTTGTTGCCCAGGCTGGAGTGCAATGGTATGATCTGGGCTCACTGCACCCTCCGCCTCCTGGGTTCAAGCCTCAGCCTCCCGAGTAGCCACCACGCCCAGCTAATTTTTGTGTTTTTAGTAGAGACGGGGTTTCACCATGTTGGCCAGTCTGGTCTCGAACTCCTAACCTTCAGGTGATCTGCCCGCCCCGGCTTCCCAAAGTGCTGGGATTACAGGCCTGAGCCGCCACAGCAGCCCTTCTGGCACCTGTCAGCAGCAGCAAGAGCCTCATGTCCCCCGCCTCCCCTCAGACCAAGCTCCTCACACCAAGATCCTCTCCAGGGAGGAGAGGCCTCAGGGCCCCCATGGCGAGGATGTACTTCCCAGCCCTCAGCTCAGCCACACGGACGACAGGGCTCCCAAGTCTCAGCAACACCAGCTGAGGGGCATCGTGCCTCTTCCACCACACCCAGGGCCCGTGCCTTGCTGTCCCCGCAGCCCCAAAACCCAGGCAGACAGGGACAGCCCTTCTGACCACCTCACACACTCACCACCACAAAGACCCCCAGGGACGCCCCTCACCTGTGTGTGTCCCCCATGGCTGTCACAGCAAATCTCCAGGAGCCCAGAGGTGCCCAGGAAAACACCCCCAGCTTCGGGAATGTTCTTTCAGGCAGAGTCATACCAGAGCAGGACTCAGCTTTCCGGTAGTGGGTGGCTGGGCACTGCCTGTGAGATCCTGTCGCACTTGTTCCAGATTCAAGGGGCCCAGAAAGTATAAACAAGTCTAGTGCCCATCCAGGTATGAACAAACAGCCTGGCCTGGCCACACGGTGGAGCAGGACTTGGCCATGAACAGGAACCAGGCTCTGACACTGGCCACCGCGTGGATGCCCCTGGAGGAGTCCACCCTCAGCGAGAGACACACACCAACACAGCGTGCGATCCCATTTGTGTGCATGTCCAGGACAGGCCGATGCAGAGACAGGAAGGGGACACGTGGTGCCAGCGGCTGGGGATTATGGGGAGTGGGGGGAATGGCTAAACGGCACCCACAAAAGTTAATGATAACGTTCCACAATTTTTTTTTT
Source organism: Rhinopithecus bieti (assembly GCF_001698545.2). Lineage (NCBI taxonomy): Eukaryota > Metazoa > Chordata > Mammalia > Primates > Cercopithecidae > Rhinopithecus > Rhinopithecus bieti. Next base: position 378,040 of record NW_016805596.1, read on the forward strand.
TTTTTTTGAGATAGAGTCTCGCTCTTGTCACCCAGGCTGGAGTGCAATGGCGCGATCTCAGCTCACAGCAAGCTCCCTGCTGCCCAGTGAGGGCTCCTACTGGTGGGTTCATTGGCCTGGGCCCAGCGAGCCTCCGCCTGCATTGACCTTAGGCCCATAGAGAGGGCCTGTCCCGGCGCTGTCCCAGCCAGGATCTGGTCACTGCCCCCGGGGGACTCATGGGGCCTGACTGCGGGGGCTGTGGGAGCTAACCCTCCCAGGTTCAAGCGATTCTCCCGCCTCAGCCTCCCAAGTAGCTGAGATTACAGACATGTGCCACCACGCCCAGTAGAGACGGGGTTGTACTATGTTGGCCAGGCTGGTCACGAACTCCTGACCTCAGGTAATCCACCCACCTCGGCCTCCCAAAGTGCTGGGATTACAGGCGTGAGCCACCGTGCCTCACCAGAATTGTGTAGTTTTTTTTTCCTCCTATTTCTTTTTTGGCATGGAGTTTCGCTCTTGTTGCCCAGGGTGGAGTGCAATGGCGTGATCTCGGCTCACCGCAACCTCCTCCTGGGTTCAATAGATTCTCCAGCCTCAGCCTGCCGAGTAGCTGAGATTACAGGCGCCTGTCACCACACCCAGCTAATCTTTGTACTTTTAGTAGAGACGGGGTTTCACCATGTTGGCCACGGGTAAAAGAATTTTGTTGAAGGCAAATAATGTGAGACCACAAAACTGCCTTCCCTGCTCAGTTTTAATTTTCACAGTTTTAATTTTTAGCCTTCTCTGGTTACCATAATAATGCACGCTCATGGCCGTTCATTTGAAGATGTTTCCAGTTAACGTGTGTGAAGTGGGTTTTTTGAGATGTAATTTACAAGCAATAAAATGCTCCTGTCTCTACTGTTCCCGCCTTCCTTCCTTCATCACAGGGTTCTCCCAGCGCGTTTTCCTTTTTCTTTCTGAGTTTTGTTTTGTTTTTTAAGATGGGGTTTCACAGGCCGGCGCGGTGGCTCAAGCCTGTAATCCCAGCACTTTGGGAGGCCGAGACAGGCGGATCACGAGGTCAGGAGATCGAGACCATCCTGGCTAACACGGTGGAACCCCGTCTCTACTAAAAAATACAAAAAACTAGCCGGGCGAGGTGGCAGCACCTGTAGTCCCAGCTACTCGGGAGGCTGAGGCAGGAGAATGGCGTAAACCTGGGAGGCAGAGCTTGCAGTGAGCCGAGATCTGGCCACTGCGCTCCAGCCTGGGCAACAGAGCAAGACTCCGTCTAAAAAAAAAAAAAAAGATGGGGTTTCACTCTTGTCGCCAGGCTGGAATGCAATGGTGCGATCTCAACTCACTGCAGTCTCCGCCTCCCCGGTTCAAGCAATTCTCCTGCCTCAGCCTCCCAAGTAGCTGGGATTACAGGTGC
>NW_016805596.1:382471-386732 GCF_001698545.2 Rhinopithecus bieti
TGGCCGGGCGCGGTGGCTCAAGCCTGTAATCCCAGCACTTTGGGAGGCCGAGACGGGCGGATCACGAGGTCAGGATATCGAGACCATCCTGGCTAACACGGTGAAACCCCGTCTCTACTAAAAATACAAAAAACTAGCCGGGCGAGGTGGCGGGCGCCTGTAGTCCCAGCTACTCGGGAGGCTGAGGCAGGAGAATGGCGGGAACCCAGGAGGCGGAACTTGCAGTGAGCTGAGATGGCGCCACTGCACTCCAGCCTGGGCAATAGAGCGAGACTCCATCTCGAAAAACAAGAAAAAGAAACAAGGAAGGAAGCAAGGGGAAGGAGAAGGGGAAAAGAAAGGAAGCAAGGAAGGAGAGAAAGGAAGAAATAAAGAATAACGAAAGAGATGGAAGAAAAGGAAAGAAGGAAGGAAGAAAGGACAGACAAAAGAAATAAAATAAATAAAAAAGGTCCGGGCGTAGTGGCTCACGCCTGTAATCCTAGCACTTTGGGAGGCTGAGGCAGGTGGATCACCTGAGGTCAGGAGTTTGAGACCAGCCTGACCAACATGGCAAAACCTTGTCTCTACTAAAAATACAAAAAATTAGCCGGGCGTGGTGTCGGGTGCCTGTAATCCCAGGTACTCAGGAGGCTGAGGTGGGAGAATTGCTTGAACCCGGGAAGCAGAGGTTGAAGTCAGCCTCCGAGATGGTGCCACTGCACTCCAGCCTGGGCAACAGAGCAAGACTCCGTCTCAAAAAAAAAAATAAAAACGGAAGGAAGGAGAAAGAAAGAGAGAGAGAGAAAGAAAAAAAAAAAGAAAAGAAAAGAAAAGAGAAAGAAAAGAAAGAGAAGAGAGATGGAAAAATAGTTCCAAGCATGGGAGTGCACAAAAGTCCAGGACCCCAGGAAGGGAAGTGGGGCTGGACGCAGCCTGGGGTCAGGAGAGAGATTTTGAGTGGGGAAGGGCTCCAGGCAGGGGGATCCTGACCCTGCCTGCCTGGAAGAAGTGGGCAGAGAAGCCACCGTAAGTGAAGGGCCCAGTAGTGGGTGGCTGTGGCTGAAGAACTAGATGAATGGCTGAGGGGGACCCAGGGTGTGTGAGGCTGGGGGAGGGGACAGAGGAGAAGCCTTGCTAGGCAAAGGAGCAGGCTGCCCTACACCCGGAGAGCCCTGCCTTCGGTCCAAGTTTTCACAGCCAGCCAGGGACAGGTCTGGTAGAAGACGGGGGCAGGGAGACCCAGCCAGGCAGGTTTATCACAAAAAATCCCACAGGCGCAAGGAAGGCCCTGAAGGGCCGCTGGAGGAAGAGCCGCTGGGAAAGAGTAGCTTTTTTTTTTTTTTTTTTTTTTTTTTGAGAGGAGTCTTGCTCACTGCACCCACCACCTCCCAGGTTCAAGCAATTATCTCGCCTCAGCCTCCCGAGTGCTGGGATTAGAGGTGCGCGCCACCACGCCTGGCTAATTTTTATATTTTTAGTAGAGTCGGGTGGTTCACCACGTTGGCCAGGCTGGTCTCGAACTGCTGACCTCGTGATCCGCCCGCCTCGGCCTCCCAAAATGCTGGGATGATCGGCGTGAGCCACCACGCCTGGCAAGGGTGGCTTTGGAGGTGGACAACGCCCGTTGTAGGGAAAGGCACCGTAGAAGAGGGTGGGACTCCACATGGAGGGTTCTGGCTGGTGTGAACCTGTCCTCCCCAGGGAGGCACCAATGCAGTAGAGAGGTCTCTGGCTGGGGGCACAGAGACGGGGTATGTGGCCTCAGGCGAGGCGGAGGAGGTGGCCTGAACTCAAAGCCTGGAGCCAGCCAGAGGGGAGCTAGGGGAGCTAGGGGAGCTAGGGGAGACTAGGGGAGCTAGGGGAGAGGGACCCCAGACCCTAGGGTGTGCATGATTGTGGAGCTGTCCCTGGCACAGAGGCCGGGGGTGGGGCAGGGACCCGACCCTAAAGCCCACCCTGATAGCAAGGGGTACTTGGGGACTGGCACACCAGGCCCTGGGGGGTGCACCGTGGGGCATGGGGAGGACCCTGGCACAGAGGCGGTGGGCGGGGCAGGAGCCTGACTTCGAAGTCCAGTTGGATCGCGAGGGGTACTTGGAGGGGACCCCACGCCTTTGTGCAGTGAGGTGGGGGGGTCCCCGGCACAAGGAAGCGGGCGTGGAGCAAGGGACCTGGCTTGGGGGCGACCCGGATCTCTAGGGGGAATTGGGGAGCGGGACCTCGGGCCCTGGGGCGCGCGAGGCAGGGACTCTCAGGCTCGGGGCGCGAGCGCTGTCCAGGCCGGGGCTGGGCCGCACACACCTGCGGCGGCGCCCGCACGTGCGGATGCGTCCGGGTTCCCGCCCGAGCGCCGAGCGGGGCGGGGNGAGACTCCGTCTCAAAAAAAAAAAAAAAGAAAAGAAAAGAAAAAAGATCAAACGCAGAGTGGGCCTGAAAGAATTTCACAGAGACCACGATAGAACCACCACCTACACCAGCACTTCCCACCTGAGGCGACTCCGGGCCCAGGGGCCACGTCTGCAGGCATCTGCGTTGTCACAGCTGGGGAGGCATATTATGAGTTGAATCACACCCCCACAGAGACATGTCTGTGTCTTCGACCCCACAACTTCGGAATGGGACCTCGTTTGGAAAGAGGGTCTCTGCAAATGTGATCAAGTTAAGCCGAAGTGGTACGGGAGTGAGGTGGGCCTTCATCCTGTGACTCCTGTTACCATGAGAAGAGGGAAACCAGGACACAAACATATAGGGAGACATGGGTGTGTGAAGACGGAGGTCGAGGTCAGAGCAATGTGGCCACAATGAGCGATGGGGTCCAGAGCCCCCGGAAGCTGGAAGAGCTAGAAAGGACTCTCCCCAGAACCTTTGAAGGGGGCATGGCCCTGCCCACACTTCACTTGAGTTTTGACTCTGAGGCTCCAGAACTGGGAAAGAATTAAGTATTCGTTGTTTCATTCATTCATGAATTCATTTGTTTAATTAGACACACGAGTTTGTTTGTTCGTGTGTTTGTTTGTTTTTTGAGACGGAGTCTTGCTCTTTTGCCCAGGCTGGAGTACAGTGGTGTGATCTCGGCTCGCTGCAACCTCCACCTCCCGGGTTCAAGCAATTCTCCTGCCTCAGCCTCCCAAGCAGCTGGCATTACAGGCTCATACCACCACACCCAGCTCATTTTCGTATTTTCAGTAAAGACGGGGTTTCGCTGTGTTGGCCAGGCTGATGTAGAACTCCTGACCTCAAGTGATCCACCTGCCTCGGCCTCCCAAAGTGCTGGTATTACAAGCATGAGCCACCGCGCCCAGTCTACAATGCCACTAATAATCACAACTGGCTGGGCATAGTGTTGCACACCTGTAGTCCCAGCAGTTTGGGAGGCTGAGGCAGGAGGATTGCTTGAGGCTAGGAGTTCAAGACCACTGGGCAACAAAAAAATACCTCGTCCTCTATAAATACAAAAGGTAGCCGGGTGTGGTGGTGCACACCTGTGGTCACAACTACTCGGGAGGCTGAGGCGGGAGGATTGCTTGAGCTCGGGAGTTCTGGGCTGTAGTGAGCTATGCTGATCCAGTGTCCACAGTACTATGATAACTTCTGTGAACTGGAAGGACCACCCAGTTACCTAAGGAGGACTGAACCTGCCCAAGTCAGAAACGGAGCTGGTCAAAGCTCTCGTGCTGATCTGTCCTGGGGTCACACCTGTGAACAGCCACTGCACCCCAGCCTGGGCAACACAGAGAAACCCTGTCTCTAAAATAAATAAATAAATAAATAAATAAATAAATAAATAAATATTGAGGCAGAGCACAATGGCTCACACCTGTAATCCCAATACTTTGGGAGGCCAAGGCGGGTGGATCACCTGAGGTCAGGAGTTCAACACCAGCCTGGCCAACATGGTGAAACCCCGTCTGTACTAAAAATACAAAAATTAGTCAGGTGTGGTGGCACGCGCCTGTAATCCCAGCTACTCGGGAGGCTGAGGCAGGAGAATCACTTGAACCTAGGAGGTGGAGGTTGCAGTGAACCAAGATTACATCACTGCACTCCAGCCTGGGCAACAGAGCAAGATTCCATCTGAAAAAGAAAGAAAAGACGGAATGGGAGGGGAGGGGAGGGGAGGGAGAATCCTGGCTAACACGGTGAAACCCTGTCTCTACTAAAAAGTACAAATATGGCCGGGTGTGGTGGCTCATGCCTGTAATCCCAATACTTTGGGAGGCCAAGGCGGGTGGATCACCTGAGGTCAGGAGTTCAACACCAGCCTGGCCAACATGATGAA
>NW_016805596.1:389434-401393 GCF_001698545.2 Rhinopithecus bieti
GGCCCCCGCCGTGGCCGTGGCCCCCGGGTCGCTGCCGCTGCTGGACCACAACGCGAGCCCCCCGCCGCCCCGGCCGTCACCCCCCGACGTGTTCGCGGGCTTCGCGCCCCACCCCGCGGCCCTGGGCCCCCCGACGCTGCTGGCCGAGCAGATGAGTGTGATCGGCAGCCGCAAGAAGAGCGTCAACATGACCGAGTGCGTCCCGGTGCCCAGCTCCGAGCACGTCGCCGAGATCGTGGGCCGCCAGGGTGAGTGGCCCTCGTCGGGGGTTGCTGTCCTGGGGATCCCCGCACCGCCCGCCCCGGGGAAGGGGGTCGCCCGAGCCCAGCCCAGCCGGCGCCGGACGCCCCGCACCGGACACGCCCCGCGTGGGCTCCGGCCTCAGCCACTGCCTTTGCGCCTTTGTCCTGCAGCGGCCGCGGGAGAAAGTTGGGCGCAGCCCGCGCTCCTCCCCTGCGCGCTCCGGCCCCGCCGCCGCCTTTGTCTGGGCCGCCTCCAGCCCGGAAAGGCTCCCGGGAGCCGCGCCGCAGCCCAGGCCCTTGGCCGCCCGCAGGGGCACCCCAGAGAGGAGCGCGAGGGCCCGGGGCTCCGGTCGGGCGGGGGGCACCCCACACCCAGCACAGGCGGCGGGGCGGGGCAAGCGCAGGTTTAGGGGTGGCTTAGGGGGGCCGCCTGCAGGGCCGGGAGAGAAGGCTGACAGTACAAAGAGCGCACGTCTGGGTCCCCAGCCTGGGGCCCTGACTGGGGTGGGGACGGGACCTGGCAGGAGAGGGTCCCTGCTCCACTCTCTGGCCCCGAGTCAGGGATTTGGGGGCCTGGGAAGGACCGGCTGTCAAAGCCACTTCTGGGGTGCAGCCTGCTGGGCAGGCCGGCGGGCGGCAGGCCCCGGGTGTGGGGTCCAGCGGTGGCATCGTCGGAGCTTCCCTCTGGCCGCCCCATTGTTCTCTTTGTTAGAGAGCTAGGCTGAGATTTGCAGGGTGACATCAGGCCGGCCGCTGCTCATTGGCCCCCGAGCTGCGGGGCGGGCGGGCGGGTGGTGGGCAGTGCCTGGCCCAGCTCACACCCACCACCCCATTAGCCACCCGCCCGCCCGCCTCCCTCAACTTTCTCCTGCCTTCCCACCACCCCTACCCGCTCCTGGCTCCCCGCTGACCGCTAGTGATCAGCCAGGTTCTAGAACTTGGGGTGGGGCCTTGGCGGGGCTAGGTGGGGTGGCAGGACACTTGGGCTGGGGGTCCCTGCCTCCCCCAGGGCCCTCAGGAACCCAGGCCAGAGAAAGGTGTGGGGGGCTGGGATTGCAAGGTCATCTGTGGCCTTGGCTGCAGGTGGGGGACCACCAGGGTGCCCTCTCCTCTGCCCCTTCCTTCTGTCCAGGTGGGTGGGGCAGCATGGCCTCCTGTCTTTTGGTCAGTCATTTGCCCAGCTCATGTGGGGACCCATGGAGGGTCAGGCATGGTGCTGGCCCAGGAAGCATGCTCTGGAATGGCGAATGTGGAGGGACTGGGTGCTCTGGCTGCCCTCAGTGGGACTCCCCAGCAGGAGGGTGCCCTACCATCCTGTTACTGCCTCCCCATTGAAGCCTTCCACCCGGCCTCCATGTCCCATAACCAGGGCTTAGAACAGGACAGCTGCCCTGTGCAGTGTGTGGGAGCCTGTGGAGACAGACGTCCAAGCCGAAGCCTGGGGACCAAGTGTCCAAAGGCACCAGGCTGAGCCACCAGGTGGTGGAGGGTGTGGCTGTGTTCTATGTGAACTCGCGTGTCCTGGCACCCGAAGGGCCTTTGAGCCAGGCTGTGACCACATGGGGAGCTGGCAGGAGTCAGGGTCAGGCTGAGAGCTTCTAGACCTGTGGCCTCAGGGTGGGAATTCTCTAGGGGCAGGTCCATGGGAGATGGAGTCCGTGGGCACCAGGCTTAGCCGCCCACTTCTGGCCTGTGCGTTCTGCACCCACTTACTGGGCTCTTGCTGGTGGTGGTCAGCAAGGCAGGCCCTGGGGCACAGTGGGGGTGGCGGGAGAGTGGGCCCTGATTGCTTGCCTGGCAGGCCGCAGTGCCCCGTGACCCTGTGCAGGTGACAGCCCCCTCTCTGTGATGTGCAGACGTCTCACCTCCATTCGGATAGAGGATTCTGGGGCAAGATGCTGGTTTTACTTATTTATTTATAAGACGGAGTTTTGCTCTGTCTCCCAGGCTGGAGTGCAGTGACGCGATCTGGGCTCACTGCAAACTCCGCCTTCCGGTTTCAAGCTATTCTCCTGCCTCGGCCTCCTGAGTAGCTGGGATTACAGGTGACTGCCACCATGCCCGGCTGATTTTTGTATTTTTAGTAGAGACGGGGTCTCGAACTCCTGACCTCAAGTGATCCGCCAGCCTCTGCCTCCCAAAGTGCTGGGATTACAGGCCTGAGCCACCGCGCCCTGGCTTATTTATTTATTAGTTTTTATTTTTAAAAATTTCTTGTAGAGACAGAGTCTCGTTCTGTTTGCCAGGCTGGTCTTGAACTCCTGACCTCAAGCGATCCTCCCACCTCAGTTACCCAGAACGCTGGGGCTGCTACAGGTGTGAGCTACCATGCCTGCACCCAAGTTGCTGGTTTTAATTCCAGCTCCAGGTCACACACAGCAGCCACCCTGTAAGTGGAGTGCAGGTTGCCAGGGATGTGACTGTGACTGCCATGACAGGTTGGCAGCTTCAGTAGTCCTTACATCTTCCACACTGTAGAACCATCTGTGGCTCCCAGCTTCTCCCACCCACCCCGTTGTCGAGCACACTTTTCAATGTCCTTTGTGCCCCAGCCCTGCCCCTTCACTCACCTTCTTCTCCACCCTGGGGCTCTCTGAGCTTCTCATGCTTTTCTGTCAAACCCAACCTCCAAGGCTACCCCTTCCCTGGAGGACAGGAGGGGTGCACCTGTCCAGCCTCCCCACCTAGACCAGAGTCACACAGGCCTGGCACCAGCCCTCGGCCCGGTAGCCATGTGCTGTTCCCTGAGGCTCAGTTCTCTTGATCCTAGAGGGAGGTCTGAGTGCTTTCTGGGCAGACCGTGGTCATTCACCCCTTCTGAGTTCCCACCCGTCTGCTGGAGGCTCCAATTCATTTGTTTGCTAGATCTTTCTTTTTTTTTTTGAGACCGAGCCTCGCTCTGTTGCCCGGCTGGAGTGCAGTGGTGCGATCCCGGTTCACTGCAAGCTCCGCCTCCCAGGTTCAAGCCATCCTTCTGTCTCAGCCCCACTAGTAGCTGGGATTACAGGCACGCGCCACCACGCCCAGCTGATTTTTGTATTTTCAGTAGAGACGAGGTTTCACCATGTTGGCCAGGCTGGTCTTGAACTCCTGACCTCAGGTGATCCACCCGCCTCGGCCTCCCAAAGTGCTGGGATTACAGGCGTGAGCCACCGCGCCCGGCCCCCGGCTGATTTTTGTATTTTCAGTAGAGAAGGGATTTCGCCGTGTTGGTCAGGCTGGTCTCAAACTCCTGACCTCAGGTGATCCGCCCGCCTTGGCCTCCTGAAGTGCGGGGATTACAGGCGTGAGCCTCTGCACCCAGCCATTGGCTAGATCTTTATTGAGTGCCTACTGTGTGCTGAGCCTGTGCCAGACTTGACCTGCCCCATCTCACTGAGGCCCATAATGTTCCCCAGGGAAGGTCCTGCAGCTCCCAGGTCACAGATGGGGAGGCAGAGGCTGCAGGAGGTAAAGGGTAGGTAAAAACTGAGGGGACAGCGGCACTTTGAGAGGCTGAGGCAGGAGGATCCCATAAGCCTAGGAACTGGGAACAGCCCGGCCAACACGGCAAAACCCTGTCTCTACAAAAAAAATACAAAAATTAGGCATGGTGGCACACTCCTGCGACTCTAGCTACTCAGGAGACTGAGGCGGGAGGATTACTTGAGCCTGGGAGGCCGAGGCTGCAGTGAGCTATGATCTTGCCACCGCACTCCAGTCTAGGCAACAGAGCAAGACCCTGTCTCCAAAACAAAAAAATCACGGGCTGGGATTCAAACCCTAGTTTCTCTGGTGGGTCAATAAGAAAATTTCAGATTCCAAAGCTGGAGGGCTGGGGGTGGGGGAAGGCAGCCCTGTTTGGGAGACAGGCAAAGTGGAGATCCAGGAGGACAGGCGTCTCCCTCCAGCTGGCCAGCAAAGGTGCTCTAGGGGATCTCAGGCCCTGCTCCTGCTGAGACCCCAACATGTACCCTCCTTTCTCACCCCACCCTGGACGAATCTGCTCTCTGTGGCAGCCCCTCGCCCTACACGTTCCCAGGGACAGGAACCGGGGCAGGTGCTTGGGTCTTCAGTATCTTGCCACGGCCTGTACACAGAAGGTCGTCTGTAGCTAATGAATGAATGAATGAGTGAATGATTTGAAGGCAGGGCTTGGACTGGAAGCTTCTCAGGGCTCCCTCTCTCCGCTGTTGGCACAGGCTGAGGGTAGTGGTTTTAGACTGTCCCCCGCGCCTGGAGGAGACCCCAGCTCACTGTTGGCTCTCCTGTCCCTTCTTCCTGGCTGAAGTCCTAGAGGCTCCCTTCTCCCATCTCCACAGGCCTCAGGTGTTTTCCTGGCAGCTGGGGACAGGGCTGGGTGTTGGTGGGGACCATGGCTTGGTTTTCCTGTCCGTACATTGAGGAGCCCTAGAAAGAAAGGGTCCGCTGGGTCACCTCCACACTGCAGACCCAAACTGAGAGTTCTGGCATCAGTCAGTGTACATACTCCCTTCATTCCCGGAGAGGTTTTTTCCTTTCATTCCCCAAGCGGTTTGTTTGTTTGTTTGTTTTTGAGACGGAGTCTCGCTCTGTCACCCAGACTGGAGTGCAGTGGCCGGATCTCAGCTCACTGCAAGCTCCGCCTCCACGCCTTTCTCCTGCCTCAGCCTCCCGAGTAGCTGGGATTACAGGCGCCGCCACCACGCCAGTCTAATTTTTTTGTATTTTTAGTAGAGACTGGGTTTCACCGTGTCAGCCAGGATGATCTCGATCTCCTGACCTCGTGATCCGCCCGCCTCGGCCTCCCAAAGTGCTGAGATTACAGGCATGAGCCACTGCGCCCGGCCAAGGTGTTTTCTTTTCTTTTTGAGACAGGGTCTTGCTCTTGTCACCCAGGCTGGAGTACAGTGGCTCAGTCTCGGCTCACTGCAGCCTCCACCTGCCGGGTTCAAGCGATTCTTTCACCTCACCCTCCTGAGTAGCTGGGATTACAGGCATGCACCACCACACCAGGCTCATTTTTGTATTTTTAGTAGAGATGGGGTTTTGCCATGTTGGCCAGGCTGGTCTTGAACTCCTGACCTCAGGTCATCCGCCTGTCTCCACCTCCCAAAGTGTGGGATTACAGGCGTGAGCCACCACGGCCAGTGGTTTTTGTTGTTTTTATTTTTATTTATTTATCTGTTTTGAGACAGGGTCTGGTTCTGTTCCTCTGTCTGGAGTGCAGTGGTGCAATCATAGCTTACTGCAGCCTCAACCTCCTAGGCTCAGGCGACCCTCCCACCTCTGCCTCCCAAGTAGCTGGGGCCACAGGTAGGCACCAACACTCCCGGCTAATTTTTTTTTCTTTTTTTTCTTTTTTTTTGAGGCGGCGTCTCTCTCTGTCACCCAGGCTAGAGTGTACTAGCGTAATCTCGCAATCTCTGCCTCCCGGGTTCAAGCGATTCTCCTGCCTCAGCCACCCGAGTAGCTGGGATTACAGGTGCCTGCCACCACACCTGGCTAATTTTTGTATTTTTAGTAGAGATGAGTTTTCGCCATGTTAGTCAGTCTGGTCTCGACCTCCTGGCCTAGTAATCCACTGTGCCCAGCCCACACCTGACTAATTTTTTTTTTTTTTTTTTGGAGACGGAGTCTTGCTCTGTCGCCCGGGCTGGAGTGCAGTGGCCGGATCTCAGCTCACTGCAAGCGCCACCTCCCGGGTTTACACCATTCTCCTACTTCAGCCTCGCGAGTAGCTGGGACTACAGGCGCCGCCACCTCGCCCAGCTAGTTTTTTGTATTTTTAGTAGAGACGGGGTTTGACCGTGTTAGCCAGGATGGTCTCGATCTCCTGACCTTGTGATCCGCCCATCTTGGCCTCCCAAAGTGCTGGGATTACAGGTTTGAGCCACCGCGCCCGGCCACACCTGACTAATTTTTAAATTTTTTTTGTAAAGGCCGGATGCGGTAGTTCACACCTGTAATTCTAGCACTTATGGGAGGCTGAGATGGGAGGATCAACTGAGCCCAAGAGTTCCAGACCAGCCTGGGCAGCATAATAAGGCTCTATCTCTTCAGGAAAGCTTTGAACAGTTAGCCAGGCGTGGTGGTGCGTCACTGTGGTCCCAGCTACTTGGGAGGCTGGGGTGGGAGGATCACTTGAGCCCAGGAGGTCAAGGCTGCAGTGAGCTGTGATGGTGTCACTGCACTCCAGCCTGGGCAACCAAGTGAGACCCTTTACAGAGACAGGATCTTGCTGTGTTGCTCAGGCTGGTCTCGAACTCCTGGCCTCAAGTGATCCTCCTGCTTTGACCTCCCAAACTGCTGAGACTACAGGTGTGAGCCACTGTGCCTGGCCTGGGACGGGGGTTTTGACATCCTTGTTTGACAGCTGAACCAGTTTCCCTCCTCCCCACCAGACCCCTCAGCTCCGGCTGGCTTCCATGGCAGCCCAGGTCTGGGATGCAGCTGTTCCGTGTTGCCCAGCTGCCTGGCTGGGGGCAGCCGCGTGTTGGACTGAGTGTTGGCTATGGGGCCTTGTTCTTGTCCCGTCCTGCTTCCAGAAGCCTGCCCTTGCTCTTGCCTCAGCGGCTCCCTGTGGTTCACGTTCCCCTTCCTGCCTTGGCAAACCTGTCCAGCCTGGGCTGGCGGCCTCGGCTCCCACAGCAGGACTTGTGGTTTCATTGGTGAGTCTGGAGTGCACGGTTATCTGCAGCCAGGACCCCAGACGGGCCAGATGAGTGACGCCCGCTGGTGTGTGTGCTGCGTGGGGCCCCGAGGCCCTGCCCTGGCATAGAGAGACTTGGCTGCTGTGGGCTGGGGATGTGGGACAGGTCAGGGCCAGACTCTGGGGTGGTCACCCCCATTCCCAGGCATCTCAAGCCCTCAAAGTTGGAGGGGACATGGCCCCCACACCTGCATTTCAGTGCCTTTGTGTCCGCCAGAGCCCTCCCCTCAGGCTTCCTGTCACTCTGGCCTCACTGGGGCAGGGGCCACTGGGGCAGGGGTGGGGCCAGGGTCACTCCTGGAGCCCTTATTCCTTGGCCTCTTGGGGTCTTGATGTGGGTGGGGTTTTGGGGGCCAGCACGTGTCAAAGTGGAGGCACCACCAATGAATTGAGCTCAAACTCTATCTTTGAGATCCTAGAGGCCTTGTAGCTGTGAGGTCTCCACCCAGCGCCGCCGTCTGGGATAGGGCAGGATGGAGTAAGGGGAGGGGGAGGCGGCCAGGTCCCTTCCCTGCCCCGACGCACCGGTGGCTCCCAGCACCATCCTGGTTTCTGCTCAGATAGTCACATACCCCCTTCCTGCACCCCCATCTCCCAAATTTGTCATCTCACCCAGACCAGATTTTCTATGACCACAGCGTGTGAGCCCAGCGGTGGCCACGTCAGGGCAGCCTCTCCCGTGTGTGACCCTCTAGGGACCCGGGACAGCTCTCAGATCAGCAAGGGAGGACCCCGTGCTGCGCCCTGGCAACGTTGGCGAGCTGTGCCCTCTGCTGGGTCGGCGTGATGGGGAACAAGCCCACCTCCTGCCGTGGGCAGGGCCAGTGGAGTCCCCGTCTGTGAGTGGCACCTCCTGCCCCAGCCTTGCTAGGTCTCTGCTCCGTGTGCCTCAATTTCCTCTCCTCAAGGAGGATCTCCCTAAAGCAAACACTGTGGGCTGCCACGGGCCACCGGCCTGGTCATGGCCCTTTGAGGGCCTGTGAAGGCAGGCCTATTACCTTCCACTTTCACAGTGAAGAAACAGGCATAGCAAGGTCCCCGAGTGCCCAGGGACTCCCCAGCCCCATCCCCCGGCCTCAGGGAGGCAGCTCAGAAAGTCAGGCATGTGAGGAGAGACTCAGAAGAGCAGGCCCAACTCGGTGCAGTCAAGGTGGGCTTCCTGGAGGAGGGGGACAATGGACTGCACAGAGGAACGGACCGCACGTCGCACTGGGTGCAATGGAGGCGAACAGAATGCTGCAAGTGGGAAGGACAGGTGTGGCGGCAGCGTTGCTGGGGTGGGCGAACTGCTGTCCCCCTCTGAGTGGGTGCACCCCCGCCACCCCTCCCAGGGTCCTCCCTGCCGAGCCCCTGAGACCACCAGCCTCCACGCCCCACGCCTTCCATCTTCCTGGCCCAGGCAGTTTCTGACTTCGTCCCCATCAAAAGTGCTGATCCTGCTCGTTTTCTCTCTCGCTGTGGGAGAGTTAGCAACACTGTTTTCCTCTCAGAGCCACCTTCTGACTGTATTGAAACAATATCTCTGCGGCTCCCTCTGCTTCCCCAGAGCCTGAGGGGGTTGCGGGCAGTGTCTCAAAACCCTTTCAGGCGAGGCACGGTGGCTCAAACCTGTCATCCCAGCACTTTGGGAGGCTGAGGCAGGAGGACTGCTTGAGCCCAGGAGTTTGAAACCAGCCTGGGCAACATAGTGAGAACCCATCTCTACAAAAACTAAAAATAGGCCGGGCGCGGTGGCTCGTGCCTGTAATCCCAGCACTTTGGGAGGCCAAGGAGCGTGGATCACCTGAGGTCACTAGTTCAAGACTGTCCTGGCCAACATGGTGAAACCCGTCTCTACGAAAAATTTAAAAAAATTAACTGGATGTGGTGGTGGGCACCTGTAATTCCAGCTGCATAGGAGGCTGAGGCAGGAGAATTGTTTAAACCTGGGAGGCAGAAGCTGCAGTGAGCCGAGATCGCGCCACTGCACTCCAGGTGGGCAACAAGAGCGAAACTCCGTCTCAATAACTAATTAAGCTGGGTCTCTGGAAGCTGAGGTGGGAGGATCACTTGAGCCCAGGAGTTGAAGGCTGCAGTGAGCCGAGATCGCGCCACTGCACTCCAGGTGGGCAACAAGAGCGAAACTCCATCTCAATAACTAATTAAGCTGGGTCTCTGGAAGCTGAGGTGGGAGGATCACTTGAGCCCAGGAGTTGAAGGCTGCAGTGAGCTATGACCACACCACTGCACTCCAGCCTGGTGACAGAGTGAGACTATCTCAAAAAAGGAATAGAAAAAAAAAAAGAAAAAAGAAAAAACCTTTAAGGCCCCAGGGGTGGGGTAGGGATATCTGGGACCCTGAGAAGACCACATCTGGTCAGTGGTTGCCCAGACAATAGGTGAAGAGACCCCTGCCTGCCACACTGACACTCATGCCGCCCATCAGGTCAGACCCCCAGCCCAGCCAACAAGAATGAAGCCACAGCAGGCCCCTCAGGGCCCACCTGGACCCTCCCGAGGCATCTGGAGGCAGGGTGGGCGAGTCGGCAGTCGGCTGAGGCCTCGTCTCCCCTTAGGCCAGGGTCTTGGGAGCCTAGGAAAGGTCATTTGGCCAGAAGGAAATTGTAGGCAGTTTCCACAATCTGAATCTCGGCTTCCCTTCCTGTTGGACCGGGAGGTGGTGGCAGAGGGTCTGCAGTTGCTCTCTGGGCTGACACAGTGGGGGCTTGAAACCATGGAAATGTCTCCTCTCATTTCTGTAAGATAAAAGTTCCAAGTCAAGGTATGGGCAGGGAGGGCTCTGTGGAGGGGGTGGGGGACATCTTCAGTTTGCGGGGGCTAGGGCCAGTCCTTGGCTCGTAGAGATAACACTGCAGTCTCTGTCTCTGTCCCCACAAGGCCGGCTCCTGTGTGTATGTCTCTTTTTTTCTTCTTCTTTTTTTGAGACACGGTCTTGCTCTGTCACCCAGGCTAGAGTGCAGTGGTGTGATCGTAGCTCACTGCAGCCTCCACCTCCCGGGCTCAGGTGATCCTCCCACTTCAGCCTCCCGAGTAGCTAAGACTACAGGTGTTCACCACCACACCTGGCTAGTTTTGTTGTTGCTGTTGTTTTTAGTAGAGATGGGGTCCTGCTATGTTGCCCAGGCTGGTCTCAAACTCCTGGGCTCCAGTGATCCTCCCGCCTGAGATTCCCGGAGTACTAGGATTACGGGTGTGAGCCACTGCAGCCTGCCATTATGGCTCTTTTTTTTTTTTTTGGAAATGGAGTCTTGGTCTGTGGCTAGGCTGGAGTGCAGTGGCATAATGTCGGCTCACTGCAACCTCCGCCTCCAGGGTTCAGGCAATTCTCCTGCCTCAGCCTTCCCCAGTGGCTGGGATGACAGGTGTGCGCCACCGCACCTGGCTTATTGCAGCTTTTTTTTTTTTTTTTTAAGAGAGAGTTTCGCTCTGTCACCCAGGCTGGAGTGCAGTGGTGTGCGATCTTGGCTCACTGTAGTCTCCACCTCCCAGGTTCAAGCGATTCTTCTGCATCAGCCTGCCGAGTACCTGGCACTACAGGTGCCTGGCACCACGCTTGGCCAACTTTTTGTATTTTTAGTAGAGACAGGGTTTCACCATGTAGGGCAGGCTGGTCTTGAACTCCTGACCTTGTGACCCGCCCGCCTTGGCCTTACAAAGTGCTGGGATTACAGGGGTGAGCAATGACACCCTACTTTTTTTAGTTGGAGTCTTGCTTTGTTGTCCGGACTGGGGTGCAGTGGTGTGATCTCGGCTCACTGCAGCCTTCTCCTGGGTTCAAGTGATCCTCCTGCCTCAGCCTCCGAGGTACCTGGGACTACAGGTGCCTGCCACTACACCCCAGTCATTTTTTGTATTTTTAGTAGAGAGAGGGTTTCACCATTTTGGCCAGGCTGGTCTCGAACTCCTGACCTCAAGTGATCGGCCTGCCTCGGCTTCCCAAAGTGCTGGTATTACATGTATGAGCCACTGCGCCCGGCTAACCCTACCTACTAATACTGTCAACGCCGGATATTAGGGTCCAGCTTATGAATTTGGGGGAAACATTCACACCCCAGCCATCACACTCTGTGGTTCCAGGTGAATGGCGCACACCTTTCAACCTAAAACAGGTCCCCTTGCCGTCTTGCTTTTATGCCAAACCCTGGAGCCCAGAGGGGAAACTGAGGCCCGGGGAAGAAGGGACGTGGTGTCTGAGGATGAAGTGATGTTGGGCACAGGCTGGGAGGTAGGGACTCCCTCACTGCCTCTGCAGCCCGCATGCCCAGCGGGGCTGAGCTGCGCAGGGGCTTTGGGTCACCTTGTCCTTCCCCGACAGGCTGCAAGATCAAGGCCCTAAGGGCCAAGACAAACACCTACATCAAGACCCCGGTGCGGGGCGAGGAGCCGGTCTTCATCGTGACGGGCCGGAAGGAGGACGTGGAGATGGCCAAGCGTGAGATCCTGTCGGCGGCCGAGCACTTCTCCATTATCCGCGCCACGCGCAGCAAGGCCGGGGGTCTGCCCGGCGCCGCCCAGGGCCCGCCCAATCTCCCCGGACAGACCACCATCCAGGTGCGCGTGCCCTACCGGGTGGTGGGGCTGGTGGTGGGGCCTAAGGGCGCCACCATCAAGCGCATCCAGCAGCGGACGCACACCTACATCGTGACGCCCGGGCGTGACAAGGAGCCGGTGTTCGCGGTCACCGGGATGCCCGAGAACGTGGACCGCGCGCGCGAGGAGATCGAGGCGCACATCACACTGCGCACTGGCGCCTTCACCGATGCGGGCCCCGACAGTGACTTCCACGCCAACGGCACCGACGTCTGCCTGGACCTGCTCGGGGCAGCCGCCAGCCTCTGGGCCAAGACCCCAAACCCAGGACGACGGCCCCCCACGACCACGGCCGGCCTCCGCGGGGATACGGCCCTGGGCGCCCCCAGCGCCCCCGAGGCCTTCTACGCGGGCGGCCGTGGCGGCCCCTCTGTGCCGGACCCAGGCCCCGCCAGCCCCTACAGCGTCTCCGGCAACGGGGGCTTCGCTTTCGGTGCGGAGGGTCCTGGTGCCCCGG
>NW_016805596.1:401999-407206 GCF_001698545.2 Rhinopithecus bieti
CCGCCACGTGGCCGAGGCCTCCGCCGCCACCGGGGCCATCTGCGGGCACCAGGGCTGGGCGCGGGAGACGGGGCGGGACCGGGGGTGGGAGAGGGACGGGGGGGCGAGGGACGGGAGGCGAGGGGCGGAGGCCGAGGGGGCAGGGGGTGGGCGGCGGCCAGTGTTTACAGTTGAGCTTTAACTGCCGTCCCAGGCGTGGAGACGGAGACCCCGCAGCCCGGCGCCTCAACCCTTCCACGACAGTATTGAGTGGTCAGGTTACAATAAACCGGAGAGAAAAGGTCCGCTTGCACTTTTTTTTAGTTTTTATTTGTAGACACCCCTCCCCTCCAGGGTGATCTTTAAAAAACAAAACAAAAAATACGATTTTTCCAGAGCTCAGTGTTTTCCTTTTGTCCGAAGCCGTTTTCTGATTTGACTTTTCTCGCCGGCCGGTCTCAAGGCCGCACAGACGTTCCAGAGGAGGAGGGTGACATTTTTACCCCCTTTTTGGGGCTAACCATTTATGCTTTTGTACATCAACCATGCGCGGCCAGAGGGGGGCAGGGGCGAGGGGCGAGGGGCGTTCCAATCAGAAATTTCTAACTTTCTGTTAATTATTAATCCCCTTTCTACTGCGGTTTCTGTTGTCATTTTTTAAATTTTTTAATTTTTTTTTTTTTACTTTTACTTTTTACCTCCTGTGTATATGTAGGGAATTTATAGGGAAATATGTACTTTATGGAATAAATTTTAAGAACTAAAATATATTTTATTTTGAATAAAGTAATGGGCCTTTCATCTTGCAGCTAAATCACTGATTATATATTTGCTGAGCTGATTTAAGGGTTAAAAAAATTGTATCAAGAGTTTTATTTTTTGACTTCAAAGCCTTCTTAATAAAGCCTCTTTTCTACATGTGAGCACACGGCTTCAGCGTGGTGTGGGGGGTGGGCACCAGGAGGGGCGATCCTGGGGCAGGGGACACTCGAATCCAGCCCCTCGCCCCCCATCCCATGGTCCAGGCTCTCACCCCGCCCAGGCACCGTCTCTTGTTCCAGACGAAGGAATTGGGTCTGTGGGGGAGGGTCTAGCCGGGTTCCCTGTGAGCAGACCTCAGGTGCCGCCCATCCCAGTGGGTGTTCAACCATGGGCTCCACAGAGAAAGGGGACCCAGGCTGTCTTCCCTTGGGGACATCTGCCCAGTTCTCCGGGTGTGTGGGATCCATCCCAGCAGACCGTCCACCAGTCGTGCAAATGGGGAAACTGAGGCCTGGAAATGCTCATCCCAGGTTTGACCCTGATGTCTCCTGGTCTGTGAAGGACGTTTGAGCCATGGTCATCCCCCCAGCGCTCTGGGAGCCATGACACATGGGGCCACCAGATGTAGCTCTTCAGGGCTGGCGTTGAGACCACAGACTGGACCCACGGTGAGCCATCCCAGTGCCATCCCAAAACGGCAAGGAAGCCCCTGGGTGGCAGGATGGGCCGCTCTGGGGACAAGGCAGAGGCCAGGCACAAGGGCTGCGGGCTTGGGGAGTAGACCTTGCAGAGGGGCCTGGGGCTTAGAACCCACTAGGGAAGGAGAAGCACGTGTCCAAGAGAGGCCTGGAGAGCTTCCAGAAAGAGGCGAGGAGGCTCCGATGGAGAGGAATCACCAGAGACGGACACCTGAGTTCAAGCTTAGCCCTGCCCAGGCTCCTGGCCTGGAACTCCCTCTTCTGCAAAACGCCGGGTGTTTCTAGGCCCAAACTCCTGCTTGGTGAAATTGAGGGTCGTGTCACTGGTTGAATGGCGTCCCCCCACCAGAAGAAGAGGTCCCTCAGAAAGTGAAAATGTGATTTTATTTGGAAAAAGGGTCTTTGCAGAGATAATTACAGATCTCAAGATGAAATCATCCTGAATTAGAGCAAGACTTAAATCCGGTCATGAGTGTTTTTGTGAGACAGGGACAGGGCCGGGCACGGGGGCTCACACCTGTCATCCCAGCACTTTGGGAGGCCGAGGTGGGCGGATCATGAGGTCAGGAGATCGATACTATCCTGACACAGTGAAACCCCGTCTCTATCAGAAATGCAAAAAATTAGCCAGGCGTGGTGGCGGCACCTGTAGTCTCAGCTACTCGGGAGGCTGAGGCAGGAGAATGGCGTGAACCCGGGAAGCAGAGCTTGCAGTGAGCCAAGATCGTGGCACTGCACTCCAGCCTGGGCAACAGAGCAAGACTCCATCTCAAAAAAAAAAAAAAAGAGAGGGAGAGAGGGAAGGCTGTGAGATTCAGACACACACGGGAGATGGAACAGCCTGGGAAGACAGAGACAGAGGCTGGAGCTGTGTGGCCACAAGCCAAAGACGCCTGGAGCCCCCCGAAGCTGGAGGAGGGGAGAAGGCTCCTTCTCTGCAGCCTCTGGCGGCAGTGCGGTCCTGCCCACTCCCTGACTCCGGACCTCCCTGACCCCAGACCTCTGGGCTCTAGGACAGAGAATCCCTTTGCACCATTCAAGTCCCCGGCTTGTGGGTGTGGGTACTTCCTTGTGGCAGCCCTGGGGAACGGCAGTAGGAGAGGGACTCTTTTTTTTGAGACAGAATCTTGCTCTGTCACCAGGCTGGAGTGCAATGGCGCAATCTCGGCTCACTGCAACCTCCACCTCCCGGGTTCCAGAGATTCTCCTGCCTCAGCCCCCTGAGTAGCTGGGATTACAGGTGCCCGCCACCATGCCTGGCTAATTTTTGTATTTTTAGTAGAGACGGGGTTTCACCAAGTTGTCCAGGATGGTCTCAATCTCTTGGCCTCATGATCCGCCTGACTCGGCCTCCCAAAGTGCTGGGATTACAGGTATGAGTCACCGTGCCCGCGTGCCCGGCCGGGAGGGACTCTTAACCTGGGTCTGGCCACAGCTGTGAAGAGCTGCTGGGTTCGGCTGCAGGCCACACACCTTGTGACCTGGGCTGACTTAATGCCTCAGCCAGACTGCAGAAGGCCGCAGGGAGGTGTGGGTGTGCAGACGCCCCCTCCCCTCTCTGCAATTGGGTCATGGAGAGAATGAGAGCAGCCCCCACGGGGTCAAGGGATTGAAGATGGAACACATGTCAAGGGGGTGGAGGAGAGTCTTTTGGAAGGATACAGGGGTTTCTGCAGCCCCAGGGTTCCGATAGAGTGGGCAGAAGGGACGATTTTGTCTGGTGCAAGGAGTAGGGGGCTATCATGTAGTGGCTCTGCTTCTGGGGAGCCTCAAGTGGGGTCAGTTTGTTATCTAACTGCTGGGGAGGCTGGGGAGAGGAGAGGCACCTCCAAACTAGGAGGAAGCCGGATGTGGTGGCACACACCTGTAGTCTCAGCTGCTCAGGAGGCTGAGGTGGGAGGATCACTTGAGCAAAGGAGGTCGAGGCTGCAGTGAGCCGAGACTCCCCCACTGCACTCCAGCCTGGGTGACAGAGCAAGACTCTGTCAGCAACAACAACAAAAAAAATTGTGAGAGGAGAGGATATGACAGGGCTAGGTGCAAAGACCCTGGGCGTTGGGGTGCGGAATTGCCCGGCGGAAGGGAATGACAGAGTGTGAGGAGGCTGCTGGGTGACCCGCCAGGGCAGGGCGCAAAACTCGACTGGCCAGGACCCGCTTTAGGGGTTTCCAAGAGATGCAGTGATAGGGGAGCTGAGGCCTCCCAGCCAGGGGCCAGGGGTGTCACTGTGCTGGTCCCAGCACTTCCAGGGACATCCAAGGGATGAGCTCACTCCCACTGCAGGGTTGCTCAGCTGACACATGAGAGTCTGAAGTGTCTGTGGCCTTTGGGGACAGCCCAAGAGTTGGCCAGAGATGGATTCTGTTTTTGTTTTTTTAAGAGACAGAGTCTTGCTCTGTTGCCCTGTCTGGAGTGTGGTGGTGCAGTCATAACTCACAGCAGCCTTGACCTCCTGGGCTCAAATGATCCTCCCACCTCAGCCTTCCTAGTGGTTGGAACCACAGGCACATACCATCGTGCCCAGCTAATTTTCTGTATATTTTGTAATTTTTTGTATATTTTGTAGAGACGGAGATTCCCATGTTTGCCCAAGCAAGTCTCGAATTCCTGGCCTCAAGTGATCCTCCTGCCCCAGCCTCCCACAGTGCTGGAGTTACAGGCATGAGACACTGCATCTGGCCCAGTCTGGACTATTAAAGTTGCTGCCTAAGGCCCTGGATCCAGTTGTGCCTGAAAGCCAACTTTCTTTCCATCGTAAGAGCTAATAGGAGTTGGAATAACTCAAACTCTAACACAGGGACCACATTTCTAACCAAGGAGCTGGAAGAATTTTCTAGAAGGGCTGGGGCAGCAATGGCAAAGCAAGGATCCCGTGCATTGACCTCTCCATGTCTCGGCACAGCTCAGGGAAGCCAAGGGCTGAGGCCTGGCCTGTGTCCTAGGCACAAAGTCTCACTGCTATTATCACTCACCTCCTTTGACTCATGGACTTGGCATGGTGGGGTGACCCTAATCCAATGTCTGCTGAAAACCCCATGTTCCAGGTCTCATCAGACAAGGGGGATGCTGAGGGGCAGGGCTGTGGTTCTCCCATCTGTAGGCTCCACATGGGAAGGACACACCACCCACACATTGTGTGCCCCTTGGGATGTCCCCAGGGCAGAGACCGTGCCCCATGTCCACCAAGCATGAGGAAAATGGCGGGCGCTAGCGTCAGATGCCTGAGCCCCTGTCTGCCGCACCACCTTCCTGGGCTGTCCCCAGGCATGTCACTTCACCTTCTCAACCTTGGTTTCTGCATCGGTAGGATGGGGAATTGGGGGCTTAACCGGGGGTAAGCCACCAGCTGGTGAGAAACAGAGCCTAGCACAGGGCGAGCACTCAGTAAGAGCTGGCCCACTATAGGTGCCCTCGCAATCACTGACCTCAGATGCTTACATTCAGGAGGGGATGGATGGGTGGGTGGATGGGCAGGTGAGTGAATGGATGGGTGAATGCGTGGGTGGGTGGCGGGTGGGTGGTGGATGGTGGATGAGTAGACGGATGGATGGATGGATGGATGGATGAGTAGATGGGTGGGTGGATGGGTGAGTGGACGGGTGGGTGAATTGGATGGATGAATGGGTGGTTGGATGGGGAGATGGGAGTGGGTGGGTGGACGAATGGATGGATGGATGGGTGGGTGGGTAGATGTATGGATGATTAGATGGGTAGATGGATGGATGTGTTGATGGGTGGGTGGACAAATGAATGGAGCGGTGGGTGGGT
>NW_016805596.1:409906-430285 GCF_001698545.2 Rhinopithecus bieti
TTTTTGAGACAGAGTCTTGCTCTGTCACCCAGGCTGGAGTGCAGTGGTGCAGTCTCAGCTTACTGCAAGCTCCACCTCCCAGGTTCAAGGGATTCTCCTGCCTCAGCCTCCTGAGTAGCTGGGATTACAGGCATGCACCACCGCTCCTGGCTAATTTTTTGTGTTTTTAATAGAGACGAGGTCTCACCATGTTTCCCAGACTGGTCTCCAACTCCTGAGCTCAAACGATCCACTTGCCTTGGCCTTCCAAAACGCTGATTATAGGTGTGAGCCACCTGGCCTGGACTTATTTATTAAGTTAGGGTCTTGGGCCGGACGCGGTGGCTCACACCTGTAGTCCCAGCACTTTGGGAGGCTGAGGAGGGCAAATCATGAGGTCAGGAGATCAAGACTGTCCTGGCTAACATGGTGAAACCCCGTCTCTACTAAAAATACAAAAAATTAGCCGGGCATGGTGGTGGCGTCTGTAGTCCCAGCTACTCGGGAGGCTGAGGCAGGAGAATCGCTTGAACCCGGGAGGCGAAGCTTGCAGTGAGCCGAGATCACGCCACTGCACTCCAGCCTGGGCGATAGAGCGAGACTGTGTCTCAAAAAAAAATAAAAGTCAGGATCTGGGACCACTGGACACACATCTCACCAAGGACCAACCAGGGAAGAGGAGGCAGGGGTGCCGACGTTTAGAGGCAGTGGGAGGAGAGTGGGGGGAGAGAGGTCCTGAGGCGGTTTGGCTCTCATCTCGGTTGTAATCTCCATGGTCCCCATGTGTGGAGAGAGGGAGCAGGAGGGAGGTGATTGGATCATGGGGGCGGTCCCCATGCTGCTCTCCTGAGAGTGAGTGAGAACTCACGAGATGTGATGGTTTTATAAGACGGTTTTCACTGCTCTTCCTCTCTCTCTTTCGCCTGAGTCAGGTAAGACACGCCTGCTTCCCCGCCAGCGTGATTATAAGTTTCCTGAGGCCTCCCCAGCCATGCAGAACTGTGAGTCTGTGAACCCTCCTTTGTTTATAAATTACCCAGCCTTGGCCGGGCACGGCGGCTCCAGCCTGCAATCCCAGCACTTTCAGAGGCCGAGATGGGAGGATCAATGAGGCCAGGAGTTTGAGACCAGCCTGGCCAACATGGCGAAACCCTCATCTCTACTAAATATACAAAAATCAGCCAGATGTGGTGGCGGGCGACTGTAATCCTAACTACTCGGGAGGCTGACGCAGGAGAATTGCTTGAACCCGGGAGGCAGAGGTTGCAGTGAGCCGAGATGACACCACTGCACTCCAGCCTGGGCAACAGAGCGAGACTCCATTTCGAAAAAATAAATGAAAATAAATAATAAAACAATAAATTACCCAGGCTCGGTAGTATCCTCCCGCCTTGGCCTACTAAAGTGCCAGGATTACAGGTGTGAGCTCCTGCACCAGGCTTCACGGTGAGAGTTATAAGCCAGAGACCTCCATCCTTGTGGTCCCTGAATTACTGGGCGGTGGTGGGGGGCGGTTTGGGGAACACAGATGGGAATTAATTCCATAGGTGTTTATTATAATTGGTTGAGCGCCTTGTTTATTGCCAAAGCCCACAGTGGATAAGAGTGCTCTCGGCTGGGTGTGGTGGCTCACGCCTATCATCCCAGCACTTTGGGAGGCCGAGGTGGATGGATCACCTGAGGTCACGAGTTCGAGACCAGCCTAACGTAGCGAAACCATCTCTACTAAAAATGCAAAAATTAGCCGGGTGTGGTGGTGCATGTCTGTAATCCTAGTTACTCGGGAGAATAACTCCCGAGTAACTAGTTACTCGGGAGAATAGTTACTGAGGCAGGAGAATGGCTTGAACCCAGGAGATTGCGGTGAGCCGAGATCACCCATTGCACTCCAGCCTGGGCAACGAGAAACTCTGTCTCACAAAAAAGAAAGCGGGGGGTGCTCTCTCCTGCCCCACTGCTTCCCCCACTCCATTGCGACCCCATCTCCTTCCCCATCCCGACCCCGCAGCCTCCAGTGGGGACCAGAACGGCACATTCTCTGTCGCCACCGTGTGGCCAGCGCTGCACATGACACCCTGCCCCGCAGCTACTTCGGAGCCCTGAATCCCCGGGAAATTTCCGGGAGGGAGACTTGTCCAAAGTGGAGACGCAGGTCTCTTCGCTCGGGGCTGCGAGCTCGCGCACAAGCGGGCGCAGCTGTTCCTCCGTTTTCCTGCCGTTGGCCGACCCTCGCCAGCAGTTCAACGCTAGTACGCAGTGGGGGCTCATTAAATATTTGCTGATTGGCCGGGAGCAGTGGCTCACACCTGTAATCCCAGCACTTTGGAAGGCCGAGGCGGTCGGATCACCTGAGGTCAGGAGTTCAAGACCAGCCTGGCCAACATGGTGAAACCGGTCTCTACTAAAAATACAAAAATTAGCCGGGCGTGGTGGTGGGCGCTTGTAATCCCAGCTACTCGGGAGGCTGAGGCAGGAGAATCTCTTGAACCCGGGAGGCGGAGGTTGCAGTGAGCTGAGATCGTGCTACTGCACTCCAGCCTGGGCGACAAGAGGGAAGCTCCATCTCTAAACAAACGAACAACAACAACAAAATTGCTGATTGAATGAATGACTGGCAGGGGACACAGAAATGTATTGTTCCTTTACCCAAAGCAGATCCAGTCTCGCCCAGTGTTAGGGGTGACAGAGAGAGACCTGGACACCCCACGCCGCCCAGAGAGTTTTATCACTGTCCTTTCAAGGGCACAACAGACCCCACTTCCTTGGCTTTTTTCTTTTTTCTCTTTTTATTTTTTCAGACGGAGTCTCGCTCTGTCTCCCAGGCTGGAGTGCAGTGGTGCGATCTCAGCTCAGTGCAGCCTCCGCCTCCGGGGTTCAAGTGATTCTCCTGCCTCAGCCTCCCGAGTAGCTGGGATTACAGGCACCTGCCACCACAGCCGGCTAATTTTTGTATTTTTTGTAGAGACGGGGTTTCACCATGTTGGTCAGGCTGGTCTTGAACTCCTGACCTCAGGTGATCCACCCATCTCGACCTCCCAAAGTGCTGGGATTACAGGCGTGAGCCACCGTTCCTGGCCCATAACTTTTTAATTTAAATTTTTATTGAAATAATTGTAAATTCACATGCAGTTGCAAGAGGAGGGAGGATCCCGTGAGCACAGCACCGCAGGAATTCTTCTAGGTTGCATTGAGCTGTGATCCTGCTACTGCACTCTAGCCTGGGTGATGGAACAAGACCCTGTCTCAGAAAGACAGGAAGGAAGGACCAGGTGCTGTGGCTCATGCCTGTCATCCCAGCACTTTGGGAGGCCAAGGCAGGTGGATCACCTGAGGTCAGGAGTGCGAGACCAGGCTGGTCAACATGGTGAACCTCGTCTCTACCAAAAATACAAAAAATTAGCTGCATGTGCTGACGGGTACCTGTAGTCCCAGCTACTCCCGAGGCTGAGGCAGGAGAATCGTTTGAATCTGGGAGGTGGTGGCTGCAGTGAGCCTAGAACATACCACTGCACTCTAGCCTGGGCAACAGAGTGAGACCCCTTCTCAAAAACAAAACAAAACACAAAACAAAACCAGGTGTGGTGGTTCAGGCCTATAATCACACCACTTTGAGAGTCTGAGGTGGGTGAATCACGAGGTCAGGAGTTCTACACCTGCCTGGCCAACATGGCGAAACCCCATCTTTACTAAAAATACAAAAATGACTCAGGCGTGGTGGTAGGCGCCTGTAATCCCAGCTACTCCGGAGGCTGAGGCAGGAGAAGCGCTTGAACCCTAGAGGCGGCAGTGAGCTGAGATCGCAAAATTGCACTCCAGCCTGGGGTGCAAGAAGGAAACTCCATCTCAAAAACACATATATATTGTAAGTAGGATTTCACATGGATGCAATCCATCAGTCTTACTCAGGTTTCCTCAGTTTAACTTGTGCTTGTGTGTGTGTGTGTCATGTATTTAGATTCCTGTAATTTGCTGGCCTGGGTAGATGCATGTATCCACAATCATGACATGGAGCATTTCCATCACCATCAGGATCTCTTGCTGTTTGTGCCTCCTCCCCAACCCTCATCCCCAAACCTAATTCCATTTCCAAAATGTTATATAAACCTTTTTTTTTTATTTAGACAAGGTCTTGCTCTGCTGTCCAGGCTGGAGTCCAGTGGTGCAATCACAGCTCATTGCAACCTAGATGAACTCCTGGGTTCAAGGCATCCTCCTGCCTCCGTCTCCCAAGTAGCTAGGACAACAGGTGTGCATCATCATCCTTGGCTAATTTTTTAATTTTTCATAGGGATGAGGTCTCACTATGTTCCCCAGGCTGATCTGAACTCCTGGGCTCAACTGATCCTCCCACCTCAGCCACCTGAGTAGCTGGGACCACAGGCACACCCCACCATGCCCGGCTAATTTTTAAATTTATTTTTGAAACGGGTGTGGTGGCTGATGCCTGTAATCTCAACACTTTGGGATGCCGAGGCAGGAGGATTACCTGAGGTCAGGAGTTCGAGACGAGCATGGCCAACATGGCGAAACCCCCGTCTCTACTAAAAATACAAAAATTAGCTGGGCGTGGTGGTGAGCGCCTGTAATCCCAGGTACTCAGGAGGCTGAGGGAGGAGAATTGCTTGAACCCAGGAGGTGGAGGTTTCAGTGAGCTGAGATGGCGCCATTCCACTCCAGCCTGGGCGATGGAGCAAGACTCCCTCCCTCTTTTTTTTTTTTTTTTTTTTTTTTTTGAGGCGGGTCTCGCTCTTGCCGCCCAGGGCTGGAGTGCAGTGCCGGGAATTCTCAGCTCACTGCAAAGCTCCGCCTCCCGGGTTCCCGCCATTCTCCTGCCTTCAGCCTCCTCGAGTAGTGGGACTACAGGCACCCGCCACCCGCCGGCAGTTTTTTTATTTTTTAGTAGAGACCAGGGTTTCACCGTGTTAGCCAAGGAGGTTCTCGCATCTTCCTGAACTCGTGATCCGCCCGTCTCGGGCCTCCCAAATGTGGGGATTACAGGGGTTGACGCCACCGCCCGGCCTTTTTTTTTTTTTTTTTTGTAGAGATGGAGTCTTGCTATGTTCCCCAGGCTGGTCTGAACTCCTGATCTCAAGTGATCCTCCCGATTCAACCTCTCAAAATGTTGAGATTACAGGCGTGAGCTACCACACCCGGCCATATAACGTTATGTTACAGTATGTGACTTCTTGGGACAAGCTTTTTTTTTTCTTTTGGAGACGGAGTCTCGCTCTGTCACCCAGGCTGGGGTGCAGTGGCGCGATCTCAGCTCACTGTAACCTCCGCCTCCCGGGTTCAAGTGATTCTCCTGCCTCAGCTCCCCAAGTAGCTGGGACTACAGGCGCCCACCACCACGCCCCGCTAGTTTTTGTGTTTTTAGTAGAGACAGGGTTTCACCATGTTGGCCAGGATGGTCTCGATCTCTTGACCTTGTGATCCACCTGCCTCGACCTCTCTAAGTGCGGGGATTACAGGCGTGGGCCACCGCGCCCCGTCAGGACAGGCTTTTTTCACTCAGCGTAATTCTCTGGAGTCATCAGGATTTTGAAAACTCCCCGTGGGACCCAGACTGACCTACCTACCAGCACCCCATTTTTTCATAGATTGAGGAGAACCAGTGCCTCAGTGTTCCCATCTGTAAAGTGGGAGAGAAAAGGTCCCGGCTCCCCGGGCGTTGCCACGGCGCAAGGAAGCTTTATGACGTCACACACAGTTGCCACGGGCAGCAGCCAATCCTGCTGGCCTCAGAGGTAGCCGCCCTTGGCCCCGCCTTGCTTGTTGATGATTGGAGCAGGCATAATGTCACGTGCTCCCACAGACCAATGAGGAGGTGGTCCGGAGGCTGGGTTCAGCTGTAGCCTCAGCGTGGGAAAAAGGGTAAAATGGAGCTTTGGGGCCAGGCGCGGGGACTCACGCCTGTAATCCCAGCACTTTGGGAGGCTGAGGCAGGTGGATCGCCTGAGGTCAGGAGTTCGAGACCAGCCTGACCAATGTGGTGAAACCCCATCTCTACTAAAAATAGAAAAATTATCCGAGCATGATGACGCCTGTAGTCCCAGCTACTTGGAATCCTGAGGCAGGAGAAAATCTCTTGAACCCGGGAGTCGGAAGCTACAGTGAGCCGAGAGCACGCCACTGCACTCCAGCCTGAGTGACAAGAGCGAGACTCTGTCTTAAAAAATAAAATTGAGCTTTGGAAATTCTTTCCAGGGCAAGTTTTCCCTCTCTTAGGGTTAAATCAGTGGTTTCCAAAAAGAAAAAGAAGAAGGAGAAGGAAGGAGGAGGAGAAACAGGAGGAGAAGGAGTAGCGGGAAGAACAGGGGAGAAGGAAGAAGGGAAAAAAGAAAAAAAAATCTTTGAGCCAGGGCTGGAGTGAATTCATGACCATTTCTCAAAGTTCCAACCCTTGTCAGCACCCAAATAAGTGAGGCTATTAATTTTATTTCTGGCAGCACACAGTTCACCCATCTAAGGAAGATTCCAGAAACTTTAGCACGAGGGTGGTGTAGGTGCTTTGCCATCTCTGGAAGTTCTTATACCTAGAAATAAGCATTGGCCCGGGAGGTTAGAAAATTAATATATTCTGTGGTTGGTTTATTTTTAATAAACCACCATTGTGGGCTCGGGGCGTGGGAGACCGCACAGATTGTTGCTGTTCTTGACGCCTACAAGCAGATGGAAATAAATACTCTAGGTAGGTCATTTTGCAAGACACACAGTTAAACACTCTGAAGATGTTTTGTCTTTTTCTCCCTAGAAACAAATGTTCTGGGCAGAAATGCAGCTGTTTCTTGCATCTTTTGGATTGTGTATTAGTACTGGGTCACAAATTACCTTCAAATTTGGTGTCTGGCCCAGGTATGGTGACTCGCAGTAATCTCGGTGCTTTGGGAGGCTGAGACTGGGAAATTGCTTGAGGCTAGGAGTTTGAGTCCAGCCTAGGTGACAGAGCGAGACTCCGTCTCTCCATAAAGAAAGAGAAGAGGCCGAGCGCGGTGGCTCACGCCTGTAATTCCAGTGCTTTGAGGGGCAGAATCGGAGAGATCACCTGAGGTGAGGAGTTCGAAACCAGCCTGGCCAACATGGTGAAACCCGTCTCTACTAATAATTAAAAAATCAGCCAGGCGTGGTGGTGCATGCCTAATCCCAGCTACTCGGGAGTCAGGAGAATCGCTTGCACCCGGGAGGCAGAGGTTGCAGTGAGCCAAGATTACACCACTGTACTCCTGCCTGGGCGACAGAGGGAAACTCCATCTCAAAAAAAAAAAAAAAAAAAAAAGATAAAAGGAACTTGGTGTCTTGAAATAATAACAAACACTTCTTTCTTTCTTTTTTTTTTTTTTTGGGATGGAGTCTCGCTCTGTTGTGCATACTGGAAGTGCAATGGCACGATCTTCGCTCAGTGCAAGCTCCGCCTCCCGGGTTCACATCATTCTCCTGCCTCAGCCTCCTGAGTAGCTGGGACTACAGGCGCCCGCCACCACGCCCAGCTAGTTTTTTTTGTATTTTTTTTAGTAGGGATGGGGTTTCACTGTGTTAGCCAGGATGGTCTAGATCTGACCTCGTGATCCGCCTGCCCCGGCCTCCCGAAGTGCTGGGATTACAGGCCTGAGCTACCGCGCCCAGCCAACAAACACTTATTTCTTATATTTTCTGCATATCAGGAAGTCAGAAGTGATTTGGCTCAAGGGTGCTCACAAGGTTGTAGTCAAAACGTCTGCCAGGGGCCAGGCACGGTGGTTCACGCCTGTAATCCCAGCACTTTAGGAGGCTGAGGCGGGAGGATCACTTGAGCCCAGGAGTTTGAGACAAGCCTGGACAATGTTGCAAAACACTGTCTCAAAAAAAAAAAAAAATTAGCTGGGCATAGTGGTGCACGCGTATAGTCCTAGCTATGCAGGAGGCTGAGGCGGGAGGATCGCTTGAGCCCAGGAAGTTGAGGCTGCAGTGAGCTGTGATTGTACCACTGCACTCCAGCCTGGGGGACAGAATGAGACCCTGTCGTTTAAAAAACAAGCAAAAAAAAAAAAAAAAAAAAATTAAGTTCTCTATAGGATGCCACAGCACTGAGGAGACAAAGATATCCACTTAAACCATGACATCATAATCAATGATTGTTGACATGGTAAAGTCAGTAAATGTTTTAGCTTTTAACAAAAGTTTTTCTTCTTAGGGTTTTGTTTTTTTTTTTTCTTGGTGGAGTTTTGCTCTTGTTGCCCAGGCTGGAGTGCAGTGGCATGATCTCGGCTCACCGCACGCAATCTTCACCTCCCGGGCTCAAGCGATTCTCCTGCCTCAGCCTCTCAAGTAGCTGAGACTACAGGTGCACATCACCACACCTGGCTAATTTTTGTATTTTTAGTAGAGACGGGGTTTCACCATGTTGCCCAGGCTGGTCTCAAACTCCTGACTTCAGATGATCTGCCCATCTCAGCCTCCCAAAGTGCTGGGAATACAGGTATGAGCCACCATGCCTGGCCAGTTCATTTTGTTTTTAAAGGTGGTGATGCACTTGCTCTGTGTTTTCTCTGCTTGCTTTCGTTCCTCTCTCACCCACACTCCATTCCTGTGGAGTCCCTGGGGGCATCTCCAAATTCTCCCCACTGATCCCTCCTCCTAGGTCTGGCTACACCAAGACACACGACCTCCCTTACCGGTCTCCCTGCTCCTCCCTCTGCCCCAGCCCAGCGTGCCTGCAGCTTTCTCTACTCCCAACGTGGGCCCCAGTATCTGTTTTGGTCGTGTTTTCTCTCCCATCCACAAACGCTGGCTTTGCTTCATTCCCCGTTCCATAAAAAGCAAAGAGTTGGCTCTATCTCCCCAGATGCAGCAATGCACACAGGCACTCGGCCGAGAGGGGACACGGGGACGCTGCCACGTGTCAGTTATTCTTTCCAGGAAAGGAAGCGTAGGAAACAGATGGGAGAAAACTAGGAGACCCTGTCACTTCCCAGAAACAGAGGGGGCCCAGGGACAAGTGGTGGTGGACGCTGGGACTTGAGTTTGATTTGTTAAGGTTGCAATTTCGTGGCAAAGAAATGGCATCCAGATGGGGTGCAGTGGCCCACGCCTGTAATCCCAGCACTTTGGGAGGCCGAGGCAGGTGGATTGTCTCAGGTCAGGAGTTCAAGACCAGCCTGGGCAACATGGTGAACCCCATCTCTACTAAAAATACAAAAAGTAGCCGAGTGTGGTGGCACGCACCTGTAGTCCTGGCTACTTAGGAGGCCAAAGCAGGAGAATTGCTTGAATCCGGGAGGTGGAGGCTGCAGTGAGCTGAGATCGCGCCACTGCACTCTGGCCTGGGCGACAGAGTAAGACTGCATCTTAAAAAAAAAAAAAAGAAAAGAAAAGAAAAAAAGAAATGGGCTGGGCATGGTGGCTCATGCCTATAATCCCAGCACTTTGGGAGGCTGAGGCGGGCAGATTGCCTGAGGTCAGGAGTTCGAGGCCAGCCTGGCCAACATGGTGAAACCCTGTCTCTACTAAAAATGCAAAAATTAGCTGGGTGTGGTGGTGCACGCCTATATTTCCTGCTACTTAGGAGGCTGAGGCAGGAGAGTTGCTTGAAAGCAGGAGGCAGAAGTTGCAGTGAGCTCAGATCCCACCACTGTACTCCAGCCTGGGCGACAGAGTGAGACTCTGTCTCAAAAAAAAAAAAGAAAAGAAAAGAGGCCTGGTGCAGTGGCTCATGCCTGTAATCCCAGCACTTTGGGAGGCCAAGGCGGGAGGCTCACAGGTCAGGAGTTCGAGACCAGCCTGACCAATATGGTGAAACCCCATCTCTACTAAAATTACAAAAATTAGCTGGGCATGGTGGCACATGCCTGTAATCCCAACTACTTGGGAGGCTGAGGCAGGAGAATTGCTTGAACCCAGGAGGCAGAGTGGGCAGCGAGTCGAGATGGCACCACTGTACTCCAGCCTGGCCTACAGAGTGAGACCCTGTCTTAAAAAAAAAAAAAACAAAAAGAAAAAAAATCTGCATTTTACTTTTGGAATTGATAGCATATGGTTCCAAAGGGAAAGGGCTGTGAGGAGGCCCCTGGGGAGCTTCAGTCCTGCTGGGTGGCCTCGGACTCATCACGCCCCCGTTTGAGTGGCAGAGCGCCCTGCCTGCTGACGGGTGGCCCCAGGACATGCTGTGCTTGGCAGGACGCCGTCCCCACCTCGACCCTTCTCTCGCCCCATGCATCGCTGACCTCAGCGAGGGGCCACTACGGGGACATTGCTCCCTGCTGCGTGTGAGGTGCAGCGTGGGCTTGGGAATGTGCAGAATCTCCCGGGAGTGCCGTTTCTCCACTTCATTGCTTTTTTTTTTTTTCCTGATTACAGAGGAAATCCGCTTTAGAAATTAAACACTAGGCCTGTAAATATTTCAGTTCCTATCTCCAAACTAGGGTGTCTCCTCTTGGGCACTATGGATGTTGGGGCCAAGCTATTCTCTGGGGTGGGGCCGTCCTGGGCATTGCGGGGTACAAAGCAGCGTCCCTGGCCTTCACCCACTCCATGCCAGGAGCACCCCTGGTCATGATGACCACAGATGTCCCCAGACATAGCCTAGTGTCCCCTGGGGACAGAATCACCCCTCCACTCCCCATCCCCCACCACGGAGAACAACTACTATATTTTTTATTTTTATTTTTTATTTTGAGATGGAGTCTCTCTCTGTCACCAGGCTAGAGTGCAGTGGTGTGATCTCGGCTCACTGCAACCTCTGACTCCCTGGTTCAAGTGATTCTCCTGCCTCAGCCTCCCGAGTATCTGGGACTACAGGCATACGCCACCACATCTGGCTAATTTTTGTATTTTTAGTAGAGCCAGGGTTTCACCATGTTGGCCAGGATGGTCTCAATCTCCTGACCTCGTGATCGGAACACCTTGGCCTCCCAAAGTGCTGGGGTGACAGGCGTGAGCCACCGCGTCCGGCAGAGAACAACTACTATTCTAAAGGCTAAGGTGG
The DNA here is from genome assembly GCF_001698545.2 of Rhinopithecus bieti. NCBI lineage: Eukaryota > Metazoa > Chordata > Mammalia > Primates > Cercopithecidae > Rhinopithecus > Rhinopithecus bieti. The sequence continues at coordinate 420,846 of NW_016805596.1, forward strand.
CTGGGTGCGGTGGCTCACACCTGTAATCCCAGCTCTTTGGGAGGCTGAGGCCAGATTATTCCTTGAGGTCAGGAGTTTGAGACCAGCCTGACCAGCATAGTGCTGGGATTACAGGTGTGAGCCACCGCACCTGGCCGCTAATTTTTGTATTTTTAGTAGAGACGGAGTTTTGCCATGTTGGCCAGGCTGGTCTCGAACTCATGACCTCAGGTGATCTGTCTACCTTGACTTCCCAAAATGCTGGCATTACAGGCGTGAGCCACCACGCCCAGCCTATTTTTTATTTTTTATTTTTGAGAAAGGGTCTTGCTCTATCACCCAGAGTAGTGGTGGAGTGCCGTGGTGCAATCATAGCTCACTGTACCTTGGAACCCCTGGGCTGAAGCAGTCCTCCCACCTGGGCCTGCTGAGTAGCTGGGACTACGGACATGTGCCACCAGGTCTGGCTTTTAAATTTTTAGTAGAGACAGAGTCTCACTATGTTGCCCAGGCAGGTCTCAGACTCCTGTCCTCAAGTGATCCGCCCGCCCCAACCTCCCAGCCTGCTGGGATTACAGGCGTGAGCCACCGCACCCAGCCTCAATTCTCCCTCTTTTATGATGAGTTTCTGGGGTTGATAATGGGAACTTGGAAGTGGAACTTCACGCAGAATCACGCTGCTGGCAGGGATGCCAGAGAATACATGCCCCCTTAAACAGGCAGGGAAACTGAGGCCTGGATGTGCCTGGAAGTGGCCAGCTGGGACTGGAGCCCCGGTCTCCCGATCCCACATCGGTCGAGGGGGAGTTTTCTCCAGCCTAGGATACACCTCTGGGCACCTCAGCGGACAGCCCAAGCACAGCCCAGGAGCCTCGCACTGAGAATTGTGGCTTCAAGTGATAACGAGGGGGCCGGGCACGGTGGCTCATGCCCGTAATCCCAGCACTTTGGGAGGCCGAGGTGGGAGGATCACCTGAGGTCATGAGTTCAAGACCAGCCTGACCAACATGGTGAAACCCTGTCTCTATTAAAAACACAAAAATCAGCCGGACGTGGTGGCGCATGCCTGTAATCCCAGCTACTCAGGAGGCTGAGGCAGAGGAATCCATTGAACCCGGGAGGCGGAGCTTGCAGTGAGCCGAGATCGCACCACTGCACTCCAGCCTGGGCGACAGAGCGAGACTCCGTCTCAAAAAACAAAAGAGCTACTGAGGGGCCTGGAGCCCTTCCGCAGTCGGCAAGGGTTTTTCTGTCATCAGCTCCGAACCCCTCGGCGTGCCTTAATGCCCCCGTGAGCCTCCCCACTTCCCCAGCCTCACTCATCCCTGGGGGTGGCCAGATGTTTGAGTCTCTCATCGCTGGACACTTAGGTTGTGTCCATTTTTTTTTTTTTTGAGACGGAGTTTTGCTCTGTTGCCCGTGCTGGAGTGCAATGGTGCGATCTCGGCTCACTGCAAGCTCTGCCTCCTGGGCTCAAGTGATTCTCCTGCCTCAGCCTCCTGAGTAACTGGGACTACAGGCGTGCACCACCACACCCAGCTAATTTTTTGTATTTTTAGTAGAGACGGGGTTTCACCATGTTGGTGAAGATGGTCTCGAACTCCTGAGCTCAAGTGATCTGCCTGCCTTGGCCTCCCAAAGTGCTGGGATCACAGGTGTGAGCCACCATGCCCAGCCTCAGATGACATTTTGACCTAACAATCAACACTCCATCAGCCCAGAGAGGTCAGGTCCATGAATGCACCATCCCCCCCAGGGCAGCACAGGTGACAGTTGTGGCAACTGTGTCCCAGAGCGCGGCCAGCCGCCATTCCAGCCTCAGCGTCGGCTTCTTTCCTGTCCACCCATTAAGCAAGTGTCTCGTGCTTTAGATTCAGAGTTACGGCAGAACCCCACTTCTGGTTTCGTTGTTGTTGAGACAGGGTCTTTGTTCTGTCACCCAGGCTGGAGTGCAGTGGTGCAATCACAGCTCACTTCAGCCTCAGCCTCCCAGGCTCAAGCAATCCTCCCATCTCAGCCTCCCAAGTCGCTGGGACTACAGGTGTGCACCACCATGCCCGGCTATTTTTTCTTTTGTTTTTTGAGACGGAGTCTCGCTCCGTCGCCCAGGCTGGAGTGCAGTGGGGCGATCTCGGCGCACTGCCAGCTCCGCCTCCCGGGTTCCCGCCATTCTCCTGCCTCAGTCTTCCGAGTAGCTGGGACTACAGGCGCCTGCCACCGTGCCCGGCTAATTTGTTGTATTTTTAGTAGAGACGGGGTTTCACCAGGTTAGCCAGGATGCTCTCGATCTCCTGACCTCATGATCCACCCGCCTCAGCCTCCCAAAAGTGCTGGGATTACAGGCGTGAGCCACCACCCCTGGCCCATGCCCAGCTAATTTTTTGTAGAGATGGGGTCTTGCCATGTTGCCCAGGCTGGTCTCAAACTCCCGGGCCTAAGCGATCCTCCTGCCTTGACCTCCCAAAATGCTGGGATTCCAGGCATGAGCCACTAGACCGGCCCTCTGGTGCTAATGTCTGCATTGGTGAAAATGTAGCCCACCTCTGCCATGGAGGAGGCAACATCACGTGGGGTCAACGCTCCTTTGCCAAAGCTCCTCCAAACACTTTCCCCCAAAGAGAGGCAGACCGTGGCCTACAGCATTTCAAATTGTCTTTAATGAAAAAGGAAGAGATCCCAGCAAAGTCTGGCTTGAACAGTCATGCCACAAGGCAAGAACCCACCTCCCATGTGCCCCCCAACTCTCCCCCAGGACAGCCCCTCTGTGGAGAGCCACAGGAATGGAAATGGAGCCTGGGTTCCTGGCACTACCATGCAGGGGTCCACTCTGACCCTCAGGGGCGTTAGATACTCTGCAGCATGCGGACGGCGTGGTGAAGGCGCTGCCGGGTGGCGGGGACACAGCCGTGGCTCCGCAGGATGTCCAGGGCGTAGGAGGTGCCAGGGGGCCCTGCTCCCAGAGGGTGAGCTGCAAACCCTCACCCTCGCCACTCAGCACCAGTTGGGCCGGGACTCCACTGAAACTCATCTGCAAAGGGTAAGATACCAGTCAAGGGGAGAAGGGTTCCCCTGCACCTGCCGCCAGCCCTGGCGCTCCAGGAGAAAGACAAGTGGACACTGGACCCAGAGCCCCCAATCTGGCCCCTAGTGCCTGCCCCAGCCACAGGAACTCGGGGTCGGGAGGCCAAGCGCTCCACTGTACACCTGGGGAAACTGAGGCTCAGATGGGGGCTCCCCTGCCCACAGTCTTCCAGCAAGATCCCTGACTTTTTTTTTGAGACGGAGTCTTGCTCTGTCACCCAGGCTGGAGTGCAGTGGTGCGATCTTGGCTCACTGCAAGCTCCGCCTCCCGGGTTCACACCATTCTCCTGCCTCAGCCTCCTGAGTAGCTGGGACTACAGGCGCCCGCCACCACGCCCAGCTAATTTTGTATTTTAGTAGAGATGGGGTTCCACCGTGTTAGCCAGGATGGTCTCGATCTCCTGACCTCATGATCTGCCCGCCTGGGCCTCCCAAAGTGCTGGGATTACAGGCGTGAACCACCGCGCCCAGCTTTTTTTTTTTTCTGAGATGGATTTTTGGCTCTTTGCCAGGCGCAGTGCAGTGGTGCAATCTCAGCTCACGCAACCCCCGCCTCCCGGGTTCAAGCGATTCTCCTGCCTCAGGCCCTGAGTAGCTGGATTACAGGCGCCACTTGTGCCTGGCTAAGTTTTTTATTCTTAGTAGAGACGGGGTTTCACTATGTTGTCGGGCTGGTTTCCAAACTCCTGACCTTGTGATCTGCCCGCCTTGGCCTCCCAAAGTGCTGGGATTACAGGCATGTTTGGCACCCAGCCAAGACCCTGACTCCTTGGGTATATAACCACCTCCAAGCAAGGGTCATTTTTTTTAAATTTTTATCTTTTTATTGTTACTTTTTTAGAGACAGGGTCTCACCTCTTGTTGCCCAGGCTGAGTGCAATGGTGCCAATTATAGCTCACTGTAGGGCCTCGATCTCCCAGGTTCAAAGGATCCTCCCACCTCAGCCTCCCAAAGCGCTGGGGATTACAGTGTGAGCCACAAGTACCTGGCCCAAAAACGTCACGCGTTTTTTTTTCCCATGCTGTGGGCTTTTGTACTTAGGAGCCAATTACTTTTTTTTTCTTCTTTTTTTGGGAGGGCAGATTGCTTTCCTAGGGCTCCCCAGAGTTTGTTCCCTAACAGCCCAGGCCAGGACCCCACCCTGCCTGACCCCAGTGTCCCTGGAGTGTGAGCTCGGGCTCCACCTGACCGTCCCATTACTGAACATAGCAGGCAAGCCTTGCTCAGAGGCCAGGAAGCGCAGGAGCAGAGGCCAGGTCCAGCAGGCGGCACAGGTGTGGAGAGCGGTCCCCCCTGTTGGCGACAAGACTTGGCTGGAGGTCATGGTAGAAGCAGGGGGTGTCCCCACCCCTCGCCCTCCAGCACCCAGCTCATCACCTCCCGCAGCCGCCGCTTGCAGGCAAGGTGGCAAAGAGCTGCAGCACGGCCAGCTTTGGCACACAGCGGGGGTAGCACATCCCTCAGGGTGTCAAGGTTTCCAGGGCTTCCCGCGGTCGAGCATGTAGCAACTTGGCTGGGGCCAGGACACAGGGCGACATGTCCTGGGCAGCCAGGCCACGTGACACCTTTCCATCCAGCTACACCCCCTGGAATGGTGGCTTTAAGGAGCAGCTCTGCCGTGGCCACACCTTATCCGTATGCCCGGTGCATGCTAATAAGGTCCCAGTAGGCCGAGCAGGTGGCTCACGCCTGTAATCCAGCACTGGGGAGGCTGAGGCAGGCGGATTCACGAGGTCAGGCGATCGAGGCCATCCTGGCTAACACGGTGAAACCCCCACTCTACTAAAAAACTACAAAAAACTAGCCGGGCGATGGTGGGGGCGCCTGTAGTCCAGCTATCGGGAGCTGAGGCAGGGAATGGCGTGAACCGGGAGCGGAGCTTGCAGTGAGGCGGAGACCAGGCACTGCCTCCAGCCTGGGAGACAGAGCAAGAACTCCGTCTCAAAAAAAAAAAAAAAAAAGGTCCCAGTGCGGCTCTTCTGTTCTCTCCTTACCTTCGGCTGGACATCTGGTCCCACCCTTCCTGGCCTTCCAACTCGTCCACTCCAGCCCCTCTCATCCCCCCTGGTCACCAGCGCAGCCCAGGCCTCTGCCACTGCCACCTGATTGAGTTCAGCCACCCGCTGGCTCCCGTGTCACTCGCCGCTGACTGTTAAGACCGGGCGCGTGGCTCATGCCTTTAATCCCAACACTTTGGGGGCCGAGGCAGGCAGATCACCCATGAGGTCAGAGAGTCGAGACCAGCCCTGACAACACGGAGAAACCCCGGGTTTTTTCTCTACTACAAATACAAAATTAGCTTGGGTGTGGTGGTGGGGTGCCTGTAATCCCAGGCTACTCGTGAGTCTGAGGCAGGAGCATTGCTTGAACCCGGGAGCGGAGTTGTGCGTAGAGCCGAGATTGTACCCATTGCACTCCAGCCTGAGTCAACAAGAGCAAAACTCCGTTAAAAAAAAAAAAAGAGACAGAGGTCTGGTTCTGTCCCAGTCTGGAGTTTTGCCAGTGGTGGCAATCATAACTCACTGGAGGCCCGTAACCTCCTGGGGCCCAAGTGATCCTCCCACCTCAGACCATCCAAGTAGCTAGAACTTACTGACGTATAGCCCTGCAGTTGGGCTATAAAAAATAAATAAATAAATAAAAGCCAGGCGCGGTGGCTCACGCCTGTAATCCCAGCACTTTGGGAGGCTGAGGTGGGTGGATCACCTGAGGTCAGGAGTTTGAGACAGGCCTGGCCACGTGGAGAACCCCATCTCTTACTAAACAATTACAAATTAGCCAGGTGTTGGTGGTGCACGCCTGTATCCCAGCTATTCATGAGGCTGAGGCAGGAAGAATCGCTTGAACCCAGGGAGCAGAGGGTGGTGAGCCAAGATCGCGCCATTGCACTCTAGCCTGGGCAACAAAAGTGAACTTCCGTCTCAAAAAAAAAAAAAATTTGCCGGGCGTGGTGGCAGTCGCCTGTAGTCCCAGCTACTCAGGAGGCTGAGGCAGGAGAATAGCATGAACCCGGGAGGCGGAGCTTGCAGTGAGCCTAGATCGCGCCACTGCACTCCAGCCTGGGTGACAGAGCAAGACCCTGTCTCAGGAAAAAAAAAAATTTGTAGAGATAGGATAGGTCTTGCTATGTGGCCCAGGCTGATCTCAAACTCCTGGGTTCAAGTGATTCTTGCACCTCAGCCTCCCACAGTGCCAGGATTACCAGTGTGCACCACCACAGCCAGCTAATTTTTAAATTTGTTGTAGAGCTGGGGTCTTGCTATGTGGCCCAGGCTGATCTCAAACTCCTGGGTTCAAGCAATTCTCCCACCTCAGCCTCCCACAGTGCCAGGATTATAGGCGTGCACCACAACGCCCAGCTAATTTTTAAAACTTTTGTAGAGCTGGGGTCTTGCTAGGTTGTCCAGGCTGATCTCAAACTCCTGGACTCAAGCGATCCTGCTGCCTTGGCCTCCCAAAGCACAGGGCTGCTGCTTGCCATTCACGTCACTTTCTCAGAGACCCCTTCCCCTTCCACCCCCCCCCACTACTGGGATTCACCTCCCTTCCTAATCTGCCTCTTCACTGCGTTCATTTCCTGCAGAAAAGCACTTGGTCATTCATTTGCTTAGCGTTGTTCTCCCCGGACCAGGCAGGGAGCACTTCTAGGTGTGCACAGCGGGTGCTTAATAAATACTTGAGGCCGGGCGCGGTGGCTCAAGCCTGTAATCCCAGCACTTTGGGAGGCCGAGACAGGCGGATCACAAGGTCAGGAGATCGAGACCATCCTGGCTAACACAGTGAAACCCCATCTCTACTAAAAAATGCAAAAAAACTAGCCGGGTGAGTTGGCGGGCGCCTGTAGTCCCAGCTACTCGGGAGGCTGAGGCAGGAGAATGGCGTAAACCCGGGAGGCGGAGCTTGCAGTGAGCTGAGATCCGGCCACTGCACTCCATCCCGGGCGACAGAGCGAGACTCCGTCTCAAATAAATAAATAAATAAATAAATAAATAAATAAATAAATACTTGAGAGATGAATGAAAAAAGGCAGGGGGAACGCCTGGTCCCCCAGGACACAGGAGACCACAACTTACCCTCCGGGGGGACGTAGGGCCATGTGGGTGCCGTCCCGAAGCAGGACACCACTGCCCCCGTCCGAGAGCTGGTAGCCAAAGCCGTATTTGCTGGAATGATCCACCCATTTGGGGGCCCAGAGGATGGGCCGCTGCTCTCCCAGGGGGTCCCGTGTAGCTGGGCGCAAACAAACGTATGCTGAGCCAAGGCTCAGGGGTCAGGCATATAGTAGGCGCTCAATAAATGCGATGGACTGAAACCATGGGTGAGACCCTTTCCACGGCGGGGACTGGACAGAGGCTTGGGGGCTTCAGTGGTGGATTCTAGGAGATCAGACATCAACAGAAGCCATGGAACCGTAACGAATTCCTGGCTTGCAGAGGGAGACTGTGGGATACTGGTGCACGCCTGAGAATGAGTCATTCTCAAATGCTTGCGATGCTCTGAAAATTCTACACATTTCTGTGCGTGTGTTTGTTTAGTTTTGTTTTTTGAGACGGAGTCTTGCTCTGTTGCCAGGCTGGAGTGCAGTGGCGCGATCTCGGCTCACTGCAACCTCCGCCTCCCGGGTTCAAGCGATTCTCCTGCCTCAGCCTCCCGAATAGCTGGGATTACAGGCACCCGCCACTGCACCCAGTTAAGTTTCGTATTATTCGTAGAGATGGGGTTTCTCCATGTTGGCCAGGATGGTTTCGATCTCCTGACCTCAAGTGATCCACCCGCCTCGGCTTCCCAAAGTGCTGGGATTACAGGTGTGAGCCAGTGCGCCTGGCCTGGTTTTTTGTTTTGTTTTGTTTTTTGAAACAGTCTTGCTCTGTCCCCCAGGCTGGAGTGCAATGGCGTGATCTCAGCTCACTGCAACCTCCGCCTCCCAGGGTTCAAGCAATTCTGCCTCAGCCTCCTGAGTAGCTGGGATTACAGGCGCCTGCAGCCACACCCGGCTAATTTTTGTATTTTTAGTAGAGACAGGGTTTTGCCATGTTGGCCAGGCTGGTCTCGAACTCCTGACCTCAAGTGATCCCCCGCCCCCGCCCCGCCTTGGTCTCCCTAAGTGCTGGGATTACAGGCGTGAGTCACTGCACCCGGCCCCATTTCTGGGTTTTTGATTATTTGTCTGTTTGCTTTTCAGACAGGGTCTTACTCTGTTGCCCAGACTGAAGTGCAGTGGCATGATCTCAGCTCACTGCAGCCTCCACCTCTGAGTTCAAGTGATCCTCCTTCCTCAGCCTCCTGAGTATCTGGGACAACATGCATGTGCCACCATGCCCGGCTCATTTTTTTGTAGAGATGGGGTCTCGCTATGTTGCCCAGGCTGGTCTCAAACTCCTGGACTCAAGCAATTTGCTGGCCTCAGCCTCCCAATGTGCCGGGATTAGGGTGGTATGAGCCACCACATCCAGCCAAAAGTTTTATTTTACTCAAAAAGTTTTTTATTTTAGGCCAGGCGCGGTGGCTCACCCCTGTAATCCCAGCACTTTGGGAGGCCGAGGCGGGTGGATCAGCTGAGGTTGGGAGTTCGAGACCAGCCTGATCAACATGGAGAAACCCTGTCTCTACTGAAAATACAAAAATTAGCTGGGCATGGTGGCACATGCTGGAGGCTGAGGCAGGAGAATAGCTTGAACCCGGGAGGCAGAGGTTGCAGTGAGCCAAGATCACGCCATTGCACTCCAGCCTGGACAACAGAGCAAGAGTCCGTCTCAAAAAAAAAAAAGGTTTTTATTTTAGCCAGGCATGGTGGTGCGTGCCTGTGGTCCCAGCTACTCAGGAGATTGAGGCATCAGGATCGCTTGAGCCCAGAAGTTTGAAATTAGCCTGGACAGCATAGCAAGATCCCATCTCTACCAGCAATTAGTAAATAAGCCAGGCATGGTACTGCACACCTATAGTCCCTGCTACTTGGGAGGCTGAGGTGAGAGGATTGCTTGAGCCCAGGAGGTCAAGACTGCAGTGAGCTGTGATCGCACCACTGCACTCCAGCCTGAGCGACAGAGTGAGACCTCGTTTCAAAAACAAAGACCAGCTGTTGGCTGGGTGCTGGTGGCTCATGCCTGTAATCTCAGCACTTTGGGAGGCCGAGGCAGGCGGATCACGAGGTCAAGTGATCGAGACCATCCTGACCAATATTGTGAAACCCCATCTGTACTAAAAATACAAAAATTAGCTGGGCATGGTGGCAGGTGCCTATAGTCCCAGCTACTTGGGAGGCTGAGGCAGGAGACTTGCTTGACCCCGGGAGGCAGAGGTTGCACTGAGCTGAGATTGCGCCATTGTGCTCCAGCCTGGGCGAGACAGAGTAAGACTCTGTCAAAAAAAAAAAAAAAAA
>NW_016805596.1:433818-436113 GCF_001698545.2 Rhinopithecus bieti
GCTAGTTTTTTTTTTTTGTATTTTTTAGTAGAGACGGGGTTTCACCATGTTAGCCAGTATGGTCTCGATCTCCTGACCTCGTGATCCGCCCGTCTCGGCCTCCCAAAGTGCTGGGATTACAGGCTTGAGCCACCGCGCCCGGCCTTTTTATAATTTTTGTAGAGACAGGGTTTTGCCAACTTGGCCAGGCTGGTCTTGAACTCCTGGGCTCAAGCGATCCTCCTGCCTTGGCCTCCCAAAGCTCTAGGATTACAGGCATGAATCACCACGCCCGGCCTCCACCTTCCAGTGCTATCCTATGCCCGCTCACACCTGCCCTGTGCCCACACACGCTGCATCCCTGTACACATACGCCCTGACCTGCCTGTGCTGTTGCCACCTGCCCATATCTGTCCACGTGTCTGTGCACACCCTCCCCCATCCTCTCTTGCACACGCATCCCCACACACATCCTATTCATACTGCACACTTGGTGGCGACAGGTGCCTGTTCCATGCGCCCCACTCTGCACACCGGTCCCCACCTGTTCCGTGCAGGCTCTCCCTTGCTGCACCTGCCCCCCTGGAGGCCCTGCCCGCCCTCCCCAGGACCCCACTCACATGATGCAGCCCAGAGCCCAGATGTCGGACTGGCAGGAGTGCCCGTTTCTGGAGACAACCTCGGGGGCCAGGAAGTTAGGGGTCCCACAGAGCACTCTAGGAGGGGTGTCATGGGGGGCTCAGGAAGGCTGGCATCTCTGTGCCAGACTTCAGGGCCAGCCGTGCCCACCTGAACAGACTGCTCAGAGCCCCCCTGGCTCTCACCCGTGGCAGCGGCCCCCTGGCCCCACCTTGGCTGCCAGCCCCAGGTCTCCAATCTTCACCTCCATGTTCTTGTTAAGGAAGAAGTTACCTGGCAGTGGGAGGGGCATCGTGCAGGGGGCAGATCTGCACCCACCTTTCGACACCTCCACCCACAGCCCCCGCCCACAGTTCCCCTTCCTGGCACTCACTGAGCTTCAGGTCTCGGTGCACGATGTGCCGCTGGTGCGGGTAGTGCAGGCTGCTGACCAGGCCCCGCAGGTAGTAGCGCACCTCCGGCTCTGTCAGGGTCTGCCGCGTCCTCAGCACGTGAGCCAAAGACTGCAGGTGCCCAGCGGCCCCAGATTAGAAGGCTCAACCTGGCCGAGGTGGTATGGCTGACTATGGGATAAGCACAGGTGTGCACAGATGACCAACCCCAATAGGAGCGTACGGGTTCAGATGGGCCCACGTGGCCACTGAGGGGGGCATGCACCTTTCCTCACAGGCACAGCCACCCAGCCCCGGTCCCGCACCTGGCACCACCTTGAGGGTGAACACGGCGCTGGTGGACATGCCCGTCGGCTTGAGAAGGAAGGACCAGGTGATCGGCAGTGAGCGCAGAGGGGGCATATTCTGGCACAGGTGGACCCAGGTGAGCTCAGGTGTACTTAATGGGCACAGTGAGTTCAGGGGTGTATGATGGCATGACTAAATTCAACTAGGCCACGGTGGGCACAGCTGGGTGCAGGAGGGGCGCAGGCGACCACAGGTAGGCATAGGGGCATGCTGGTATGTACAGGTGGGTATGGGTGAGTCCAAGGGGGCCAAGAAGAAGCAAATATATGCTGATGGGCCTGGGTGGTCACAGGAGTATAAGCTGGTCCGGGTGTCCCAGGTGGATCAAGAGAGCCTAGGTGTGCCCAGGTGAGTAAAGGATGGACACAAATGCCCCATGTAGGCACAGAAAGCACTGGCGACTGGACAGCAGAGGGCACACAAGATGGTACGGGGTCAGCAGCGAGGTGCAGATGGATACAGGGTGGACACAGACGGGCACAGCCGACACGAATGCTGCCCTCTCCCCAACCCCCGGGCACCTGGCGGCTGCAGTACTCCAGCACCGTGTACACGTGGTCGCAGTCAGCAAAGTGTCCGTGGAAGGCCACGATGTTGCGGTGTCGCAGGCGGCTGTGCAGGGCAGTCTCACGCTCCACCTGGAGGCACAGCCCCCACATGTACCTGCCTGCAAGGGGGCACGGGCTGCAGGATGCTCGCCTGCCTCGTGTACAATGTCACGTCCACCCAGGGCTGGGACGAAAGGGCAGGGACTTCTTTGGGACATGCTGCGGGCTGCGGGCCCTAGGGACTGATGGGGACACGCACCTTTCCCTGTGTGCGAAGCCACCCGGCGCCAGCCCCGCCACGCGGCACCACCTTGAGGGCAAACACAGCGCTGGTGGACATGTCCGTCAGCTTGTAGCAGCGGCGGAAGGTGCCCTGAGGAGAGGGTCGG
>NW_016805596.1:436968-442996 GCF_001698545.2 Rhinopithecus bieti
GGGAGGGGGCGGAGCCCGGGCGCTGGGCCGGCCGCGGGAGGGGCTGGAGGTGCCCGGCCGGGGAGTGGGGGGCGCGTGGGCGGCGGGGATGCCGCGGCTGGGGAAGTTCCAGAGACTAGAGCGCGCCGGAACCCCGTGCGCCAACCGGGCGCTAGGAGCCACGTTCAGCCTGCGAGCTCCTCCGACCCTGCACCCCCGGGCTGGCTGGGAACCGCTGCTGCGGCCCCTTTACCAAGCGGGAAACTGAGGTTCTCTCGCGCGTGGGGTTTGGGGCTTCGGGGTCCTCTCCCCCAAAAGTGCGCTTGAGGTATGAGCCTCGTCGTTCCGAATGTGTGCCATTTCGGGCCCTCCCTGCTGGCGGGTCCCTGGGGCCCACATGAAAACGTGGGGCTTGATGGCCTTGGGCACTGGGGAGCCACAGCAGAATTCGGAGCGGCAGAGAAGCCCAGCATTTGTGATGCTGGGGCTGGTGGGGAGGGCGGTGAGGCCTGGGATAGGGACCCAGGAGGCAGGACCGGGGCTTGGGGACCCATGGGCTGGGGTCCGAGGGACCTTCAGCACAGAGAAGGGATGGGCTGTGTGGAGCAACAGGTGGACCGTGGCTGGGGTTTGCACGGAGAGCCAGGTGGGGACCTCCTTGAAATGACGACCTCAGAGAGCATCAGAAACCTCAGAGACCTCAGAGAACAGCTGGGTGGGAAGACAGTAGAGGGCTTGGGACCCCCCCGGAATCGTGGCTCCAAGCCCTGCCCTAGACTCAGGTTCACCCTTTTCCTGGGGAGGTCTCCCCTCACCCACCCGGCCTGGGACACAAGAACGGGCCTTATCCCCATTGTACAGGCGAGACATTGAGACCCGGGGATGTGAAGTCGCATAGTCAGCCCAGGAAGGGGCCGCGCTGGGTTTGAATCCCGGCAGCCGCCCCTGGATGCCTCGGTATTAATCCCCAAATATTACATAACACCAGGAATGGGGAGGGGTTACCAGGTTCCGTGGGGCTGGAATTTTCCAGGGACCAGATTTCAGAATCTGGCCCGGCCACACCACTAGGGACAGGAAACACCTCCTGAGCTGTCACATGTCCACCTGGTGTGGTGAATGAGGCCCCCGTGCATTGGACGGTGCTGAGCTCAGGCACCTTTGCAGGGGTTCTGGTCCCAGTGCCAGGGCAGAAGATTCCTGGCCAGCCTGGGTCCACCGGGTTGCAGCTGGGGAGCCCAAGTCCCCTGCCGATGAGAACCAGGTGAGGCAGCTGCAAGGTGAGCAGCTCGGGGCCCGAGTGTGTGAGCTGTCACACGACTGTCACCCTGGAGTCCTCCAGGGGCCGAGAGTCAGTTGCTTCCTTCCTTTTTTTTTTTTTTTTTTTTTTGAGATAGAGTCTTGCTCTGTCATCCAGGCTGGACTGCAGTGGCGTGATCTTGGCTCACGGCAACCTCCACCTCCCAGGTTCAACCAATTCTCCAGCCTCAGCCTCCCCAGTAGCTGGGACTACAGGTGTATGCCACCACACCCAGCTGATTTTTTTTTTTTTGTATTTTTAGTAGAAACGGGGTTTCGCCATGTTGGTCAGGCTGGTCTCAAACTCCTGACCTCAAATGACCCGCCCTGCCTCGGCCTCCCAATGTGCTGGGATGACAGGCGTGAGACACCGGGCATGGCTTCCAGTTCCTTCCTGATAGCAGCCACCCATCCTGGCATCAGTTCAGGCATTTGTTAAGCACCTACTGCATATCTGCCTGTGTCAGGCTGTGCGGGTCCAAGGCAGACCCTGCCCTGTCCTCGTAAAAGGACCACTGCTTAGGGGACTGCAAGAATGTCCAAGACGTCACCAAGTCAGGGGTCAGGGAAAGCTTGGAAAGTGGAAGGGAGTGAGCCAGCCCCGTTCTGGGCAGTAACTGGTCCCTGAGGCAGGTGCTGTTCTTAGCCCTGTGTTACAGATGAGGAAACTGAGGCTCTGAACGGCCGGTGCCAGCCCAGGCTCACCCGGACTGCATGTGGCTGAGCCTGGAGTCTAGGTGGGAGTGGATCCAGAGCTCCTGGTCCCCCCACAATAGGCCTGTCCCTCTTTCAGGCTGCCAGCCCCAGCGGTCCCAGGGAGCAGTGCCAGGCAGCGCCCTCGTGCTGGGGCGGGTGTCTGAGCTTCCCAGGGGGAAAGAAATCAGAGTTCCTGGCCCAGAGCCTCGCAGCCTGCCTGTCAGCTGATGCTCCCTGCACAGAGACCGGCTCGGCCTCCCTCTCCCCTGGCCGCCCACGGCTTTTCCTGGCTGAGAGTCCACTTTGGAGTTGGGAATGGCCTCCTAGTCTCAGCCTGTGCCCTTCTGAGCAGAGACTCTGTCCCCCGGCCTATGTGAGCCCCACTAACCAGCTGTCCCCATCCCCCGCCCTGCCCCAGGCTCCCTGCTCACCCCAGCCTGGCTGCAGGGGAGTTTTGGGGGGCTAAGGATGAATGCCCACAAAGACACCCCTCGGCTCTCCCTGAAGGCCTCTCACGCAGATTAGAGGATAGGGAGGGACTGCTGTTGAGTACAGGTCTCCTTTTGAGGATGAAATGTTTTACATTTAGATAGAGGGGTGCTTATTCAACACTGTGAGGCAGGAAATGCCGCTGAATTGTGCCCTTTTTAAAAGGGTAAATGTTATGTTATGTGAATTTCACCTCAAAGGTTTAAAAAAAAAACAACTGGTAACGCACTGTGGTTCATGCCTATAGTCCCAGCGTTTTGGGAGGCCGAGGCAAGAGGATCACTTGAGGTCAGGAGTTCGAGACCAGCCTGGCCAACATGGCGAAACCCTGTCTCTACTAAAAATACAAAAATTAGGCCGGGCACGGTGCCTCATGCCTGTAATCCCAGCACTTTGGGAGGCCGAGGAGGGAGGATCACAAGGTCAGGAGATCGAGACCATCCTGACTAACATGGTGAAACTCCATCTCTGCTAAAAATACAAAAAATTAGCCAGGCATGGCGGCGGGCGCCTGTAGTCCCAGCTACTCAGGAGGTTGAGGCAGGAGAATGGCTTGAACCCAGGAGGCAGAGCTTGCAGTGAGCTGAGATCACACCGCTGCACTCCAGCCTGGGCGACAGAGCGAGACTCCCTCTCAGAGAAAAAAAGAAAAGAAAAGAAAAAACGGTAAATAAAGAGGACCAGGCGCAGTGACTCATGCCTGTAATGCCAACACTTTGAGAAGCAGAGGTAGGAGGTTTGCTTGAGCCCAGCAGTTGGAAACCAGCCTGGAAAACAAAGCAAGACCCTGTCTCTACAAACAATTTTCTAAATTAGCTGGGCATAGTGGTGCATGCCTGTAGTCCCAGCTACTCAGAAGACTGAGGGGAGAGGATCACTTGAGCCTAGAAATCTGAGGCTGCCGTGAGCCATGATCACAAAACTGCACTCCAGCCTGGATGACAAAGTGAGACCCTATCTCAAAAAAAAAAAAAAAGGCCGGGCACGGTGGCTCACACCTGTAATCACAGCACTTTGGGAGGCCAAAGCGGGTGGATCACCTGAGGTCAGGAGTTCAAGACCAGCCTGGCCAACATGGTGAAAGCCTGTCTCTACTAAAAATACAAAAATTGTTCAGATATGGTGGCGGGCGCCTGTAATCCCAGCTACTGGGGAGGCTGAGGCAGGAGAATCACTTGAACCCAGGAGGCAGAGGTTGCAGTGAGCCGAGATCGCGCCATTGCACTCCAATCCGGGTGATAAGAGCAAAAAGCTCCATCTCAAAAAAAAAAAAAAAAAAAAAAAGGAAGCAGTGTTGAGGGCCAGCTTAGACAGGAGGTCAGGGAGGGCATTTCTGAGAAGGGCCCGCCTGAGGCAGTAATGTTCCCACTTGCAAGTCTGGAAACCAGGCACAGGTCCCTTGACTTCCATAAGGGATGGGGCCCTCCAGTTAGACAATCAGGGAAGGGAAACCGGGACATTCGACTTCATTTCTCGGAATCCATACTCGAGAATGAGAGGAGCTTGATAACAAATGAAAAACGGAAATATTCATAGCAGCCTGACTTAGAGCAGCCAAAAGGTAGAGACAGCCCAAATGTCCATCAGCAGATGAGAGGAGGAACACCTGGACGACACCCTGGCTCATTTATACGACGGAATCACATCCAGCCTTGGAAAGGAAGGGAGCCCTGACACAGGCCGCAGGATGGATACGCCTTGAAGACATCAGGTCCAGCGAGAGACGCCAGGCACAAAAGGAGAAACCTTGTGTGTATGCTCGTTTCTGTTTGTTTTTTTTTTTAATGGAGTCTTGCTCTGTTGCCCAGGCTGGAGTGCAGTGGCAAGATTTCAGCTCACTGCAACCTCCGTCTCCTGGGTTCAAGCAATTCTCCTGCCTCAGTCTCCCGAGTAGCTGGGACTATAGGCACCCGCCTCCACGTCCGGCTAATTTTTGCATTTTTGGTGGAGACAGGGTTTCACCATGTTGGCCAGGCTGGTCTCGAACTCCTGACCTCAAGTGATCTGCGGGCAGTGATCGGCCTCCGAAAGTGCTGGGATGACAAGCGTGAGCCACCACATCCAGGTAAGAAATCTCGTGTGATGGCCGGGCGCGGTGGCTCAAGCCTGTAATCCCAGCACTTTGGGAGGCCGAGACGGGCGGATCACGAGGTCAGGAGATCGAGACCATCCTGGCTAACACGGTGAAACCCCGTCTCTACTAAAAAAATACAAAATCTAGCCGGGCGAGGTGGCGGGCGCCTATAGTCCCAGCTACTCCGGAGGCTGAGGCAAGAGAATGGCGTAAACCTGGGAGGCGGAGCTTGCAGTGAGCTGAGATCCGGCCACTGCACTCCAGTCTGGGAGACAGAGCGAGACTCTGTCTCAAAAAAAAAAAAAAGAAAAAAAGAAATCTCGTGTGATTCCATCCTAGGAGGTCCCTAGCATCCTCAGTCACAGAAATAGAAAGTAGAATGGGGGCGAGGGTGCTAGGGGCTGGGGAGGGGGACAGGGAGTGAGTGTTTTATGGGGACAGAGTTTCATTTTTTGAAGATGAGACAGTTCTGGAGATGGGTTGGGTGCAGTGGCTCCCACCTGTAATCCCAGAGCTTTGAGAGGCCGAGGCAGAAGGATCGCTTTAGCCCAGGAGTTTAAGATTAGCTTGGGCAACATAGCAAGCCCTCATCTCTACAAAAATAAAAAGTTAGGCCGGGCATGGTGGCTCACGCCTGTAACCCCACCACTTTGGGAGGCCGAGGTGGGCGGATCACGAGGTCAGGAGATCAAGACCATTCTGGCTAACACAGTGAAACCCCGTTTCTACTAAAAATACAAAAAATTAGCCAGGCGTGGTGCCAGGCGTCTGTAGTCCCAGCTACTCGGGAGGTTGAGGCAGGAGAATGGCGTGAACCTGGGAGGCAGAACTTGCAGTGAGCGGAGATTGTGCCACTGCACTCCAGCCTGGGCAACAGAGCGAGACTCTGTCTCAAAAATAAATAAATGAGCTGGGTGTGGTGGTGCTCGCCTGTAGTCCTAGCTACCCGGGAGGCCAAGGCAGGAGGATTGCTTGAGCCCCAGAGTTTAAGGCTGCAGCGAACTACGATTGTGCCACTGTACTCCAGCCTGGGTGACAGAGGAAAACCCTGTCTCTAAAAAGCAAAAAAAAGAGACAGTTCTAGAGAGGGATGGTGGTTATGGGATGCTTATGCAATAATGTTAATGTACGTAATGTGGCTGAACTGTGCATGTCGTATGTTTAACATTATAAATTTGGCCGGGCGCAGTGGCTCACACCTGTAATCCCAGCACTTTGGGAGGCCGAGGCGGGCGGATCACGAGGTCAGGAGTTAGAGACCATCCTGGCTAACACGGTGAAACTCCATCTCTACTAAAGATACAAAAAAATTAGCCGGGCATGGAGACTGGCGTGAACCCGGGAAGCAGAGCTTGCAGTGAGCTGAGATCGCGTCACTGCACTCCAGCCTGGGTGACAGAGCGAGACTCCGTCTCAAAAAAAAAAAAAAAAAAAAAAGATACATTTTATGTTATGCACGTATCACTACTATTTTATTTTATGTTTATTTTC
>NW_016805596.1:443317-450825 GCF_001698545.2 Rhinopithecus bieti
TTATTTTATGTTTATTTTTCAAGACAGAGTCTTACTCTATTGCCCAGGCTGGAGTGCAGTGGTGCGATCTCAGCTCACTGTAGCCTCTGCCTCCTGGGTTCAAATGATTCTCCTGCCTCAGCCTCCCAGGTAGCTGGGATTACAGGCATGTGCCACCATGCCCAGCTGATTTTTGTATTTTTAGTAGAGATGGGGTTTCACCATATTGGCCAGGCTGGTCTGAAACTCCTGACCTCAGGTGATCCGTCCACCTCGGCCTCCCAAAGTGCTGGGATTACAGGCATGAGCCACCGCACCCGGTCCATATATTACTACAATTTAAAAAGGGAAAAATAAGGCTGGGCGCGGTGGCTCATGCCGGAAGTCCTGTAATCTCATGCCAAAAGTGATATAATCCCAGCACTTTGGGAGGCTGACGCAGGTGGATCACTTGAGGTCAGGAGTTCGAGACCAGCCTGGCCAACATGGTGAAACTCCGTCTCTCCCAAAAATATAAAAAATTAGCTGGGCATGATGGTGGGGGCCTGTCCCAGCTACTTGGGAGGCTGAAGCAGGAGAATCGGTTGAACCCGGGAGGCAGAGGTTACAGTGAGCCGAGATCTTGCCACTGCACTGCAGCCTGGGCAACAGAGGAAGACTCTGTCAAAAAAAAAAAAAGGAAAAAATATATTAGATTCCCTAACCCCTGAAACACACAACCCTACTAATGCCCCAGGTTACAGATGGGGAAACTGAGGCACAGCTTGTGTGATGAGCAAGGATGCCATTTTGCAAAGGGGCAGGGCAGGGTTCAATGGGGCCACCTGGCCTTCCCATCCTGCCCCTTGCCCTGGGTTTTTATTTTTTTTTTATTTTTTTATTTTTTGAGACGGAGTCTCGCTCTGTCTCCCAGGCTGGAGTGCAGTGGCCGGATCTCAGCTCACTGCAAGCTCCGCCTCCCGGGTTTACGCCATTCTCCTGCCTAAGCCTCCTGAGTAGCTGGGACTACAGGAGCCGCCACCTCGCCCGGCTAGTTTTTTGTATTTTTTTTTAGTAGAGACGGGGTTTCACCGTGTTAGCCAGGATGGTCTCGATCTCCTGACCTCGTGATCCGCCCGTCTCGGCCTCCCAAAGTGCTGGGATTACAGGCTTGAGCCACCGCGCCCGGCCTGCCCTGGGTTCTTGAGGCCTGGGTGGTCTAGCGCTGCAGTCCCCGTACCCTCGGCACCTCTCACATCCCAGGCCATGGGCTCGGCTCGATTTCCTCTCCAGTCTCTGTTCTTTTGGTGACCTGAGAAAACCACAGACTCAGCAGATTTCACAGGAGAAGTGACAGGAAGCTTTGCTCAAAATACCTACTGCAGGTGGATGGGGCGTGGCAGCTGACACAGCGGGCACCAGACTCCCTGGAGGCCCAGGAGACTCATGGGGCCGCCTCCAAGGTCAGCAGCAACCCAGGCCTCCCCAACCCCCTCCTTCTGGAAGGCGCCAGGGTGGAGGCCACCAACCAGTGTGACTCAGCCCAGCTCCCTGGTCCCTGCCTGGTCTCCTGGCCTTTACCAAATACCTGTAGGTCCCACGTGCCTGGATGCCTGACCACGCAGGTCCCAGGGACCCATGGCCCTGGGAGCAGAGCAGGCAGGAGACGTCCCACCACCACAGGGCTCCAGAGACCCCCTGATTGTGGTTTATGCTGCACGACATGGCCCAGCGTGAGCGCGGGAGGGGGCATCCAGACTTGGTGCCCCGAAACCAAGCCCCGTTCTTCCCTCTCTCAGCTCTGTTTCCTCCTAAAACACTGCTGTCCGGATGCAGGGCTCATGCCTGTCATCCCAGCTACTCTGCGCTAAAGGCTGAGGCAGGAGGATCCTTTGAGCCCAGGAGTTTGAGACTAGCCTGGGCAACACAGGGAGATCCCTGTCTCTACAGAAAATAAACAAGAGTTAGCCAGGTGGAGTGGCGTACGCCTGTGGTCTCAGCTACTTGGGAGGCTGAGGTGGAAGGATTGCTTGAGTCCAGGAGGTCGAGGCTGCAGTGAGCTGTGATCACACCACTGCATTCCAGCCTGGGTGACAGAGCAAGACCCTGTCTCAAAAACAATAATAAATAATAATAATCACTAATAAAAGCACCCTCCTCTCTTGTCCTCTGGGACACCCCTGCTCCTGATTTTTTCCCATGGTTTTGTGTGTTTGTTTGTTTGTTTGTTTGTTTGTTTTTGTTTGAGACAGAGTTTTGCTCTTGTTGCCCAGGCTGGAGTGCAATGGTGAGATCTCGGCTCAGCGCAACCTCTGCCTCTGGGTTCAAGCGATTCTTCTGTCTCAGCCTTCTGAGTAGCTGGGACTACAGACCTGTGCCACCACATCCAGCTAATTTTGTATTTTTAGTACAGACGGGGTTTCTCCATGTTGTTCAGGCTGGTCTCAAAACTTCTGACCTCAGGTGATCCGTCCGCTTCAGCCTCCCAAAGTGCTGGGATTACAGAGATAAGCCACTGCGCCTGGCCCTTTCCCATCCTTCTGGATGCATTTTTCCAATTCTCCTTTAAGCCACCTCCTCCTTCTCCTGGGAGGCTGGGGTTCAGTGCTGAGGCCTCTCACCCCCTGTTCACTTTCTCCGCTGACAACATCCAGGTCAGTGGCTTTAGCACTGGCGGCTGGGGCAGGTTGCTCAACCCTCCTGGCCATCTGTGTGGGTTCCCCCAAAGGCAGAGCCTGAAGCAAGGGTTTGGTGCAGAGAGTTGGTTCGGGGAGCAGGGTGGGAGCTGGGTACCCCCCAGCCACCCTGAGTCCCACATTCATCAGGGACCCTCTGAGGAACTGAATCCAACATTCCCCAGGTTGACCACCCAAGGCGAGGACACAAGGCCAAGGCATCTACCCTCTGGCCTTCCCGTTGGTCCTCAGACCCACGTCAAGCTCCCCCTGCCACAGGGCCTTTGCATGTGCTGTTCCCTCTGCCACCCTCCCAGGCTTTACCTGGCATCCCCTTCTCAGCTTTTAGGCCCAGGCAGGAGAGGGCCCCCTGTGCCCAGGAGGCCACCCCTGCCCCGAGATGCCCTAGACGTGATCCATGTCTGCTTCTCCCCGGTTCCACCACAACCCAGAATGACGGTTTCCTTGCTAGCTTGCTGGTGTGTATCCCACCTGACGGGGAGCACCAATGGCAGGGAGTGGGTCTGTATCTCCATTAGGTGATGGGTGGACACCTGCCTCCGTGCCCCTTCTCTTGATGGTCACAGCATCAACTTCCCATCAGGGACACTGATCAACTCCAGCCGTGTTCAAGGTGCTGCGTGGGCACTGGAACCGGCCCGATTGCCACAGAAATAATCCATTTTTAATCTGCGTGGGTCTTTTTACTAATTATGAGCTCAATAGCTCAATGTCATATGGAATCTGGGAACAGGAAAACGACATTTGTTTAAAAAAAAAAAAAAGAGGCCGGGCGCGGTGGCTCAAGCCTGTAATCCCAGCACTTTGGGAGGCCGAGACGGGCGGATCACGAGGTCAGGAGATCGAGACCATCCTGGCTAACATGGGGAAACCCCATCTCTACTAAAAAATACAAAAAACTAGCCGGGCGAGGTGGCGGGCGCCTGTAGTCCCAGCTACTCGGGAGGCTGAGGCAGGAGAATGGCGTAAACCCGGGAGGCGGAGCTTGCAGTGAGCTGAGATCCGGCCACTGCACTCCAGCCCGGGCGACAGAGCGAGACTCCGTCTAAAGAAAGAAAGAAAAAAAAAAAGCCTGGTGAAATCCAAATCCAAATAAAATAACATTTGGAATTTAGTCAATAATCATGAAATAGTAATTGTTATCACTTTTTTTCTGAGATGGAGTTTCGCTCTTGAAACCTTGTCTCTATAATGATAATAATTTTTTTTTAAATCCCAAAGAAGTTTGGGAACAGTGGCTCATGCCTGTAATCCCAGCATTTTGGGAGGCCAAGGTGGGAGAATCGCTTGAACTCAGGAGTTTGAGACCAGCCTGGGAAACATGGCAAAATCCCATCTCTACTAAAAATACAAAAATTAGCTGGGTATAATGTCACTCACCTGTAGTCCCAGCTATGTGGGAGGCTGATCCCAGAGGATTGCCTGAGCCTGGGAAGCAGAGGTTGCAGTGAGCCAAGATCGCATCACTGCAGTCCAGCCTGGGTGACAGAGTGAGACCTTGTCAAAAATAATAATAATAATAAATAAATAAATAAATAAATAAGAAACTCAAAATTGCTAACGTGAAAAAAAAAAAAAGGGAGCGAATGCCTTCAGATGAGGCTCAATCCAGGAACTCAAACAACCTTCTAGAAATCTGTCCTTTTGGGCTGGGCACGGTGGTTGGCACATGCCTGCAATCCCAGCAGTGTGGGAGGCTGAGGCCAGATAATCACTTGAGCTCAGGAGTTCAAGACCAGCCTGGGCCACATAGAGAGACCCCATCTCTACAAAAATATACAAAAATTAGCCAGGCATGGTGGTGCATGCCTATAGTTCCAGCTACTTGGGAGACTGAGGTAAGAGGATCTCTTGAGCCCAGGAGTTTGAGACCAACCTGGGCCTGGACAACATAGTAAGATGCTGTCTCTACTAAAGATCAAAAAAATTAGCCAGATGTGATGGCATCTGTAGTCCCAGCCAAACGGAAGGCTGAAGTGGGACGACTGCTTGAGCCCAGGAGGTCAAGGCTGCAGTGAGCTGTGATTGCACAGCTGCACCCCAGCCTGGGCGACAGAGCAAGACTCTGTCTCAAAAAAATTATAAGAAGAAAGAAAAGAGGCCGGGCACGGTGGCTCAAGCCTGTAATCCCAGCATTTTGGGAGGCCGAGGCGGGCGGATCATGAGGTCAGGAGATCGAGACCATCCTGGCTAACACAGTGAAACCCCGTCTCTACTAAAAAAATATAAAAAATTAGCTGGGCGAGGTGGCGAGCGCCTGTAGTCCCAGCTACTCGGGAGGCTGAGGCAGGAGAATGGCGTAAACCCGGGAGGTGGAGCTTGCAGTGAGCCGAGATCCAGCCACTGCACTCCAGCCTGGGTGACAGAGCAAGACTCCGTCTCAAAAAAAAAAAAAAAAAAAAAAAAAAAAAAAAGAAGAAAGAAAAGAAAGGAAGAGAAGGATAAAAATAAAAATAAAAAAATCTGTCCCCTTCCATTTGCTGCTGTGTCAGCATCTGCTTGAGACTGCACACCTCTTGGAGTAGTCAAGAAAGTCCAGCATACCTCAACTCACACCATCCCTGGAGCCCACCCCAGCCACAGAAAACCACCTTTTCCTCCAATGGCCCAGTTCAAGTCCCAGGGCAGGCTCTCATTGGCCCACTTGGGTCACGTGGTCATCCCCCAGCCAATCCCCAGCTCTGGGAGATGGAATTATCTGACTGGCCAAGCATGGGTTACGTGGTACACAACCTGTTGCCGGAAAGTGACAGAACAGGTGATTTTCAGCACGTGAAGGTGGAGGGGAAGGGGCACCCTGGGAAGGCACAGCCGTGTCAAAGGCCTGGAGCCTGGGCAGAGGGGCAAGAAAGCAAGGGGTCTCTTCCAGGAATTCCGGACAGTGCCCGGGGCACTGGGTGTCTGCAGGGAACAGATTCCGAGCGTGCACAAGAAGCCGGCACAGAATGAGGACCAGGCAAGCAGCGGTCAAGGAGGGTCCAGAGTCCCGGGTCCTATGGGGCGACTCCAGCCGGGGAGGGTCCCAGCTCCACGTGGCCCTTGCTGGTGCCCAGGGATAGATGGACAGCCCCAGGGATCAAGGGGTCCAGGGATCTGTGGGGGAGGGATGGGGAGGCCCCACCCACTCCACGCAGGAGGTTGAGGTGTCCTGGGACCACGTGTCCAGGCCTGAGGGATCGGGGGAGGCCACCGAGAGTTGTGGGGACACAGAAGCCCATATGCAATGTTTGCTTTTTTTGTTGAGACGGAGTTTCACTCTTGTCGCCCAGGCTGCGATCTCAGCCGGCCCACTGCAACCTCCGCCTCCTGGGTTCAAGCGATTCTCCTGCCTCAGCCTCCTGCGCAGCAGGTATTACAGACGCACGCCACCACGCCCGGCTAATTTTTGTATTTTTAGTAGAGATGGGGTTTCACCATGTTGGCCAGGCTGGTCTCGAACTCCCGACCTCAGGTGATCCTCCCGCCTCGGCATCCCAAAGTGCTGGGATTAAGGCATGAGCCAACATGCCAGCCTTTTTTTTTTTGAGAGGGAGCTCAAAAAAGCCAGGCTGGAGTGCAATGATGTGATCTGCTCACTGCAACCTCCGCCTCCCAAGTTCAAATGATTCTCCTGCCTCAGCCTCCTGAGTAGCTAGAACTACAGGCGTGCACCACCATGCCTGGCTATTTTTTTTTTTTTAAGTAGAGATGGATTTTACCATGTTGGCTGGGCTGGTCTCAGACTCCTGACCTCAAGCAGTACACCCACGTCGACCTCCCAAAGTGCTAGAATTACCACCGTGAGCCACCACGCCTGGCTAATTTTTGCATTTTTAGTACAGACGGGGTTTCACCTTGTTGGTCAGTTTCACTTGGTCTCAAACTCCTGACCTGAGGTAATCCACTGGCCTCAGCCTCCCAAAGTGCTGGCATTACAGGCATGAAGCCACCATGCCCAGCCCGATGTCTGCTATTTGATGAGTTTGCACATATGCAGTCACCACACTCAAGATGACAGGCCTAACCATCACTTCCCAAGGTCCTTGTGTCCCACTGTTTTTGTTATTTTATGGTAAGAACCCTTACCATAAAATCTACCCTGTGAACACAGTTCGAAGTGCGTGATACCATAGTGTTTGTTTACTGCAGCCCAGTCACACAGCAGATCGCGGCGTTCCTTAAGCCTGGAGGCCATATGACCATGCAGGAAACTGAACCTAACTGACCCACATCCGCGGGAACCTGTGTCTCAGTCCCCCCTCTAGTCCTGACGCTGCCTCAAGGAGGGGGTCCAGGCTGAAACTCAGAGTAGGGGGACTTGGCTGACTCCCGGGTCAGGGTCCAGGCAAGGATAGGGAATGTAGCAAGCTGGGACCCCGTCCGACTGGGACTCCAGGAGCCTCTGAGCCTCAGCAGCCGTCCCCTCCACCTACACGGTGTGTCTTAGGCTGAGCTCCCAGCCTCCTCCTAGGGACGTCCAGAGGACAGAGGTGGGAGACGGTAGGGGACAAGAACTGGGGGTGGGGGGCAGCCCTCCACATCTTCACCACCACCTCTGCCAATCTTGCAAGCTCTAGAGCCCCCACTCAGGGTGCAGTGACTGCAGTATGCACTCCCAGGAGGGCACAAGGGCTGTGGGATACACTTTCCATAGAACTTAGTGCCTACTGTATGCATTCCCTGCAGGAGACAGCACCTTCTGTATACCTTCCTTGCAGGACGCAGCACGTGCAGTATATACTCTCTACAGGATGCAGTGACTGCTGTATGCACTCCTCTGCAGGTGCCATATCTACTGTATACACTCCTCTGCAGGGCAGAGGCTACTCCATACATTTCTTTTTCTTTCTTTCTTTCTTTTTTTTTTTTTTTTTT
>NW_016805596.1:453031-466521 GCF_001698545.2 Rhinopithecus bieti
CCGCCCGAGTCTCGCACCCGCCCGGCACCTCGGGCCCCGCCGCTTCCGCTCGCCCTGGGGCCGCTCAGGGAGCCGGGACGCGCTGCCTGGGCTCCGCGCAGTCGGTAAGTCCTTCTTCCTATCCCCCCACTTTCTCCGGGGGAAACTGAGGCCCAGAGGTGCGGCTTGCCTTGAGATCCCACTGCCAGTATGGGCTGCAGCCCACACGGGGAGGGGCCTTGATTCTGGGGAGGGTTCACTGAGGAGGGGGTAGGGTGGTCCTTGTAGCCCCCCACTTTTCACCACCTAGACCCCACTCCTCAAGCCAGGCTCAGAGTCTGGTGGGGGTTGTCAGAAGGTGAAGACCCCTCCCCCTGATTTTTTGGTGGTTGTTTGTTTTTGAGGTGGAGTCTGGCTCTGTCGCCAGGCTGGAGTGCAGTGGCCCCATCTCAACTCATTGCAACCTCCGCCTCCTGGGTTCAAGCGATTCTCCTGCCTCAGGCCTCCCAAGTAGCTGGGATTACAGGCGTGCACCACCACACCTGGCTAATTTTTGTATTTTAGTACAGATGGGGTTTTACCATGCTGGTCAGGCTGTCTCAAACACCTCAGGTGATCCGCCCGCCTCAGCCTCCCAAAGTGCTGGGATTACAGGCCTGAGCCGCCACGCCGGCCCACCTCCCCTTGTTTTAACTTTCCGAAGCAGACTTCTTCCTGCTTCCTGGGCCAGCCCAGGCTCTGGGCTCAGAGAGGGGCACGGATGCAGCTGACCACACAGCTGTCTCAGCACCTGGAGACACCCGGGACCCCAGACCCTTGGTGCCCCAGAGGTCCAAATGCCAGAGCCAGTGGGGCCTGAGAGCCAGGGAAACAAGGTCCGGGTGGGACCCAGCCTCCTTCAGCTGGTGCCTGGGCCCGGGCTCACCCGCCTGCCTTCATGCTCTGCTGGCAGCGGGACGTCCTGGCTCACTTGGCAGCTGCTTCCCTTCCCTCCCCTCCCCTTTCTCCCTGCAGGCCGGGGTCACGAGGAGGGTGTGGATGGCAAGTGACTTCATCCCTGCCCGACAGATGGAGAAACTAAGGCCCAGAGAGGCAGTCAGCTTCCTCCCCTTCCCTGCTCCAGCCTCAGCAGTGGCCCCTTCCCTCCACGGGCCGCCCCGGCGCTCAGTCCCACCCCCTCCGCTGATGAGGCCATGAGGCACCGACTGGATCCGGGCCAGGTCACCCCTCCCTGTCCCATCCCCAATCCGGGGGGCTCTCTGCTGTGTGGAAGCTGAGGGAGCCCTGGGGCCACGGTGCAGCTGGGGGCCTCTTCCAGGGACCCAACTCCTGATCCAGCCCCTGCTGGCCGTACCTTCTGCAGTGTCACAGAATCATGGACTGAATCCACTCGGCCCCCACTGCACAGATGGGGAAACTGAGGCCTGGGAGAGTGGAGTGGCTGGCCTCAGTCCACACGGAAAGGTAGAAGCAGTGATGGTGGGGACGGTGAGGAAGGGGCCCCAGCCCTAGGAGGCGCCTGTGTACTTTTTTTTGTTTTGTTTTGTTTTGTTTTTTGTTTTTTTTTTGAGATGGAGTCTCGCTCTGTCGCCCGGGCTGGAGTGCAGTGGCGGGATCTCAGCTCACTGCAAGCTCCGCCTCCCGGGTTCACGCCATTCTCCTGCCTCAGCCTCCCTAGTAGCTGGGACTACAGGCGCCCGCCACCTCGCCCGGATAGTTTTTTGTATTTTTTAGTAGAGACGGGGTTTCACCGTGTTAGCCAGGATGGTCTTGATCTCCTGACCTCGTGATCCGCCCGTCTCGGCCTCCCAAAGTGCTGGGATTACAGGCTTGAGCCACCACGCCCGGCCAGTGTGTACTATTCTTGAATGATCCCTCCAAGCATCAAGCATCGATTAAGCTCCTACTGTGTACATTATAGCACAATACATGTATCAATGATATTGCAAGCTGGGCACAGTGGTTCATGCCTATAATCCTAGCACTTTGGGAGGCCTAAGCGGATGGATCACTTGAGGTCAGAAGTTTGAGACCAACATGACTAAGATGGTGAAACCCTGTCTCTACTAAAACTACAAAAAGTAGTCGGGTGTGGTGGCGGGCACCTGTAATCCCAGCTTCTAGGGATGCTGAGGCAGGAGAATCACTTGAGGGGAGGGTTGCAGTGAGCCGAGACTGCACCCCTGCACTCTAGCCTGGGCGACAGAGTGAGACTCCATCTCAGAAACAAACAACAACAATAATTGCAGATGACATTCTGAGTTTTTCCTCTCCATACCAGGCTCCATGCCTCCTGTCTTCTTTACCTGATCCACGGGACCCCTCAACTTTCCTGTAAGGGAGGCTCTATTACCCTGTTTTTCAGAGAGGAGAAGTAGGGCTCAGAGAGGTTTAGTTACTGTCCAAGATCACACAGCCAGTCAGGACAGAGCCGGGACACAACTCTGTGTCTCTGGCGGTGGCTCCATGGACTCAGCCCATCTTTTCCCCAGGCCCCGCCTCTTCCAGAACCTCCTGCTCCTCCTGTGGGCCCTGCTGAACTGCGGTTTGGGGGTCAGTGCTCAGGTAAGGGGGGGCATGAGCCCAGGGGGTGGCGAGTGGGCATGGGGACCCAGCCAGCACTGTGGAGTCACCAGCATCTCCCCGCCAGGCTGACCGTGCCTCTGTCTCCCCAAGTAGGGTCCGGGTGAGTGGACCCCGTGGGTGTCCTGGACCCGCTGCTCCAGCTCCTGCGGGCGTGGCGTCTCCGTGCGCAGCCGGCGCTGCCTCCGGTGAGCGGGCCGGGGCTGGTAGGGGGTCCCTACCCCTCCTGCCCCGCTGGCCCAGCCTGACCCCTGGCCACACCCTCGGCCTGCCCACACATGCTGTGCCCTTTAATCCCACTGATCCCACTGGAATGTGGGTGGGGTTGGCGGGGGCGGAGGATGGAAGGCCAGCCCCAGGAGGGGATCCCTGGGGGTTCTCGCCACACTCTGGCTCCCTGCAGGCTTCCTGGGGAAGACCCGTGCTGGGGAGACTCCCATGAGTACCGCCTCTGCCAGTTACCAGTAAGTCCTGCCCACCTCTCAGACCACCCTCCCACCCCAGGCTGCCTGAAGCCCGCCACCTGCCCCTTGGGTTGTCCCAGCCTCTGGCTCACCTATCTCTGTCACTAGGACTGCCCCCCAGGAGCTGTGCCCTTCCGAGACCTACAGTGTGCCCTGTACAATGGCCGCCCTGTCCTGGGCACCCAGAAGACCTACCAGTGGGTGCCCTTCCATGGGGGTGAGTAGCCTGGTCTCCTGTGGTCAGAATTGGTCCAGAGTGAACAACTCATTACTCTTAAGGAGAGGGACTTGGAGAGTTGCAAAGAGACGAGGGTATTAGCACTAGGGTTTTGAAGGATATGTAGGAGTTGGTGAAGTGAAACAGAAACAGCATATGTTAGGCGTGAAACAGGGGCAGAGGGAAGCAGGGTTCATTCTGAGGATTCCGACTGAGGATTGACTTAGAGCTGTAAGTTCTCAAACTTATCCCAGTAGCAGGAAATGTTGCTGCATTGAGCTGAAAATAGCAAGTTATATAACTATGTGCCCGGGGCAGAGAGCCTCCAGATTTCAGGGAGACAGGCAGCTTCACACGCCATGGGGAAGGCAGACACAGATAGAAAAAAAGCCTAGAATGGAGAATGGAAATGAGTGCCATACATCAACGTCATTTCTCGCCCTCCCTCCTCCCTCCCTCCCTCCTCACCTCCTCCCTCCCTCCTTCCTTCCTTCCTTCCTTCCTTCCTTCCTTCCTTCCTTCCTTCCAA
Organism: Rhinopithecus bieti; assembly: GCF_001698545.2. Classification (NCBI taxonomy): domain Eukaryota; kingdom Metazoa; phylum Chordata; class Mammalia; order Primates; family Cercopithecidae; genus Rhinopithecus; species Rhinopithecus bieti. The sequence goes on from NW_016805596.1 coordinate 456,804, forward strand.
GAATTGGAGGAAACCTGCTGTGATCCCACCCTCACAGAGGCCCACTGGGTCCAACCCAGGATCTGTTCCAGGCAGGGTCCACCAGCCAGACTCAGGGAAATGGGAGCCAAAAGGAGCTGGAGAGAAGAGGGAGTGGAGATCAGGGCTGTCAGACTGTGTGTATGATCAGACAGCCCATTTTTGCCCCACTTCCAGGCAGAACGGGAAACTGAGGCCCAGGGAGGACCAGCGACACACCTCAGTTGTGCGGGACTCAGTCCAGTCAGTACTGGACACACTTCATTGGGCACGTGCTAGGTGCTCGGGCCAGTTGCTCAGATCTTCTTTCTTTCTTTCTTTTCTTTTCTTTCTTTTTTTTTTTTTTTTTTGAGATGGAGTCTCACTCTGTCACCCAGGCTGGAGTGCAGTGGCATGATCTTGGCTCACTGCAGCCTCCACCTCCCTGTTTCAAGCGATTCTCCTGCCTCAGCCTCTGGAGTAGCTGGAGTTACAGGCTCCCACCACCAAGCCTGGCTAATTTTTTGTTTTGTTGAGATGGGGTCTCGCCATGTTGCCCAGGCTGGTCTTGAACTCCCGGCCTCAGGAGATCTGCCCACCTCAGCCTCCCAATGTGCTGGGATTACAGGTGTGAGCTACTGCGCCTGGCCTTTTATTAAGGTCATCCATCTGCACACTGATAGAGTTCTTGCTTCTGTATCCTAGAGCTTAGAACAGTGTCTGGAAAACAGTAGGTGTTCAGTGGAATGAAGAATGAGTAATGGTGTTAAAAATGAATAGTATGTAAGGACTTCTCATATAAAGACTATGAATGAATGAATGAATGCAGCCCCAGGATACTTGCCTGGGAGTCCTAGCTTGCTGGAGGCAGAGCACCTATGGTCCAGTCCTGGCTCTGCCTCAGCCTCAATGTGTGGCTTTGGCTGAATCTCTGGGCTTCATCTGCCCAAGGTGATGGTTGCCTGATGAAGTTTGGTAGAGGGGGCCTGGAACTCGAATAGGGGTCCCCGACCCACTGACTCCTCCTGCCCTCAGCGCCCAACCAGTGTGACCTAAACTGCCTGGCCCAGGGGCACGCCTTCTACCACAGCTTCGGCCGCGTCCTGGATGGCACCGCCTGCAGCCCAGGTGCCCAGGGGGTCTGCGTGGCTGGACGCTGCCTTGTAAGGACTCGCCAGGCCCCGTCCACCTCCCACTCAGGCTCCACCCACAGTCTCCTCCCTAGGCTCCACCTCCACCCTCCCATTAGCCTCCACCCCTTCCCTAGACTTCACCCCTTCCCCCTCCCCTTCCAGGCCTCGCCCCCAGCCCCACCTTAGGCACCCACCCCTGAGCACCACGCCCATCCTCCTCCCTCCAGGTCCTGCTCCTCCCTAGGCTCCACCCCCATCTTCGCTCCGGGCCTTGTCCTCTTGCTCCCAGGCACTGCCCTTTCCCCAGGTCCTGGCCCTCCCAGCGTCAATGACGCCACGCCTGTCCTTCACCCTTTAGAGCGCCGGCTGTGATGGGTTGCTGGGCTCGGGTGCCCTCGAGGACCGCTGCGGCCGCTGTGGAGGCGCCAACGACTCGTGCCTTTTCGTGCAGCGCGTGTTTCGTGATGCCGGTGACTGCATGCCCCATCCTCCCTGCACACACGTCAGAGCGGGCCCTTTAACAAGCTGTGGCCCGGAAGCAAATTTCCGTGCTGATTGGCCAGTGTGCGGCCCAGCCCCCCTTTCTCCTCATCCTGATTGGCTACTGACAGATTGTCCCTCCCTCCCCCAGAACAGATGGTGTTTTAACGCTTTCCCTGCCACACTGAAGCAATAGTAATTGTAACTCCAACCTTTTACGGAGGGTTTTCCGGTTCCCAGGACCCTGGCTAGCTGTCTTACCCTCAGTAGCTCATTTCATCTTTAAATCATCGCTCAAATACACCCCCACTGGCACCCCAACACCCTTTTACCCTCCCACCCAGGTGCCTTCGCTGGGTACTGGAACGTGACCCTGATCCCCGAGGGCGCCAGACACATCCGAGTGGCGCACCGGAGCCGCAACCACCTGGGTATCCTAGGGTGTGAGGCGGGAGGCACTCTGCAGGCCGCCCGTGGGCAGTTATCCCTGTTTACAGATGGGGAGACTGAGGCCTGAGGTGGGGACCCCGGGGTCTGGGAGACGAGACGGACAGGTTCCTGAGGGCTGACTGTTCCCTTGCAGCGCTGATGGGGGGCGATGGGCGCTACGTGCTTAACGGGGACTGGGCGGTCAGCCCGCCGGGGACCTACGAGGCGGCTGGCACGCATGTGGTCTACACCCGTGACACAGGACCTCAGGAGACATTGCAAGCAGCCGGGCCCACCTCCCACAACCTGCTCCTACAGGTGCCGCTGGGCCTCCAAGAGGGTCAGACGGGGGAGGCTGGTGAGAGAGAGTCAGAGGGGGGCAGTTGGGGACAAGGTCAGAGAGGGGAGGCTGGTGACAGAGTCAGAGGGTGTTGGCTGGGGACAGGGTCATGGCAGGGAGTTTGGTGACAGGGTGTCAGAGGGGGTTCTGATGGGAACAGAGGGTCAGAGAGGGGAGGCTGGGGACAAGGTCAAGGGTCAGCTGGGGACAGTGTCAGAGGGGTAAGGCTGGTGACAGGTTTAGAGGGGGGAGGTTGAGGACAGGGTCAGAGGGGGAAGTCTGGTGACAGAGGGTCAGAGAGGGTTGGCTGTGGACAGGGGGGGACGCTGGGAACAGAGGGTCAGAGTGAGGGTGACTGGGGCCAGAAGGGGGAGTCTGGGGTCAGAGGGGAGAGGCTGGGGACACTGCATCAGAGGGGGGAGGCTGGGGACAGGGTCAGGGGATCAGCTGGGGACAGAGCATCAGAGGAGGGAGGCTGGGGACAGACAGGGTCAAAGGGGGGAGGCTGGGGTCATAGGATCAGAGGGAGGAGGCAACCCCAGCCTCTGGCGAAGCTCCCTGTGTGCCCTCCCCTGCTCCAGGTCCTCCTGCAGGAGCCCAACCCTGGCATCGAGTTTGAGTTCTGGCTCCCTCAGGAGCGCTACAGCCCCTTCCAGGCTCGGGTGCAGGCCCTGGGCTGGCCCCTGCAGCAGCCGCAGCCCCGGGAGGTGGAGCCTCAGCCCCCCGCAGCCCCTGCTGTCATCCCTGCACGGACCCCAACCCTGGCCCCAGGTGAGGTGGGGACAGCCAGGGTGGGGAATGAATGGGGGCTGAGGCCTCTGCCCCTCACAGCACCGCCCACCCCACAGACCTCTGCCCACCCTGCCCTGACACCCGAGGCCGCGCCCACCGACTGCTCCACTATTGCGGCAGTGACTTTGGTGAGACCCCCGACCCATACCCTCACTTAGCCCCTACTAACCTGGCTTCCTGCTGACCTCTGACCCTAATCTGACTTTACCCTTGACCCCTTCTTCTGACCCTAATTTGCCTCTTGACCCTAACCATTCATGGATCCCTCACATGATCCTGACTCCAGTCCCTATAGATCTCGAGGTCCCACCTGACCCTCAGCCCCTCTTCTGGCAATGTGGGTGGGGCGTGGAGATTTGCGCAGAGTTGAGCAGCCAGCCAGCTCAGCACGACCCCCACCAGTGTTCCAGGCCCGAGTGCTGGGCCGCCACCGCCAGGCCCAGGAGACCCGCTACGAGGTGCGCATACAGCTCGTCTACAAGAACCGCTCGCCACTGCGGGCCCGCGAGTACGTGTGGGCGCCAGGCCACTGCCCCTGCCCGATGCTGGCACCCCACCGGGACTACCTGCTGGCTGTCCAGCGCCTTGTGAGCCCCAACGGCACACAGGACCGGCTGCTGCTGCCCCATGCCGGCTACGCACGGCCCTGGAGCCCCGCGGAGGACAGCCGCATACGCCTGACTGCCCGACGCTGTCCTATCTGAGCCCCCGCAGGAGCCCTGGCCACACACAGCAAGAAAGATACATCTGACCAGTCTCAACGTCAGCGTATTTCCCCTCTCGCCCTGGCTTCCAGGCATCTCTGAAATATGTCCCACCTGTGCAGCTATGTGACTCCCTGCCGCACACACTTAGACACCTCTGCATGCAGTTGGAGTCACTGTCACAAGCTGGCAGGCACTGGTGAGGAGACACTGACGAGACTCTGACTTTTATTTCGCCTCTCTCCTTGGCTGCCAGGAAGCTCATAGCTATTTTTTTTTTTTTTTTTTTTTGAGACGGAGTCTCGCTCTGTCGCCCAGGCTGGAGTGCAGTGGCTGGATCTCAGCTCACTGCTAGCTCCGCCTCCTGGATTTATGCCATTCTCCTGCCTCAGCCTCCTGAGTAGCTGGGACTACAGGCACCCGCCACCTCGCCCGGCTAGTTTTTTGTATTTTTTAGTAGATACGGGGTTTCACCGTGTTAGCCAGGATGGTCTCGATCTCCTGACCTGGTGATCCGCCCGTCTTGGCCTCCAAAAGTGCTGGGATTACAGGCTTGAGCCACCGCGCCCGGCTGCTCATAGCTATTTATACTCAGAAAGTTTAACTCTGCTTTCATTCTCTTTGCGTCACACTCGCTTGGAGACACTGTCATGCACGAGCATGACACCCTGCTGCCCTGGGTACCTGGAAACTCATCTGTTTACTTACCAGACTCTGTGCTGTCTCTCTTCTCTGCTACTCACACACACCCTCATGTGTGAAGGGCAGAGACACTGTCACAAACAGGCATGGCTTTTAGAAGACATGCCTAACCAGGCACTGTAACGTACCAATTTCCCCTTTTTCCCTGGCTACCAGGAAACTCAGAGACAATCTTTTCAGCCTCAGCATTTCTGGCTGGATTTCTGCCTGTCAATATGCTCACCCCTCCCCTCTTTTTTTTTTTTTTTTTTTTTTGAGACACAGCCTTGTTCTGTCACCTAGGCTGAAGTGCAGTGGTGCAATCATCGCTCACTGCAGCCTCGAATTCCTGGGCTCAAGCGATCCTCCCACCTCAGCCTCTACAGCAGCTGGAACTACAGGTGTGAATCACCATGCCTGGCTACCTTTTAAATTTTTTGTAGAGATGGGGGTCTTGCTATGTTGCCCACACTGTTCTCCAACTGCTGACCTCAAATGATCCTCCTGCCTCAGCCTCCTGAAGCACTGGAATTTCAGGCATGCACTATCATACTGGCTGTTCACCCCCCTTTTATTCCTCTTTAATTTTTACAAGCACTTTAAAAAAAATTACTTTAAGTTCTGGGATACATGTGCAGAATGTGCAGGTTTATTACATTAGTATCCATGTGCCATGGTGGTTTGTGGCACCCATCAACCCGTCATCTAGGTTTTAAGCCCCGCGTGCATTAGGTATTTGTCCTAATGCTCTCCCTCCCCTTGGCCCCCACCCCACAAAGGACCCGGTGTGTGATGTTCCCCTCCCTGTGTCCATGTGTTCTCATTGTTCAACTCCCACTTATGAGTGAGAACAAGCGGTATTTGGTTTTCTGTTCCTGTGTTAGTTTGCTGAGAATGATGGCTTCCAGCTTCGTCCATGTCCCTGTAAAGGACATGAACTCATTCTTTTTTATGGCTGCAAAGCACTTTTTTTTTAAACACCCCAGTCACATGCAGTCGGTCACAGAGACTCAGGGACACGCTGGTAGAACCCCATCTCCATTTTACTTATGGGTAGACACACATGTTCCCACGCACCCCACCCCTCCTCCTGGCCCAGCCTCACCTCCTCCTGTGTGGGGTGAGGGCAGGGAACAGATGAGGATAGGAGCAGGCGGGGAATGAATGGGGCTTTGGTAGGTCCTGAGCCTCCCCCAACTGCCACATACTTTCTCAGGCCCGCCCTGGGAACCCCTCCCCAGCTGAGGAGGTAGGTGAGAGCCGCTGCTGTCTGTGGGCTGCCAGCCCACTATGTTCTTCTGCAACCAGGAGGGCCGACATGGGCTGTGTGTGTACTAGGGGGTGTCATGAGTTCACTCAGTAAACCCTCCCCTGTGGGGTGCCAACCCTCTGCCTCTCACTCCTGATGGATGGCTCACGCTGCCACCGGGGACAAACCGCTCTGTGTGGGACCAGGGGTTGCATTTCTCTCTGGGCCTGGGATGCCTGGGGTCCGTGGGTCCCCACGGACCACTGGGCACGGACAAGCTGCCCCCACCAGGCAGGGAGCAGCCAGAGAGAATGAAGGGCAAGGAGGCGGCTGAGGCAGAGGGAGTCGGCGAGAGGTGCAGGACATCGGTGGACTCGGCCCCTGATCTTGCAGGTGACCCCAGGCCGGGTGCAGCCCCTCTCCGGCCTCAGTTTCCCCCTCAGTGAATGAAACCCCTCCCAGCTGTGACATGGGAGTTACTCTTTCCTGGAGCCCTTCCCTAGCCCCCTTTCTTCCTTCAGACATTTCTGCAGCAAGTGCTTATTGAACACCGACGGCATACCAAGGACCCAGCGGAGCCTGGGCCGGCCCGGCGCTTCAGCGATGCGGTGCCTTCTGTGATTGACATCTGCGGCAAGCGTTGCCGGCGGGGGTCCCAGGAGCTCCCCAGCCAAGGGCCGCGGGTACTGCAGGGCTGCGTGGGGCCGCAGTGCCCCCTGGCGGCAGAACGGGACATGAAGGGACTCGGTGCGCGCCGCGTGGCTTGCAGCCCAGGTGCCCTGAGCCCACTTCCACGTGGGCACTCGCTTCCCCATGGACGCGGCCCCTCTAGCAGGCCTCCTGGTGACAGCACTGGCTCCTGAGGCCACTGTCGGTGCCTGCCGGGACCCCACTGCCCTCCCTCCCCGATTAGTCTGCAAGGCTGTCCCCTCTCCCAAGCTGTGGTTTGGGGTGTGCCAGGGAATAGAGGTTTCAGGTCTCTCGGCCACTGCCCTGGCGCCTGGATCTCAGACAGTCACCCTGGGGGCTGCCCAACATGCCAGGGGAGCTGACACTCGGAGAGTTTCCTCAACAGGGACCCCAGGCTGTGCCTGAGGCCAGGGAGAAACACGCATGAGGCCGTCCCACAGTCCCCACCGCCAGGAGCACGCCATTCCTATGTGGGCAAGAGGACCCCAGCATGATTTGAAAATGACTACATTGTTTCCAGTGAGAACCACGTAACAATGGGCAATAAATGGTCTCCAGATTTGCACTTTAGCTTTGAAGCCAGCTAGTGAACCTTCTGTTATCTTTGTTATTTTTGATTTTTAGAGCCAGGGTCTGACTGTGTCTGCCAGGCTGGATTGCAATGATGCCATCATAGCTCAGCGCAGCCTCCACCTCCCGGGTTCCAGTGATCCTCCTGACTGAGCCTCCAGTGTAGCTAGGACTACAGGTATATGCCACCATGTGTGGCTGATTTTTCTTTTATTTTTGGTAGAGAGGGTGTCTCTCTATGTTGCCAAGACTAGTCTTGAATTCCTGGCCTTAAGCGAATCTCCTGTCTCAGCATCCTAAAGCGCTGGATTACAGGTGTCAGCCACTGCACCCGGCTGCCACTCTTTCCTCATTTTATTTATTTTTATTTTTTGAGACGGAGTTTTGCTCTTGTTGCCCAGGCTGGAGTGCAATGGCACAATCTTGGCTCACTGCAACCTCCGCCTCCCGGGTTCAAGTGATTCTCCTGCCTCAGCCTCCCGAATAGCCGGGATTACAGGCACCTGTCACCACACCTGGCTAATTTTATATTTTTAGTGGAGACAGGGTTTCACCATTTGGCCAGGCTGGTCTCTAACTCCTGACCTCAGGTGATCTGCTCGCTTCAGCCTCCCAAAGTGCTGGGATTACAGGCATGAGCCACCGAGCCCGGCCTCCATTTGTTTAAATACCGTTTTAGGCCAGCTGTGGTGGCCCATGCCTATGATCCCAACACTTTGCGAAGCTAAGGAAGGAGAATTGCTTCAGCCCAGGAGGTCGAGGCTACAATGAGCTGTGGTTGCACTGTTGCACTCCAGCCTGGGTCACAGAGTGAAAACCCGTATCTATTTAAAAAAATAAAGGCTGGGCACGGTGGCTCATGCCTGTAATCCCAGCACTTTGGGAGGCCGAGGCGGGTGGATCACTTGAGGTCAGGAGATCAAGACCATCATGGCTAACATGGTGAAACCCCGTCTGTACTAAAAATACAAAAAATTAGCCGGGCGTGGTGGCAGGTGCCTGTAGTCCCAGCTACTCAGGAGGCTGAGGCAGGAGAATAGGAGAATGGTGTGAACCCGGGAGGCAGAGCTTGCAGTGAGCAGAGATCGCACCACTGCACTCCAGCCTGGGCAACAGAGCGAGACTCCATCTCAAAAAAAAAAAAAAAAAAAAAAAAAAAAGATAGTGAGGGACCATGCCAGGTGCAGAGCGAGCTTGGCACCCTCTCTCCTCCCTCGGGGCCATGACCAGACCACATTCTTCAAAGCAGCCGGGCCAGTGATTGGCAGATCCCGACAGCCTGGTCTGCCATCCCCATGTGGTCACCGACACAGGGTGGGGGGTGATTAATGATTACCTTTGCTCTTTGCTCTGATGAATCCTGCACCCTGAGTAAAAGACAAAGCCCCGGGCCGGGAGTGGTGGCAGGTGCCTATAATCCGAGCTACTCAGGAGGCTGAGGCAGGAGAATCGCTTGAACCCAGGAAGCAGAGGTTGCAGTGAGCCAAGATCATGTCATTGCACTCCAGCCTGGGCAACAAGAGTGAAACTCCATCTCAAAAAATAAAGAGAAAGTGCCCCCCATGCCCTCTCAGTGCCTGTGTGGTGCAGCCCCGAAAACTCCCCTTTTCCCTCCTTCCTGCCCTCCCTCCTCCCTGCCCTCTGTCCTCCCTGACCTCCCTCCTCCATGACCTCCCTCCTCCCTGCTCTCCCCTTCTCTGCTCCAGGCACAGGAGCCTCCCCTCTGTGCCTCCTACTCACCAGCATGGTCCTGCCTCAAGGCCTTTGCACAGGCTGTGCCCTCTGCCCAGAACACTCTTTTTTTTTTTTTTTTTTTTGAGAAAGTGTCTTGCTCTGTTGCCAGGCTGGAGTACAATAGTGCTATCTTGGCTCACTGCAAACTCCACCTCCCGGGTTCAAGCAATTCCCCTGCCTCAGCCTCCCAAGTAGCTGGGATTACAGGCGTGCACCACCACACCTGGCTAATTTTTTGTATTTTAGTAGAGACGGGGTTTCACCATGTTGGCCAAGATGGTCTCGATCTCCTGACGTCATGATCCGCCCACCTCGGCCTCCCAAAGTGCTGGGATTACAGGCGTGAGCCACCCACCCAGCCTTTTTGTTTATTTTTTTCTTGAGATGGAGTCTCACTCTGTCACCCAGGCTGGAGTGCAGTGGCACGATCTCCACTCACTGCAACCTCTGCCTCCCAGGCTCAAGTGATTCTCTTGCCTCAGCCTCCCAAGTAGCTGGGACTCCAGGCATGTGCCATCATGCCTGGCTAATTACTGTATTTATAAGTAGAGACAGTGTTTCACCATGTTGGCCAGGCTGGTCTCGAACTCCCGACCTCGGGTCATTTGCCTGCTTTGGTCTCCCAAGGCGCCGGGATTACAGGTGTGAGCCACCACGCCCAGCTGACCACTCTTTCTTTTTTCTTTTGGAGACAAGGTCTTGCTCCGTTGCCTAGGCTGGAGTGCAGTGATCATGGCCAGGCATGGTGGTGCGTGCCTATAGTCCCAGCTACACAGGAGGCCAAGAGAGGAGGAATTCTTGAGTTGAGGAGGCTGAGGATGCAGTGAGCCATGATTAAATCACTGCCCTCCAGCCTGGGCAACAAAGCCAGAACCTGTCTCATTAAAAAAAAAAAAAAAAAAAAAAAAAAAAAAAAAAA
>NW_016805596.1:469614-480865 GCF_001698545.2 Rhinopithecus bieti
CCCTCCACCATCAGACATCCTTTAGGGTGAGTCCTCCACCATCAGACATCCTATTGGAGCAGGCTTGGGTCTCCACCATCAGACACCCTTCAGGGTGGGCCCTCCACCATCAGACATCCTGTAGGGTGAGCCCTCCACCATCAGACATCCTGTAGGGTAAGCCCTCCACCATCAGACATCCTTTAGGGTGGGCCCTCCACTATCAGATACCCTTCAGGGTGGGCCCTCCACCTATCAGACATCCTGTAGGGTGAGCCCTCCACCATCAGACATCCTTTAGGGTGAGTCCTCCACCATCAGACATCCTATTGGAGCAGGCTTGGGTCTCCACCATCAGACACCCTTCAGGGTGGGCCCTCCACCATCAGCCCCTGGACAGGGCCCGTTTCCCCAGGGAAGGGACTGAGTCTTCCCCTCACATCCCCCATCTCCTGGTATTCTTTCCTCCAGACCTCCTGGCCCCAACACCTCCCAGGAATCCCCAAGCCCCATGCGCTCCACGGCTGCACCCGCCCTGGCAGGGCCCACCTTGCCCACGTAGTAGAAAGGGAACCAGGACAGGAGTAGATCGCTGAAGAACTCGGCCAGCCCGAACAGGGCGTACACCACCCAGTAGGTGAGCCACACAGTGTCGTCGTCCTTGCTTGGGCTCTCGATAGCTTTGATTCTGCAGGGAGGTGCAGCAGGGTCAGGGGCTGCCCGGGAGCCCCCAGACCCCCCAACGTGGGCAGCCAGCCGTGTACTCACGAGGCATATGCGGGGTACACAAATCCGATGAGATTGCACAGCAGAGACGCTCCGTAGCCGAACAGCAGATACAGGCTTAGCAGAGTGACGGCTCCTGCGGGAGAGAGGTGGTGGTGTGCCAGGGCCAGGGACCTGCTGAATCCCCATGATGGTACCCAGGCCTCCTTTCAGTTGACAGAGACTGCAACCGTCACCTCCTCAGAAGCCTTAGTGATGCCTCTAGGATGTGTCCACTGCCCCCGAAGTGTCTGTGCATCCCCCCATCGTGCCCCTAGGCCCCGAGCCTTGTGCCTATCACTGGTCAATGTGTTCATGTCCCCCACCGGGGTTAAGAGCTCCCCAAGGGCAGGCAGGAGCTTGATACTGGGCAGTGGGAGTGGGTGCAGAATAGCTGTCCAATAAAGTGTTTGCTGAGTGAATAAGTGTAATCTGGCCAGATGGTGGCTCACGCCTGTAATCTCAGCACTGTGGGAGGCCGAGGTGGGGGGATCAGGCAGGCAGACCACCTGAGGTCAGGGGTTCGAGACCAGCCTGGCCAACATGGTGAAACCCCATCTCTACTAAAAACACAAAAATTAGCCAGACTTGGTGGCGGGCGCCTGTAATCCCAGCTACTTGAGAGGCTGAGGCGGGAGAATCGCTTGAACCCAGGAAGCGGTGGTTGCAGTGAGCAGAGCTTGCGCCAGTGCACTTTAGCCTGGGTGAGATTCCTTTTCAAAAAAAAAAGAATGAGCATAATCTGCAATGATAGCCATCTCGTTCCAGGCCCTGTGGGAGGCGCTGGGAAAAGAGGCTAGTGTTTCAATATAAGGGATGGCAGAAACCTGCAAGGGAGGCCAGCCTGTCATGAAGACTTGATTCCAGAGCTAAAAAAGGCAACTGTTTCATCTGTTATCTTAGTTCAGGGTTTCTCTGCCTTGGCACTGCTGATGGTCGGGGCCGGGTCTTTCTTGGTTGTTTTAGGCGGGGAGGGGAGGTGGCTGTCCTGGACACTGCAGGGTGCTGAGCAGCGTCCCTGGCCTCTGCCCTCTCCATGCCATCAGCTCCCCAGTCATGACGACCACAGATATCCCTAGACATCACCCAGTGTCCCTGGGGCAGGGTGGGGGGCAGTACTACCCGCCCTGTCTTGGAGGCAGCAAACCCCAGCATTTCGGTCCCCCGGGTGGAGGAGAGTCCTTTGGTTGGCTGTGCACTCACCAGCTGGCACTGAGCAAGGCTGTGGCTGCATGGAGCCTCAGTTTCCCCCTTGGTAAGTGGGAGTAGTAATGGCCCCTGCCTCCTATGGTTTCAAGTTAACAGAGAGGGCTGGGCACAGTGGTTCATGCCTATAATCCCAGCACTTTGGGAGGGAAGATGAAGTAGGCGGATAGCCTGAGGTCAGGAGTTCGAGACCAGCCTGACCAACATGGAGAAACCCCATCCCTACTAAAAATACAAAATTAGCCGGGAGTGGTGGCGCATGCTTGTAATCCCAGCTACTCAGGAGGTTGAGGCAGGAGAATTGCTTGAACCCAGGAGGCAGAGGTTGCGGTGAGCCGAGAACATGCCATTGCACTCCAGCCTGGGCAACAAGAGCGAAACTCTGTCTCAAAAAAAAAGTAATAATAACAAGTTAACAGAATGCCTTTCTGCACGTTTATTTTTATTCATTTATTTATTTTTGAGATGGCGTCTTGCTCTGTCGTCCAGGCTGGAGTGTAGCGGCGCAATCTCAGGTCACTACAAGCTCCGCCTCCCGGACTCAAGCGATTCTCCTGCTTCAACCTCCTGAGTAGCTGAGCGCGCCACCATGCCCAGCTGATTTTTGTATTTTTAGTAGAGACGGGGTTTCACCATGTTGGTCAGGCTGGTCTCAAACTCCTGACCTCAGGTGATCCACCCGCCTCGGTCTCCCAAAGTGCTGGGATTCCAGGCATGAGCCACCGTGACCGGCTCTTCTGCACATTTATTAAGTGCCTTCAGGTAACTATAACACAGTCCCAGCAAGGAGGGTGTTCAGAGGAAAAGGTGTGTGTGTGTCCAGCTCAGCCCCAATCCTGAACCTGGCTCTGAAAAGAATGACTACGACAGCTGCATTTATTAAGCGCCTATTGTGTGCCAGGTTTTGTGCTTTCCCTGAATTATCTTATTCAACAGCCAGAACTGGGGCTGGGTGGGTGGGTGTTGCCCAAGGTCACACAGGGAACCTCCATGCTTCAGAGAGCTTGGACAGCCTTCTTCCTCCTCCCCTGGAGCTGCTATCTGCAGAGTGAGATAGAGGCCACTTCCAGACCAAAGGGCAGAGACCCAAGTCCCTCCCAGCCCCCCTACCTGCTTTAGTCTTTATCTACAAGCACCCGAGGTCAGGGGTAGGAGGAGTCCCCCAGCTGGGAGGCTGCATGGCCTCCCGGTCACTGTCTCCTCTGAGTTTCTTCGTATGTTACCCAGGGGTGTGGGATTTGTGGATTTAAATGAGGTAGGAGAGGGGGGATGAGGGAATGCTACCTCCCCCCAGGCCTGGCTTGTGGGGAGGAGTGACTCCCAGGGCGTCCCTCCCCTAAATCCCTGTTCCTGCAGCTTCAGCAACGGGAGGATGACCTTGGACATCAGAACTGTGGAGGGGGGCCCAGCCCCCACGATTAGCAGCAGATAGGACTGGGAGTGAGCGGGGTGGAGGGTTGTATGCCTCAGACACAACAGGCGCAGAGGCAGCCCCTGCCTCCCTGTGCCTCAGTTTCCTCTCTGGTGACAGTGCCCCAGCCATCCCCTCCCTGCTGCCTGCCTCCTGGGCGCTCTGTGACCTAAATTCCTGCCCACTGGCCCCAGAGATGTGGAAAGGGAGGGCAGAGGCCAGGGACCTGCTCCCGGGGACAGACACAGCCGGGCCATGCCCATGCCACCTGCTGTGCTGCACATGAGTCCAGGCACCTGGGGACCTCCAGGGTCTGGACACAGACTTCAGACTGTTCTGGGGCTGCCTGGTATGGGAACCCCCAGATGGTGGGAAAATGGCGGGGGGACTGGACTCCGGGGATCCACCTGCAGAAGGTGCTCAAAAAAGTGGCACTGTCCTGTACCCAGAACACCCCAGGCCCAGAGCAAGTCCTTTCGAGTTATTCTGCAGAGCTTCCTGGAAGAGAAGGCAGAGCCAGTGGGGCTGGGAGCAGTGGCTCCCACCTAGAATCCCAGAGCTTTGGGAGGCTGAGGCAGGAGGATCGCTTGAGCTCAGGAGTTTGAGACCAGTCTGGGTAACATAGTGAGACCCTGTCTCTTAAAAAAGTTAATTTTAAAAAGTTTTAGGCCAGGCAAGGTGGCTTACACCTGTAATCCCAGCACTTTGGGAGGCTGAGGTGGGCGGATCACCTGAGGCCAGGAGTTCGAGACCAGCCTGGCCAACATGGTGAAACCCCGTCTCTACTAAAAATACAAAAATTAGCCGGGCATGGTGGCGTGCGTCTGTAATCCCCGCTGCGCAGGAGGCCGAGGCAGGAGAATCGCTTGAACCCAGGAGGCGGAGGTTGTAGTGAGCTGAGATTGCGTCACTGCACTCCAGCCTGGGCGGCAGGGCAAGACTTGGTCTCAAAAAAAAAAAAATTTTAAGGTGGGGAGAGAGGCATTTAAGGAGCGCTTACTACATGCTCTTGCTGTTGTTTTGGAAAGGGGAAGGGGTGCGGCGTCACCAAGGGTGAAAGGCCCAGAAGAACTGTAATGGAGTCACAATCGGGGTGCCTGGATCTCCCGCTCTGTGGGGCCCCAGTCCAACCTCCCCACATCACAGCTGTCAGACAACCCAATCCCGTCTTAACAAATATTTACGCGCGGTGGCACTAAGCCATTGAGCGGGGGAAGGTGAGCTAGGGCAGGAAAGGAGGAGGAAAGGAGAGTCCTGAGCAGCCCCCCCCGGGACGGTCCGTTCCCCTCCCCGCCTGGAGCCTCCCCTCGGAAAAACGGGAAGATCTCCACTGTTGCAGCCAGGCCAGGGTCCACGGGGGGAGAGGGACGGCGAAACGCGCAGGACACTGGCATCCTGTCCCCTCCGGGGCCACTGGGCAACTGGAAGAACCGGACTTCGGCATGGCAGGCACCCAGCGCCCAGAAAGAGGCGGCGGGGGGTGGCCAGGGATGGAAGCTAGAGAGGGATGGCTCGGGAGCAGGGTCGCAGGGCGCGGGCAAGGGAGGGGTTGCGGGCGGACCTCGAGGTCCCGGTCACCCCGCGCGCTCCACGAGCAGGACCGGACCCCGTAGCCGGGGAGGGAGTCAAACCTGCGATCCCCGGGCTCATGGCCTCAGTGTGCCCGTCGGAGAAACGGGCTAGAGCCGACGGCTCACCTGCAGCCAGATACCGCTTCTCCAGCCCGGTCTTGGCCTCCAGCGCCCCCAGCACGTCGGTGACCAGGTTCCTTTGCTCCAGGAAGCGCTCCACGCGCTGGCTCAGGCCGTCCATGGCCCTGACGCGCCCGGGGTTGGCTGCTCGAGCTCGCCCGCGGACCCGCGCACCCACTCCGCTGCACGCGCGCCGCTTTCCCGCAGCCTGAGCCGCGCTGCTCCGGCCCGGCGCCGGTGTCCGCCCCCGGCCCCCCGCCCGGACCAATGGGAGGGCAGGGCGGACAAAGGAGGTGGGGCCTGCCCCGTCTCCCCCGCCGCATAGCCCCCTCAGTCGCTGCTGCCGCTGCCCAGACCCCGCCGGGAGAGGGCGGGGCGCGCCGGCCCAGGGCACCGATTGGCCGGGCCGGAGCGAGACGTAGCTGATTGGAAGGGCGGCGTCAGGGGACGGGATTATTGGCTGAGGGGTGGAGCCAGGGCGAGGAGAGGCGCGAGTGGGGGCGGAGCCGGTGGGTGGGGCTAAAGAAAAATCCGAGCCGATTGGAGAAACGGGACGCGATTCATTGGCGAGACCAGTGGAGGGCGGGGCTGATTACAAAGGAGGCAGGGCGGAATGGTAGGGGCGGGAACGGGGCGGGGCTTACCGGGGGAGGCGGGATTACTCGAAAGAATGATTCTGATTAGCCCGGATAGGAGGCCGGGCTGATTCTCGAAGGAGGGGTGTGTTGGAAAGTGGGCGAGGCCAAAGAAAGGGTAGGACGCGTTGCTGCAACAGTGAACCCGCTTCTCTGGGTTAGAGTCTTGTCGTTGTACAAATGGGAAAACTGAGGCTCCCGAGGGTGTGGGTCTGCGGAAGACGGGCAGGCGTGCGTCCCTGCCCCGCTTCTGTCAGATCTTCGCGCCCGTCTTGGCTGAGTAGCCGCAAGGCCCCCTGGGAGTCGAAGCCTTCCGCGTTGCTATGGCGCCGGGGGCTGAGAGTACACCTGGATCCACTCGGCGGTTTGGCGGGAGGGAGGGGCTTTGCGCTGGCCCCGCCCCCTGCCCCGCCCCGCCTCTATGCGGACCGCCCCGATTGCGCTGTGGCTGCTCCGGGTCTTGGCCTTGGCCCTCGTCCGCCCCCGGGCTGTGGGGTGGGCCTTGGTCCGAGCCCCCATCTATGTCAGCAGCTGGGCCGTCCGGGTGTCCCAGGGTAACCGGGAGGTCGAGCGCCTGGCACGCAAATTCGGCTTCGTCAACCTGGGGCCGGTGGGTGGGACCGGAATGGACGGGAATTGGGGGCTTGGAAGGGACTAGACCCCGACAAGTGGGAGGGAGCCCACAAGGTCTCCTAAATATCAAGAGCCTCAGCCCACCCCTGCCTCAGCCAAGTTCAGCTTCTGGGACTCCCAGAGAGCAACTGGTGGGAAAGGACAAGAAAGGGGGCTGTTACCGGCCCTTGGGGGCTCCAGCAGGGGAGCCGGGTCCTATCCGTGCGGCCGCTTCCCCACATCCCCAGATCTTCCCTGATGGGCAGTACTTTCACCTGCGGCACCGGGGCGTGGTCCAGCAGTCCCTGACCCCGCACTGGGGCCACCGCCTGCACCTGAAGAAAGACCCCAAGGTGAGCCTGCCCTTTCGGGGCCTCAGCCGCCTCCTGGGGCCACTAGCCATCTTCTGTGGTTCTCGTGGTTGTTATGAACAGCTGTGTGCTTTCTGTGGCTCAGACCCACCTGGACCACAAGTCTATACAGCAGGAGGGGAGGGAGGGAGACCCAGATACGGAAATCATGGCGCCTGCCAGGGCCTGGTACACAGTGGGCACCTCTTGCCCTCCCCCTCCCTTCTCTGGGTCCCAGGGGCTCTGGTAAGGAGGGACAGATGGCGTGCCTTTCCCACCGTCTAGGTCATAGGATGGAGGCAAGGGGATTTTACGACACAGGAATGGGTTCCAAAGAGTAGGAGGCTTAAAGTCACCCAGTAGCCCTCAGGACACAGTGTCCGGGTAATCAGAAAGGGGCCTGGGTCTGATCGGGCTGGGCCCTGTCTAGAAAATGCCTGGGATGTCAAGCTGAGGGGTTGAGATGGAGCCTGGGAAGCCCTCGGAGGCCAGGAAGTGCCTTGAACAGGACTGGACAGCTGCCTGCTTATAGAACCGGGAGGGAAAGCAGTGGCCGGTTCCTGATGTGGTTTGCAAGAGAGAAGCCAGGCCTGGTGTGGTGATTCATGCCTGTAATCCCGGTACTTCAGGAGGCCGAGGCAGGCAGATCATTTGAGCTCAGGAGTTCAAGACCAGCCTGGCCAACATGGCGAAACCCCGTCGCTACTAAAAATACAAAAATTAACCAGGCATGGTGCTGTGTGCCTGTAGTCCCAGCTACTTGGGAGGTTGAGGTAGGAGAATCGCTTGAACCCGGGAGGCAGAGGCTGCAGTGAGCCAAGATTGCACCACTGCACTCCAGCCTGGGCAACAGAGCAAGACTCTGTCTCAAAAAAAAAAAAAAGTTATGCAGGAGAGAGAAGGATCTAGAACAGGGATTGGGGGAAGGAGTGGAGTGGGGACTTGGGGACCTGCAGTCACCCGGGGCAGCGACATCACGTCTGTGGACCCAAGGACAGGTGGTCCAAAAGCCTTGGTCCCCTCTGACTGCAGACAGAGCACCGGGCACATGGGGACGCTGGAGAGCAGCCCCCACAAACACAGGGGCCCAGGGCATGGGGCTGCCTCACTCCCTGAACCACAAGGGGCCCCAGGAGCGAGCAGCGGACAGGTCTGACGCACCCTCCGCTCTGCAGGTGCAGTGGTTCCAGCAGCAGACGCTGCGGCGGCGGGTAAAACGCTCTGTGGTGGTGCCCACAGACCCCTGGTTCTCCAAGCAGTGGTACATGGTGAGCGGGCAGCCAGGGTGGGTGGGGACAGGGCCGCTGGCGTCCTCGACCCCAGGCCCTCACAGGGTCACAACCCCGCCTCCCCCTGCAGAACAGCGAGGCCCAACCAGACCTGAGTGTCCTGCAGGCCTGGGGCCAGGGGCTGTCAGGCCAAGGCATTGTGGTCTCTGTGCTGGACGATGGCATCGAGAAGGACCACCCGGACCTCTGGGCCAACTATGTGAGACCGTGGGTGGCTGGGGGCGAGGGCTGTCCCAGGTGCCGAGACCGGCTCCAGCCAAAGACGCCTCCCAGCCCCTCATATCCCCACCTGTCCCCAGGACCCCTGGCCAGCTACGACTTTAATGACTACGACCCAGACCCCAGCCCCGCTACACCCCAGCAACGAGAACCGGTGAGCAGGGCTCCTACAGCACACGGGGGAAGCCCTAGTACCTGGCAGGGGGATGGAGGCCGTGATGGGAGCCCTTCTTGGCCCTGGCACCAGGCACGGGACCCGCTGTGCTGGGGAGGTGGCTGCGATGGCCAACAATGGCTTCTGTGGTGTGGGGGTCGCTTTCAACGCCCGAATCGGAGGTACCCAGGGTCCCCCAGCGGCACCATTCGGGGACAGACGGGAAGGGGGTGATGCTGGTGGGGAGCTGGGCCCGCAGACCAGGGGAGGAGGACTCGGGAGCCCCCCCTGTCGCTGCTGGGTGGTGCTAGGGCCCCAGACTCCAGGGCTCGGGGGGTGCTGAGCCAATACAAATGGTCCCACTCCAGGGAGCGGAGAGAGGGCTCGAGTGGGGCTGGGGAGTGGCGTGGAGTGGCGCGGGGTGGGCTGGGGTGTGGGGAAGGGCAGGGCTGGTGGCAGCGGCCCTCCCGCCCTGGCTCTGCAGGCGTGCGGATGCTGGACGGTATCATCACCGATGTCATCGAGGCCCAGTCACTGAGCCTGCAGCCACAGCACATCCACATTTACAGCGCCAGCTGGGGCCCTGAGGATGATGGCCACACGGTGGATGGCCCCGGCATCCTCACCCGCGAGGCCTTCCGGCGCGGCGTGACCAAGGTGAGTGGGCGCCCAAGGAGGGCCAGGGTGGCAGGCCAGGCCGACGCCCCCTCCCCACCCCTCCTGGTTTCCCAGGGCCGCGGCGGGCTGGGCACGCTCTTCATCTGGGCCTCGGGCAACGGCGGCCTCCACTACGACGACTGCAACTGCGACGGCTACACCAACAGCATCCACACGCTCTCTGTGGGCAGCACCACCCAGCAGGGCCGCGTGCCCTGGTACAGCGAAGCCTGCGCCTCCACCCTCACCACCACCTACAGCAGCGGCGTGGCCACCGACCCCCAGATCGTGAGTGCAGCCGCCCCAACAGGGTCCCTCCCCAGGCCCAGCCCGGCCTCCTCACCTCCCTCCTGTCCCCACCACTGTGACTTAGCACCCTCCCAAAGCTGCTTTGAAAACGCAAATCCAGGCCGGGCGCGGTGGCTCACGCCTGTAATCCCAGCACTTTGGGAGGCCGAGGCAGGCGGATCACGAGGTCAGGAGATGGAGACCATCCTGGCTAACACGGTGAAACCCCGTCTCTACTAAAAATACAAAAAATTAGCCAGGCATGGTGGTGGGCGCCTGTAGTCCCAGCTACTTGGGAGGCTGAGGTAGCAGAATCGCTTGAACCTGGGAGGCAGAGGTTGCAGCCAGCCAAGATTGCGCCACTGCACTCC
The DNA here is from genome assembly GCF_001698545.2 of Rhinopithecus bieti. Taxonomy (NCBI): domain Eukaryota; kingdom Metazoa; phylum Chordata; class Mammalia; order Primates; family Cercopithecidae; genus Rhinopithecus; species Rhinopithecus bieti. The sequence goes on from NW_016805596.1 coordinate 479,242, forward strand.
AGCCTGGGCAACAGAGCGAGTTTCCGTCTCATAAATAAGTAAATAAATAAATAACCCAAAACCAGGCCGAGCACAGTGGCTCGCGCCTGCAATCCCATCACTTTGGCAGGCCAAAGTGGGTGGATCACCTGAGGTCAGGAGTTCAGGACCAGCCTAGCCAACATGGCAAAACCCCATCTCTACTAAAAATACAAAAAAAAAAAAAAAAAAAACATTAGGCACGCATGGTGGCAGGTGCCTGTAGTCCCAGCTACTCAGGAGGCTGAGGCAGGAGAACTGCTTGAACCCAGGAGACAGAGGTTGCAGGGAGCCGAGATTGCACCACTGCACTCTATTTTAGGCCACAGAGCGAGACCTTGTCTCAATAAAAAACAAAACAAAAACAAATCCAGACGGGTGCAGTAGCTCACTTTGGGAGGCCAAAGTGGGAGAATCACTTCAGCCCAGGATTTCTTTCTGTTTGTTTGTTTTCGAGACGGAGTCTCACTCTGTTGCCCAGGCTGGAGTGCAGGGGCGTGATCTTGGCTCACTGCAACCTCCACCTCCCGTGTTTAAGCGATTCTCATGCCTCAGCCTCTTGAGTAGCTGGGAGTACAGACATGTGCCACCGTGCCCGGCTGGTTTCTTTTTGTATTATTAGTAGAGAAGGGGTTTCACCATGTTGGCCAGGCTGGTCTCAAACTCCTGACCTCAAGTGATCTGCCCACCTCAGCCTCCCAAAGTGCTGGGATTACAGATGTGAACCACCGTGATGAGCGAGCCCAGGGGTTTGAGACCAGCCTGGCACCATAGTGAGACCCCATCTCTACAAAAAAATTAAAAAGTTAGGCTGGGATTGATGGCACACATCTGTAGTCCTAGCTACTCGGGAGGCTGTGGTGGGAGGATTGTTCGAGCCCAGGAGGTCAAGGCTGCAGTGAGCTATGATCACACCACTGCACTCCACCTGGACAGCAGAACAAGACCTTGTTTTAAGAAAATAAATACATAGATGAAACCCAAATCCAACCCCACCAGTCCAATCACAGCCCTCCTGTGGCCCACCAGGGTTCTTGGATGAAACCAGCTCCTAGGCCCCAGCCACCTCTGTGCCCTGTCTCAGCCCCTTGCAAGAAGGTTCCCCCTTATTTCTCCAGGCCCCTCCTGCCTTAAATTCTCCTTGGGGAGGCCCCTGTGCCCGATCACTGCACCTCTTCTGCCCTTGCTGAGTCTTCCTTCAGACCCCCACCCGGGGCCACTGCCTCCAGGAAGTCCCCCAGGCCTTTCCCCATCTCATACACTCGCCTCCCAGTGTTTGAGAGTCCCTGAGGCAGTGATGAGCTCCCCTGCAGGGCTCCTCAGGGCAGAACCAGGAGGGCCTGGGTCATCTCTCAGGCGCCGGCGCCAGATACATAGCAAGTGCTTCCCTGAACACCTCCAAACCCAGGCGAGTTTCCTGCCAGGGCTGCCCTGTGGTCCTACTGCTGCCGCCCCATCGCTGACCTGCACATGTCTCAGGCAGGGCCGGCTTCCGGGCATATGACCCAACAGGTACCTTTTAAGCTCAACCTTTAGTATTTTTCTTTCTTTCTTTCCTTCTTCTTTCTTTTCTTTTCTTTTCTTTTTTTTTTTTTTTTTTTTTGAG
>NW_016805596.1:481558-505628 GCF_001698545.2 Rhinopithecus bieti
TTTTTTTTGAGCGGTGTCTCACTGTCGCCCAGGCTTCAGTGCAGTGGCCCCATCTCGGCTCACTGCAAGCTCCACCTCCTGGGTTCACTGCCTCAGCCTCCTGAGTAGCTGGGTCTACAGGCGCCCGCCACCTCGCCCGGCTAGTTTTTTGTATTTTTTAGTAGAGACGGGATTTCACCGTGTTAGCCAGGATGGTCTCGATCTCCTGACCTCGTGATCCGCCCGCCTCGGCCTCCCAAAGTGCTGGGATTACAGGTGTGAGCCACCGCGCCTGGCTCTTTCTTTTTTCTTTTGAGATGGAGTCTTGCTCTGTCACCCAGACTGGGCGCAACAGAGTGAAGTGGCATGATCTCGGCTCACTGCAATCTCCGCCTGCCAGGCTCAAGCGATTCTTGTGCCTCAGCCTCCTGAGCAGCTGAGACCACAAGCATGCCACTATGTCCTGCTAATTTCTTTTGTATATTTTGTAGAGACGGCGTTTCACCATGTTGGCCAGGCTGGTCTCCAACTCCTGAGCTCAAGCGATCCACCAGCCTCGGCCTCCCACAGTGCCAGGATTAGCAGGCCACGCCACCATGTCTAGTTAACTTTTTTTATTTTCAGGAGAGATGGGGCTTCGCCATGTTGGCCAGGCTCTTAGTACTTTTTGAGCATAGCCCTTGTTAATTCTTTCTGAACTCAGTCCTTGGAGTCCTTGGTACCTTTTTTTTTTTTTTTTTTTTAACTTTTTTGAGACAGAGTCTCACTCTGTCACCCAGGTTGGAGTGCAGTGGTGCAATCTCAGCTCACTGTAACCTCCACCCCCCAGGCTCAAGCGATCCCCCTACCTCAGCCTCCTGAGTTGCTGGGATTACAGGTGCCCACCACCACACCCAGCTAATTCTTGTGTTTTTCCTGTGGAGACGGGGTTTCCCCATGTTGCCACAAGCTGGTCTCAAACTCCTGAGCTCAAACAATCTGCCCGCCTCAGCCTCCCAAAGTGTTGGGACTACAGGTGTGAGCCAATGTGTGGCCAGTCCTTAGTACTTTTTGACCTCAGTTCTTGGTACTATTTTTTATTTTTTTGAGATGGAGTCTTGCCGTGTTGCCCAGGCTGGAGTGCAATGGTGTGATCTTGACTCATTGCAACCTCCGCCTCCTAAGTTCAAGCGATTCTCCTGCCTCAGCCTCCCGAGTAGCTGGGATTACAGGCGCCTGCCACTATGCTCGGGTAATTTTTTTTGGTATTTTTAGTAGAGACAAGGTTTCACCATGTTGACCAGGCTGGTCTCGAACTCCTGACCTCCGGTGATCCACCCACCTCGGCCTCCCAAAGTGCTGGGATGACAGGCCTGAGCCACCGCGCCCACCCAGTCCTTGGTACTTTTTGAAGAAGGGCTGTATTCTCACTGTGCACGGTTCCCCGAGTCCCGCCCCCCTCTGCCCTCAGGTCACCACGGACCTGCATCACCAGTGCACGGACCAGCACACGGGCACCTCGGCCTCAGCCCCACTGGCGGCCGGCATGATCGCGCTAGCGCTGGAGGCCAAGTAGGTGATTGCGGGGCCCGTCCCCCGCCCTCGCCCCAGGGGCAGCCCCGGCTCACCCGCCCCCGCCCCCCGCAGCCCATTCCTGACGTGGAGAGACATGCAGCACCTGGTGGTCCGCGCGTCCAAGCCGGCGCACCTGCAGGCCGAGGACTGGAGGACCAATGGCGTAGGGCGCCAAGGTGCGGCGGGGCCGGGCGGGGGCGGAGACCCCGGGCCCACAGGGCGAGTGACAGCCGCTCTTCCGCTCAGTGAGCCATCACTACGGCTACGGGCTGCTGGACGCCGGGCTGCTGGTAGACACCGCCCGCACCTGGCTGCCCACCCAGCCGCAGAGGAAATGTGCCGTCCGGGTCCAGAACCGCCCCACGTGAGACCCCTGCGTGCCCCTCCGCTATCACCGCTGGGGGTGTGGGGGACAGGCCTGAGGCCTCAGTTTACCCATCTGTAAAACGAGGGCTGGACCCCGTGACCTCTGAGCCCCGACCTCGCCTGCTGGCCGCCCCCCCCACCCCCCAGCAGGCCGCAGGAGGGTCCTCACCCCTCGACCCCCCCAGCCCCATCCTGCCGCTGATCTACATCAGGAAAAACGTATCGGCCTGCGCCGGCCGCCACAACTCCATCCGCTCGCTGGAGCACGTGCAGGCGCAGCTGACGCTGTCCTACAGCCGGCGCGGAGACCTGGAGATCTCACTCACCAGCCCCATGGGCACGCGCTCCACACTCGTGGCCATACGGTGAGTGGCCCGCAGAGGGGAGGGGCGGCCTCACGCCCTGTGGGTAAACGCTGCCATCTACCCGGAGTGTCCTCACGGCGAGGGGCCAGGCCCACAGGAGTCACACGGCAGCCTAGTGGATGGGACCCCCGAGTCACGCCCCCACCCACACCCAGAGGACGCCCGGCCACCAGCACGTGCGATCAGACACTTCGTGGGGCTCTGCGGGCTTCACAAAGCCATCCCTCTTGACACCCCCACCCCCACCCGCCTTCTGTCGCAGACCCCTGGACGTCAGCACTGAAGGCTACAACAACTGGGTCTTCATGTCCACGCACTTCTGGGATGAGAACCCACAAGGCGTGTGGACCCTGGGCCTGGAGAACAAGGGCTACTATTTCAACACGGGTGAGGGCGGGGCGGGACCGTGGTGGGCGGGGCAGGACCGTGGTGGGCGGGGCTTGACTCTCCAACCTACCCCCAGGGGCTCTGGAGTTAGCCTTGGTGACCCCACTGCACAAGGGGTTCCCAGTGGCCTTCTCCAAGAGAACATGCACACAGTAGGCGTGCAGTCACCCGGGAGATGGTGTGCAGTGACAGGCACACAGTAGGTGTGCTGTGACAGATACACAGTAGGTGTGTTGTCACCCGGGAGATGTTGGTGTCCAGTGACAGGTGCACAGTAGGCGTGCAATTCCCTGAGACATGTGGACCAGTCTGGGGCCCTGGGTGGGAGCTGCAGGAGAGGGAGCCCGGGGACTACCAGGACCAGGCCTCCAAGAGCCTCCTCCTCCTCCTGTGCCCACCCGCGACCCCTGCCCAGGGATGTTGTACCGCTACACGCTGCTACTCTATGGGACAGCCGAGGACATGACAGCGCGGCCTACAGGCCCCCAGGTGACCAGCAGCGCGTGTGTGCAGCGGGACACTGAGGGGCTGTGCCAGGGTGAGTGCCGGCGCTGTAGGGCCCACTGCTGGGAGGTGGCAGTGGCCACCGTGGGCAGCGTGCATGTGGCCCCGGGTGAGCGGGTGGCGGGCAACAGGCCATGGGTAGTGAGCTCACGGGTCTTTGCATCCGTGTCCCTGAGCAGTATGTGACGGCCCCGCCTACATCCTGGGACGGCTCTGCCTGGCCTACTGCCCCCCGCGGTTCTTCAACGACACAAGGCTGGTGACTGCCAGGCCTGGGCACACGGCGGCGCTCGCGCTGAGGGTCTGCTCCAGTTGCCACTCCTCCTGCTACACCTGCCGTGGTAGCTCCCTGAAGGACTGCACCTCCTGTCCCCCATCCTTCACACTGGACCAGCAGCAGGGCTCCTGCGTGGGACCCACCACCCCTGACAGCCGCCCCCGGCTTAGAGCTGCTGCCTGCCCCCAGCACGGCTGCCCAGCCTCAGCCATGGTGCTGGGCCTCCTGGCCATGACCCTCGGAGGCCCTGTCCTCTACAGCATGTCCATGGACCTCCCACCATAGACCTGGCTCTACCGTGCCAGGGCCATGCCCACCAAACCCCAGGTCCGGCTGCCAGCTGGAACCCGAGTTGTCAGCTCAGAAAGCGACCTTGTCCCCGCCTGGGTCCCTGACAGGCACTGTTGCCCTGCTGCCTCCCCAGGCTGGCCCAGAGGAGCAAGCACCAGCCCCCAACGCCCGGCCTGCCAGGCGTGGGCCCCATGGAACCCCGCAGCCTAGGGGGAAGAGGGAGAGAGAAGTCTCCTATGCATTTTGGGTTTGGGTGGGAGTGGGCTGGCGGGAGAGGCTGGAGCACCCCAGAAGCCAGGGGAAAGTGGGGGGAGAGAAACTTGACACTGTCGGTCTTGGGCACCACGTCCAGCCTCAGAGTTTGCGAATAAAGGTTGCTAGAAGATGTTCAGTCTGTCGCCTCCTCTGAAGCAGGGTGGGCCCGAGGCCCCAGGGCTTGGGTGGTTTCTGCTTGGGGTCCCCGGACATCAGCCTATGGAGAATGCAGCCGGCCATGGAGAAGGAGTTCGCCCAGGCCCAGGGACCCCAGGCAGTGGGAGCAGCAGGGAGCGGCCGGGGGTCGGCAGTAATGTCTAACCCCAGAAAATGGCTCACCATGGCCAAGAATCCTCTCCTGCTGTGGTTCCTTTTTGTTGTTGTTGTTGTTTGTTTTGAGACAGGGTCTCCGTACGTTGACCAGGCTAAAGTACAGTGGCGCGATTGTAGCTCACTGCAGCCTTGAACCCTGGCCTCAAGCAATCTTCCCTCCTTGGCCTCCCAAAGTTCTGGGATTATAGGCATTAACCACCACACCTGGCCCTTTCCTTCCTCCCTCCCTCCCTTTGTTCCTTCTTTCCTTCCTTCCCTTTCTTTCCTTCCTTTCTTCTTTCTTTCCTTCCTTTCTTCTTTCTTTCCCTTTCTTTTTCTTTCTTTCCTTTCTTCCTTTTATTTTCTTTTTCTTTCTCTCTCTCCTTCCTTCCATTCTTCCTTCCTTCTCTTTCCTTTCTTTCCTTTTTCTTTTTTTTTTCTTTTTTTTTTTTTTTTGTATTTTAGTAGAGACGGGGTTTCACCGTGTTAGCCAGGATGGTCTCAATCTCCTGACCTTGTGATCCGCCCGTCTCGGCCTCCCAAAGTGCTGGGATTACAGGCTTGAGCCACCGCGCCCGGCCTCTTTCTTTTTTCTTTCTTTTCTCCCTTTTCTTCCTTTCTTCTCCTTCCTTCTTTCCTTCCTTCCTCCCTTCCTTCCTTTCCTCTTTCTTTCCCTTTCTCTTTCTTTCCTCCTTTTTCTTTTTTCTCTTCTCTCTCTCCTTCCTTCCATTCTTTCTTCCTTCTCTTTCCTTCCTTTCCTCTCATTCTTTTCTCTCTCCCTTTTCTTCCTTCCTTTCTTCTTCCTTCCTTCCCTTTTCTTTCCTTTTACTTTTCTTTTTTCTCTTTCCTTCCTTCCTTCCCTTTTCTTCTCCTTCCTTCCTTCTTGTCTCTCTCCCTCCCTCCCTCCCTCCCTCCCTTCCTTTTCTCTCAACAATTTCTTTGACATCAAACTAGTTAAGTAAGCCCTGTCTGTGGGAGCCACTGCTATTCTGAGAATATTTTAATTTTAATTTATTTTATTTTTTATTTTCAGATGGAGTTTCGCTCTTGTTGCCCAGGCTGGGGTACAACGGCACTATCTTGGCTCACCGCAACCTCCGCCTCTCGGTTCAAGCGATTCTCCTGCCTCAGCCTCCTAAGTAGCTGGGATTACAGGCATGCACCACCATGCCAGGCTAATTTTGTATTTTTAGTAGAGACAGCGTTTCTCTATGTTGGTCAGGCTGGTCTCAAACTCCTGACCTTAGGTGATCCGCCCACCTTGGCTTCCCAAAGTACTGAGATTACAGGTGTGAGCCACCGCGCCCAGTCTTTTATGTTAATTTATCTTAAATTATATAGATGAAGTCTCACTTTGTTGCCCAGGCTGGTCTCAAATTCCTGAGCTCAATCAATCCCCCTCCCCCTACCTGCCTCAGTGTGACCCCATTTCTATGAAATGTCCAGGATAGGCCAATCCACAGAGATGGGAAAGGGATGCGTGGGTGCCAGGGGCTGGGAAGAGAGGAGATGGGGAGTGATGGCTGATGGAGGCTCAGAAATTAGGGGTGATAGTTGCACAACTCTACACAAAAAACCATCAGGTGCGGTGGCTCACGCCTGTGATCCCAGCACTGTGGGAGGCTGAGAGGGGCAGATCACGAGGTTAAGAGATCAAGACCAGCCTGGCCAACATGGTGAAACCCCGTCTCTACTAAAAACACAAAAATTAGCCAGGCGTGGTGACGCACCCCTGTAGTCCCAGCTACTCGGGAGGCTGAGGCAGGAGAATCGCTGGAACCCGGGAAGTGGAGGTTGCAGTGAGCTGAGATCGGGCCACTGCACTCCAGCCTGGCGACAGAGCAAGACTCTGTCAAAAACAAAAAACAAAACAAAAAAATTCTAAACCATTGAGCCATTGAGCTTACGCTTTATTTTTTCTTATTTGTTTATTTTTTGAGACAGAGTCTTGCTCTGTTGCCCATGCTGGAGTGCAGTGGCTGGATCTTGGCTGCAAGCTCCGCCTCCCCGGTTCACGCCATTCTCCCACTTCAGCCACCGAGTAGCTGGGACTACAGGTGACCACCACCACACCCGGCTAATTTTTCTTTTTCTTTTTTGTATGATTAGTAGAGACGAAGTTTCGCCGTGTTAGCCAGGATGGTCTTGATCTCCTGACCTCGTGATCCGCCAGCCTCGGCCTCCCAAGGTGCTGGGATTATAGGCATGAGCCACCGCGCCCGGCCTAATTTTTGTACTTTTAGTAGAGACGGAGTTTCACCATGTTAGCCAGGTTGGTCTCAAACTGGCCTCCAGTGATCTGCCCGCCTCAGCCTCCCAAAGTGCTGGGATTCCAGGCGTGAGCCACCGCTTCCAGGCTGAACTTACAGTTTAAACAGGCGAATTTGGCCGGGCGCGGTGGCTCACGTCCACCGCCTGGACAATCCCAGCAGACTTTGGCAGGCGGAGGCAGGGTGGATTGCCTAGCTAAGTTCGACACCAGCCTGGGAACACAGGGTGAAACCCCATCTCTACTAAATACAAAAGAATAAAAACCATTAGTCAGCGTAGGGTGGCGGGCGCCTGTGAGTCTGTACGTCGGGGAGGACTAGGCAGGAGAGATTTGCGTTGAACTCGGAGGCGGAGGTTGCAGTGAGCTGAGATCGCGCCACTGCACTCCAGCCTGGACACAGCGAGACTCCACCTTTAAAAAAACGACAAAACAAGGCCGGGCGCGGTGGCTCAAGCCTGTAATCCCAGCACTTTGGGAGGCCGAGAAGGGCGGATCACGAGGTCAGGAGATCGAGACCATCCTGGCTAACACGGTGAAACCCCGTCTCTACTAAAAAATACAAAAAAACTAGCCGGGCGAGGGGCGGGCGCCTGTAGTCCCAGCTACTAGGGAGGCTGAGGCAGGAGAATGGTGTGAACCCGGGAGGCGGAGCTTGCAGTGAGCTGAGATCCGGCCACTGCACTCCAGCCTGGGTGACAGAGCGAGACTCCATCTCAAAAAAAACAAAAAAACCCCGAAATAAACAGGCGAATTTATGGTATGTACATTGCATCTCAGTAAAGCTCTTGAGACAGGAAAAGGGCCGTCTGCTCTTTCTGCTTTCCCAGGCATCAGCGGAGGGGAAAAAGTGACCTCCAGCACCGCCCCCGAGGCGGGAGGACCCGCTTTGGCTGGAAGTGGAGGCGCCGCGGCCGCCCCCGCTGCGTCCTGGCAACCTAGGTGAGATACCTGCAGCCAACATCACCGAGTGCTGGTGCACCACCAGGCCCCTTTAGGTGGCCAGCGACTTTGTGCTCCCGACAGCCACGTGAGTGGCATGTCCCCCGGGTGGCGTGTCCCGCTTTTCGGAAAGACGAGCCTCGGATGCCTTTCTACCCAGCCAGTGGAGCCTGGACTCGAACTCGCCCTCGTCCTAGTGCGTCCAGGCTCGGGTTCGACTGAGAGGCTGAGATCCGATTCTCAAGGGCACGGTCCCTTTAAGAAGGGCGGAGCCCCGCGATGAGCGGCGGGCCGGCGCGAGTAGAGGCCGGAAGCGCTTGTGACCTGTCGGGGGACGGGGCGGTGCTCCGACCGGAAGCGGAGGTGGCTGCATCGCCGACACTCGGGGTTCGGGTTCCGAGCCCAGGTAGGTGGGGGAGAGGCTGGTGACTGGGGTTACCGCGGGGAAACTGAGGCAGAGGTTAAGCCAGACCCTGAAGCCTTGCCCACCATGTTGTTGGGCGGAGGGAGGGTCAGGGCCTGGGGAGAACCCAGAGGGGCGGGACAGGGCGAGCTTCCTACGAGTTCGCTGGGCGGGAGGAGCGGCCCGGGCAAAGGCGGAGAGGTGGACGCCCGGGTCAGCGCTCCCTTCCCCGCCTGCAGAGATGGGCTCCAAGACCAAGAAGCGCGTGCTGCTGCCCACCCGCCCAGCGCCCCCTACGGTGGAGCAGATCCTGGAGGATGTGCGAGGGGCGCCGGCAGAGGACCCAGTGTTCACCACCCTGGCCCCGGAAGGTAGGGGGAGACCTGTCCCGGGGAAAGGCGGACCTGAGACCCCGACAGCAAGCGGGGCGGGAGAGAAGCACACCCCTAACTCCTGACCCCACGCCCTGGGAATCTCAGTAACATGGGCACGGTCCGTATCCTTTCCTAGCCTCCCTCTCCTCCTCTGAAGAGGGTTCTTCAGGCAAGGGAGGAGGCCGGGCGCTGTGGTTCAGGTCTGTAAGCCCAGCACTTTCGGAGGACGAGGCGGGAGGATCGCTTGAGCCCAGGAGTTCGAGACCAGCCTGGCCAACATGGTGAAACCTCGTCTCTGCTAAAAATGCAAAAAAAGAAAAAAATGTTAGCTGGGCATAGTGGCAGGCGCCTGTAATCCCAGCTACTCGGGAGGCTGAGGCAGGAGAATCGCTTGAACCCGGGAGGCGGAGTTTGCAGTGAACAGAGATCGCTCCACTGCACTCCAGCCCAGGCTACAGTGGGAGACTCCATCTCAAAAAAAAAAAAAAAAAAAATTAGTGTAGTGTTGGACACTTGTAGCCTCAGCTTCTTGGAGGCTAAAGTGGCAGGATCCAGCCTGAGCAACACAGCCAGACTGTGTCTCAAAAATAAGTAAGTGACTGGCAGGGTGGCTCACGCCTGTAATCCCAGCACTTTGGGAGGCCGAGGCGGCTGGATCACTTGAGGTCAGAGGTTCGACACCAACCTGGCCAACATGGTGGAACCTCCTCTCTACTAACAATACAAAAATTAGCTGGGCATGGTGGTGTGGGCGTGTAATCCCAGCCACTCAGGAGGCTGAGGCAGGGGAATCACTTGAACCCGGGAGGCAGAGGTTGCAGTGAGCTGAGATTGTGCCACTGTATTCCAGCCTGGGCAGCAGAGCAAGACTCAGTCTCAAAAAAAGAGAAAAGGCCCGGGGCGGTGGCTCAAGCCTGTAATCCCAGCACTTTGGGAGGCCGAGGCGGGCGGATCATGAGGTCAGGAGATCGAGACCATCCTGGCTAACATGGTGAAACCCCGTCTCTACTAAAAAATACAAAAAACTAGCCGGGTGAGGTGGCGGGCGCCTGTAGTCCCAGCTACTCGGGAGGCTGAGGCAGGAGAATGGCGTGAACCCGGGAGGCGGAGCTTGCAGTGAGCTGAGATCCGGCCACTGCACTCCAGCCTGGGCGACAGAGCGAGACTCCGTCTCAAAAAATAAAAAAGAAAAAAGAAAAAAAGAAAAGAGAAACAAAGAAAATGAGTCATGTGGAACGATAGAAACTGTGAATTTCTATGGGAACGTTTAAAAAAAGTAATATTAGAAAATTCTTGGGCCAGGTGCTGTGACACATGCCTGTAATCCCAGCACTTTGGGAGGCTGAGGCAAGAGGATGACTTGAGGCCAGGAGTTCAAGACCAGCCTGGGTAACATAGTGAAAACCATCTCTACCAAAAAGACACAGATTAACTGGGTGTGGTGGCGTGCACCTGTGATCTTAGCTACTCAGGAGGCTGAGGCAGGAGGATTGCTTCTGCCCAGGAGTTGGAGGCTCCAGCCTGAGTGACAGCGAGACCCTGTCTCTGAAAAAGAAAAAAGGAAAGAAAAATCGGGTGACTTTTTCCATTTAGGCATATTTTAAGTGCTCAGGAGCCTCTCATGGCTGGTGGCTGGTGTGGACCAGCGTTGGAGGGTGTGCGCATCATCTGGAAGGTTCCGTTGGCCGGTACCGGTCAAGGTGCCTGAGTTGTGTTTATTCCCAGCATGCAGTTGGGTCATCTGAGGGTGCAGGGGCCATGGTTTCAGCATCATGGGCTCAGGTCCATGGCCGTTGAGTGTGGGGAAACTGAGGCACGCTGTGCCAGGGGCGGGGGACTCATAGAAGATAGAGGGGCCTCCTGTTCTGGCCTGCCTTCATCCAGGCACTGCCCGGCCTTTCCTACCCTGTTGCTAAAGCAGGAGGTGACCGGTGATTTGATCAGCCCAGGCTTGTGTGGCACGTGCAGCCTTCATCATTGTGAGACCACACTGCCGAGGGGCAGGCCAGAGCTGAGGAGATCCTGACGCTTCTCTGAGTGACCTTTAAGAAGTCTGTGCGGCCGGGCGCGGTGGCTCAAGCCTGTAATCCCAGCACTTTGGGAGGCCGAGACGGGCGGATCACGAGGTCAGGAGATCGAGATCATCCTGGCTAACACGGTGAAACCCCGTCTCTACTAAAAAATACAAAAAACTAGCCGGGGCGAGATGGTGGGTGCCTGTAGTCCCAGCTACTCGGGAGGCTGAGGCAGGAGAATGGCGTGAACCTGGGGGGCGGAGCTTGCAGTGAACTGAGATCCGGCCACTGCACTCCAGCCGGGGCGACAGAGCGAGACTCTGTCTCAAAAAAAAAAAAAAAAAAGTCTGTGCTTCTGAGCTCTGCTGCACTGCGCTTGCATACTTTGGGGAGCAAGGAGCCTTACATGGTTTCCGCCGTATGCGGGAGTCCCCAGGACGTGAGTGCCCACCTCTCACCTTTGCCCCCCCACCTCACTACGTGTGGGCTCCATGAGGTTGCACGGCCCCTGGAGAGGTCTTCAGTGGCGGGCTTGTTGCGTCTCTGGCTTCCAGTGAGAGCAGGAGTGAGAGCCAGGCTGGCTCAGTGGAGCCCATCTGGGTGGGTGCCACAGCTTTTGCAGGAACGGAAGCCCCACCCCCAGGAGGGCCACTGCTGGCCAGGCTCAGCTCTTTCTGTGACCCGATCCCTCTGGTCACATGCTTTGCTAAGGTGGGTAGCCTAGAGCTGGAAGCCCCTCCTGCCACCCAGCCACTGTGCCTCTCCCAGCTGGTGGGCCAGGAAGCCTCCATTATTTGATATTTATTTATTTATTTGTTTATTTATTTATTTATTTAATGAGATAGGATCTAATGAGATCCTGTCACCCAGGCTGGAGTGCCATGGCACGATCACAGCTTACTGTGGCCTCAGCCTCCCAGGCTCAAGCAATCCTCCCACCTCTGCCTCCAGAGAAGTAGGGACCACAGGTGCATGCTACCATGCCCAGCTAATTTTTGTATTTGTATTTTTTGGGAGAGATGGAGATCTCACTATGTTGTCCAGGCTGGTCTCTAACTCCTGGGCTCAAGTGTTCCTCCCGCCTCGGTCTCCCAAAGTGTTGGGATTACAGGTGTGAGCCACCACAACTGGCCGCTTTCGTCATCTTAAAAAGACCCTGGCCGGCAGCTCGCACTGGGACTGCAGGGAACTCTGCCCTTTGGGGGCGGTAATGAGGTGTGCCCAGGAGGATGCCCTCCGGGGTTCCCTGGTCAGCAGGCAGTGATGCTGCTGTGTTCTATCCCAGACCCCCCAGTTCCCTTCAGGATGATGGAGGATGCAGAGGCCCCAGGAGAGCAGCTCTACCAGCAGAGCCGGGCCTACGTGGCTGCCAACCAGCGGCTGCAGCAAGCGGGCGATGCACTGAGGCAGAGGTGTGAGCTCCTGCGGCGAGCTGGTGAGGACCTGGAGCGAGAGGTGGCCCAGATGAAGCAGGCAGCACTACCGACGGCAGAGGCTGCCTCGTCAGGCTGACCTCTCGGGGTCTGCAGGCCTGGGCAGCGCACGAGGTGGCCTGCGCCCGGGCTTTCCCTAGGGGTCCATCGGCCCCAGACGCATTCACGGGGTCCCAGCCTGTGTGGGTGTCTGACGCAGAAGCCCCTCCTGACGCTGGGGCTGCGGTTCATCCGTCGTCCCATTCATGCCAAGTTGGTGGGACCCACCCAGCTGGCTCTGTCCTGCGTGACCTGAGGGCCCACTGGGGTTTGGAAGAGGATAGGGACCTTACTGCTCTACTGCGATTCACCCTCTGCTCACGGTGGCCATGCTCTGTGGTGGGGCTCCTGGGAGCAGACGCCACCTCCTTCTTCCCCGGGGCAGGCACTCGCCTGTCCACTTCTGAGTCCAGGTGTCGGGGATCGAGGTGTTAACTGTGATTCCATCCAGCGGGTGCCCACCCGATGTCAGAGCAGCCCGAAGGCCAGCACGAGCCCCTGACCCCACTTCCTTCCGGGCTCTGGGCTCCTCCCATGAGCCACGTTGATCTTCACAACGACCTTGGGCTGCTGGGGTCACTCAAGCAGCCCTGAGACCCGGCCAGGCTGGGCCCAGCTCCACGGCACGGGTGTCTCCCAGCCACTGCCCTTGCTGGAGGACTGCTGTGAGTCACCGGCCAGGAGCCCAGGGTGTCCTGGCCCTCACAACCACCCTCTGGCCGGAGCAGGTCCTGGGCCTGATTCCCTGCGGGTTCTGGCCCTGAGGGAAGGGGCATTAGAGCGGCGGAGGGTCTTGCCAAGGGCTTTTCATCCTAGAGATCAACTTGAGTGGAAACCTGGGCAAGGCGGCCCAGAGGCTGGGCTCTGAACATAAACCCCTTGGTGTGTGTCTGGCGGTCTGATTGGTGCCTCTGTGAGTGGCCCCTTCCCGGGGCCCTGGAAGCTGGGGAGGGATGAGTACCGGGGGCCCTGGGAACCCTGCTCAGTCCTGCCCAGCACCGCGTGCAGGGACCACATGCCTGACTCAGAGACCTGGGGCTGCCTTGCACTCTGTCCAGACCCACAGCCAGAACCCTGCTCAGTCCTGCCTGTCCCTGTGTACAGGGACTGTCTGCCTGACTCAGAGACCTGGGGCTGCCTCGCCGTCTCTCCAGATCCACAGCCAGCTTTGTTTCTGGAATGTGGAAGATGTTTCTTATTCCCCGAAGAAAGGGGGCCTGCCACATACAGCCTGGGAGGCGCCTCATCCAGAAACAGGGACTTGGCTAGCCAGCCTGGGCCCTGGGACTTCTCACTGGTCACTCTTCTGAGGCTGCTCACCTGGCCAAGGGGTGTCCCGGCAGCATCTCAGGGTGGAAGGTGGGAAGGGGCAGCTCCTGCCATCCCTTGCCGCCCTGCACTTCTCTGCTGCTTGCAGTCAAAGCTTTCCTCTCCCCGCGCTGGGCCAGGGCTATGCTCCCTGAAGTGACTTTGACATGGGGCCGTCCCAGCTCTTAGTTGCTCATGGATGCCTCCTGCCCCACACTGGGGCCTGCCGTAATAACTGGCCCAGGTACCAACACCCAGGTTGGACCCCCTGGAGCCCGCCCTCCCTCGGGACCCGGGGGAGACTCCTGGCCTCACCCGGTACCTCCCCTGCCCATCTGGGTGGGGTGCCCCCAAGTAAACCCTGTGCCCCCAGTTTGTTTTCTGGCTCTGCTTCCAGGGATCTAACCTGGGGGGTCTCCTCAGCAAATCTGCCGCAGCACATATCAATGAACCCGCCCCGCCCGCAGCCCATTTGAGGAACAGGTGATGGCAGCAGGCAATTCAACAGCTCAGTTTATTAAATGTGCGCGGGAGTCGGACAGCTGACGGTGTCCTTACGCCGGACAGATGGCTTTACATTTAGGGGAGGACAGGGTGTTACTATTTACACATTCGTTTAACACTCAAGAGACCCGGTACAGAAACGTGGGGTGGCAGCTAGGGGAATCCGAGACAGACCAGGCGTGCGTTGTCAGGGCTGGACCGGGGCAACAGATGGGGCGGGGTGAGGTAATGCTGTCAGAGCTCGGGAGGACCACGCCAGTGGGCACGGCAGCCCGAGTTCAGCACCCACGTGTGGTGGTCTTGGGGGCCAGTGGCAGTCACTGTCCATCAGCCTCAGGACACTTCCACCCTCCCTGCGTCCTCAGACCTTCAGTTCCTTAGGACTCTGGCCCTGGAGTGTCAGGGCAGACGATCCCTTGTCGCCCTGGTGCAGCGAGGCCGGTGGCCAGGCAGGGGCCGCACTGGGGGGAGGCCTTGCGGTGGGCGTACCTTGAGTCAATTGTCCAGAGGCCACCAACTGCCTGTCCCCTCCTGGAGACAGCTGGACTGGGCAGTGAGGTGTGGTTGTGGCCCCTGCGGCAGGGGATGGAGAAGGCGAAAGTGAGCTTGGGACTCGGGGTGGGGGGCGGGGCCGGTGGCCAGGTTCCACTCCCTGCTACTGGGCAAGGCAGCACGGGCAGGGGCAGGGGCCGGCCAGACCCAAGTTCTGTGAGCAGCACCAGGTGTCTCCCCATCATCGCTGCCACCATGCTCCCCCCAGAGGTAGCTCTGGGAGTTCCCCACGGCCCACATGGGGAAACAGAGGCAGGGAGCCGGGAGAGCGCCGCCCAGAGACTTACCGTGTCTGGAAGGCAGTGCTGCACCTCCTTCCTGCACAACCCTGGCCCCGTCACCAGCGACCTAGTGGCTGTCTGCGCCCTACCCCTTGACGATTAGAGGTGCAGCTGGCCAGGGCGAGCATGAGGGTGAGCACGTGTTTGGCATCCCCAAGTCCAAAAGCTCGGAAGAGACCACCAGGCTCCCCCTCAGGCCATGGATGGGGACGGCAAGTGTGAGATCCCCGCTGGGTCCTGGAAGGGGGCTCCTGGCAGGCAGGAGATCGCCCCACTCAGCCTGCATTCTCCCCACTCTCTGCTCAGCCACCCATGACCCCCTCTTCCGCCGAAACAACCTGACAGCCTCGCCTGGCTGCGAGGTCCTAGGAGGGAGCATTGGGCACCTCCAGCACCTGCTGGGTGGTGCGCCTTGGTGGCTTGGAGACGTCTTGCCTGGAGCTCCTCATCCTGCAGGGCGCGGGTCCAGAGCATGGGGTGCAACATGACATGCATTCAGAGAAGCAGCAGCGTTAACTGGGGGTGGGGGCTAGGGTCAGCTTCTCTCACAGTGACCCTGAGTTGAGGACAGCTCCTTCTGCCAGAAAGGCTGGCCTTGCACACGCTGGGGACAGGACGGGAGGGATGGTGGTGTCCGTGATGGGGCTGGAGTTTCCTTCTGAGCTCCACCCACCCAACCCTCAAACCCCGCTTCTCTCCTCCCAGAGAAGGCACATTGGGCAGTGAGTGTGTGCCGTCCGCCTGGGCAGATTCGTGTGTGAAGGCAGCACCTGCCCGAGCTGGGATTCTGCAGAAAAGAGGTCGTCGGCTCCCTCTGCAGGATGAGGCGTTGCCCCAGTCCCAGAGCCCCGGCCTCTGCGAGTCCCACCCCACGCAGGAGACCCAGCTCCCATCCTCCCCGGCCAGGGGATGAGGCAGCCAAGCCCCCCAGGCCCCTCTGTCAGCTTTCACCTCATCTGGCACTAAGTATTCCCCAGCCCTGCGTTCGCCTGCTGGAAGGCCCCCGGACCTCCGGCCTCCTCCAGCGCCCCGAGTGGAAGGCAAGGCTGGGTCCTAGCTGTCCCTGCCCCAGCTGTGCTGTCTCTAGAGTCTTAGGGTCTAGCACGTCATGAACCAGAAGGGAATTGAAAAGGGACAAGATCAGCAGCAGTGCAGTCCTGGGCACTGACCACGCCCACATGTGATGGTCTCCGTAATGTGCCGGCTCCGCTGGGGAGAGGCCATGGCGGCCTCCAGGTCCCAGACCCTCGGGCTCACTGCCGGGACTCCCCTCAGTCTTCTTTCCATTGACCTCGCCTGCCGCGGCTGGGCCGGGCCGATCCTGACTCCAGCGACCCTTGGGGTCGCCCCAGCTGGTAGCCAGCATCTCTGGGCTGGGGTCCAAATGTCAGCCGGCCCGGTGTCTGCACCAGGGTCCCATCGTGCGCAGCCCGCTGCCTTCCAGTCTTCCGCCAAGGGGTGCAGCAGGTAGGGGGATCCGTTGGCCCCTGCCCCTCCCACCCTTTTGGGCTCCGCCGGAGCGCTTGGGCTCCGGGTTCCCTGAACACCGTCTGGGCGGGGCTTCCTGCCGGGGATCGGCCACACCCCCACCTCGCACTCCCACAGCTGGGGCTGAGAAGGAAAACAAACCCTGCAAAGCCCTCATTAGCGAATTACCCGCGACTGCCGTGATTACAGGCTTCGCCCCTGCGCGCCGCGGAGGCCCCCAGCTGGCAGGCCCGCCGTGGCGCCGCCCTCCCCAAGCCTCGCCGCACCTGCGGCGGGCGCCGTCCCCTCCCCAGCGCTGCCCCTGCGCAGCGGCGGGCCCAGCGGCTGGCCCCCTGCGAAGCAGCGGGAACCCCAGAGCGAACCGGACCGAAGGGCTGGCCGCCTCCCCTCGCCCGGGGTCAGGCAGGCGGCCCTCCCGAACAGGGGAAGGCCGGGCGCTCAGGCTGGGCCGGGCGCCCCTTACGCAGCCGGGCTCCACGTGCCGGGACTTGAGGCCCAGCGCCGCGCCCTGTTTCCTCCTGACCCCCGCAATACAGAGGCAAGAACAACGTGAAACGCAAGGAACACACACATGGCAGCTGGGCGGGGGGCCTCCATGAGGGTAGGGGGCCTCGGGTGGGGCAGAGGCCCTGGGGCGACCTACGGAAGAACATCTACAGCGCAGGCCTAGGGACACACCGGCCGCAGAACAGGGAGAGAACGTTCCAGAGGCGCCTAGGCCACTATTCCAGGAAAATAGCGGAGGAGGTGGGCCCGGGGCTTTCTCCGCGGCGAGTCCGGTGGTTGGTGCGACCACCATGGGCTGGGCACATAGTTGAAGGGGGTACTTCGGGCCCGAGCGGCTGGGGGAGCCGTTGCCGGCGGCCGGAAGCCCCCCCACGGCGACCCCAGGCCTCTTGCACGAAGGGTGCGGAGATGGGAGCCTTGGAGAGGCTGGGCCCGTCCACGTCGCTGCAAAAGGAGGGAGAGCTGGCCCAGCCCGGGGGGCTCCTGCTCTCCAGGCCTCGGGGACGTGCTGGAGTTGGTCTTGGGGGCAGGCCGACCTCCTCGTCCTGGACCAGCAGCGTCGCTGGTCTGCGCGGCCGGGGGCCGGCCGGGCGTCCTCGGGCGTGGAGCCCCGCAGTGGCAGGGCCGTGCGGGCCAGCGTGCTGCGCAGGATGTGGCGGCACGTCTTCGTCTCGGATGCGCCGCCACGTCGTGGCCCGGCGGGCAGCCACTCTGACGGCGGCGGGGGGCTCTCCGTCGCTGCTGCGGCGCGCGGCGTCCGCCTGGGTGGGGCAGGCCGGAGCGGCGCTGTCGGGTCTCGGGCCATCGCTGATGTGCGGCAGCGAACGCGTAGCGCTTGACGCGCTCGGCCGGCGCAGGCGCGCGCAACGGGCAGGCCGGGAACGGGCCTCTCGGAGGCTGGTGCGCGGCAGGGCGCTCGCCGGGGCCGGGTCGGCCGCGGGGGCCGCGCCGGGCGGGGCCTGCGGGGGTGCCGCTCGGAGCTCTTCCGCAGCGCGAGGAGGCAGAGGAATGACGCGCGGGCAGCGGCGGGCGGCCGCGACGGGGCGAGGGTGGCCTGGGGGGGCAGAGGCCGCGACTCGGCCGAGGATAGCCCGGAGCGGGTCGGCGGCGCAAGCCCCGGTGACTCCTTGATGAAGGTCAGCTGTCGCCGGAAGCCTGAGCGGTCGAGGACTCGCTGCGCTGGAGAGGGCCGAAGGCCACGCGCACCAGCCCAGGGCGGCCAACCCGCGGCGCCCCCGGGCCAGCCTCGGTCCGCCCGCCCCTGGGGCGGGCCTCCGGGACTGCCGAGCCAGCGGGGGCGGCCCCGCCGGGCCGGCTTCTGCATGAACGGGATCCGCACGGGCGACCTCTGCGTCTTGTGCTGCTTCGCCAGAAGGGTGCGCGCCGGCGTCTTGGGCACTGGGGAGGCCCCGGGGCCGGGCAGGGGCCCTGCAGCCTGGGTGACCGGGGGGCGCTTTCTGGGCAGGGGCTGGGAGGCGGGCGAGGTCTGGGAGGAGCTGGAGGAGGGGGTCTTGGCGAGGCGGGCGGGCGGTGTAGCGCTCCTGGGGGGCTGGCTCAGCGCCGCCAGCTCCGAGGTCTTCCCAGGCCGGTGTAGGCTCCGCGACCGCTGCTGTCCGGAGCTGGGGACTTTGGCTGGAGCTGCGGACTGTGCCAGGCAAGGGGGCGCCACCTTCCGCGGTGTGACGCGGGGGCCGGGGGTCCCTTTGGGCTGGGCACGAGGTGCCGGGCTGGGCACATAGATTACTGTTCGTCCCCGGAGCACAGCTGGCACCCCGGGCGTGGTCTTCTGTGTGCCACGTGGCTTCTCCGGGCCTGCAGGGGAACGGGGGCTCCCGCTCGTCTTGGCCGAGGCTGCGCCCCGTTTCTCTGGCCGCCGGGCACTGCCCATTTCGCCCCCCGCCTGTCGTCCCTTCCTGTGTTTGGGGGGCTGTAGGGTAGACCCTACCGACAGCCCGGATACAAAGGACAGGATGGAGTCGGACTCGGACGAGGGCTCGCGTGTGGCAGCTGCTGCCTGGTGCAGCCACGTGACGATGGAGTTGGCGCCCTCCTGGATGGCGCGCCACTCCACGCTGTCCAGGTCAGAGGCCCGGTCTGAGCCCGCTGCCTCCTCGCCGTGCTCCCGGGACCCCTCCGCAGGCCGCTCATCCAGCCGGGTGGCTCGGGGCTTGCGGCGCCGCAGGCTGGACACAGGGGGCCGGCGCCTGGGCAGGGCCGAGCTGATGCACCGCTGCAGAAGCTCCTCCGCGGCCCGCGGGCTGGGCGAGCTGTCGCGTCCGCCTCCCGGGCCCGGGTCCTTGGTGACCGCGGGCTCCCGGCCTCGTGGACTGACGGAGGGCGGCTCCGGGGGCTCGGGCTCGCTGAGGGAGCTGGCGGAGGAGCTCAGGGAGTAGCACGGCGGGGTCTCGTCAGCAATGAGGCTGGGCTGGGCCCGGGCGGGCGGCGGGGTGGATGGTGTGGCCTTGGACGGGGCAGGGACCTCCTTCCGGCCCTGCAGGCGCTCGCGGGTAAGAGCGCGGGGGATGGCCGATGTGCGCCGGTGGGTGGGCGTGGGCGCAGCTGCCGGGGGCTCCTCGTCCGAGTCGTTGCCGTAGAAGCAGTACACGGCCTCCTCGGTGGGCGTGGTGAGGCACAGCGACTGGAGCGCACCGTCCCCACGGGTCCGGCCGGGCTTCGAGTCGTCCTTGTCTGCGGGGGCGCTCGGGGGCCGGCCCAGGGGCAGCTCCAGCCCTGCTCGGTTCTTGCCGGTGCCCCGAGCCTGCTCCGCGCTGCGGCCGGCGCCTCCCGCTTTGTGCCGGTGCCCCACGGCCTGCCTGGCAGAGGTGGGGCGCCCGGTGGGTCTTTGCCTGCCCGCTGGTCCCCCGGGCTGGTCCCTGGGGGGTCCCTGCAGTGTCTCGTCGCTGAGGGAGGCGGCGCTGGAGAAGTTGACTGGCGTGCCCTCCGCGGAGTCGGTGCAGGAGTCGTCCTCCTGGGCCGGGGCAGGGGCGGGCACCAACATGTAGACGGGCACGGGGAGCGCGCGGCGACCTGGCACCAGCGCCGAGGCCACCTTGCGCAGCCTGGCAGGCACGGCGGTCCCCAGGCACTCCCGCAGCAGCTCCAACTCCTGGTCCGCGGCACCGCGGGGGCGAGAACCCGTGGGCGCCGGCCCCTCCTCCCGCCGCCGGTGCCCTGCAAAGTGGAGGCCAGCGCCCCCTGCGCCCCCGCCGCGCTCTGGGCAGGCCGAGGGCAGCAACCGCAGCTCCACGTCCTGCTGCACGTAGTGCTCGTGCAAGGCCAGCGCGCTGAGGCTCGAGGCGCACGAGAAGTTCTCATCCGGCTTCTCCACGGTGAAGCGCACGCTGCCTGCGTCCAGCTCCGACGGCAGCCGGCAGCGCTCTCGGCAGTCGGCGATGTCCAGGAAGCGCTTCACGTAGCTCTCCCACTGCAGGCTGAATTGGCTGGCCTCGGGGGGACCCTGCGGCGCGGGCGCTAGCGGCGGCGTCTTGCTCCGGCTGGGAGGCATGGTCTGCCCGGGGCTGTCGGGCAGTTCGCTAGGGCTGATGGTGCCGCTGCCCTGCCCGCTGCAAGGGTCACTGGGGATGGAGCTGGCAATGGACGGGCTCTCGAAGCTACCCAGCGAGCTCACAGAGCTGCAGCGGCTCAGCACCAGCGGTGTCTCCTGCACGTAGTTCTCTGAGGAGCTGGACGGAGTGGCGTCCTCCATCCCCAGGCCCCGGCCTCGGTTGCGCCGGGGAGCCGGAATGGCTACGGGCAGCGAGGTGGCCCCGGGTGCCCGCCACACGCTGTCCAGCTCAGCCTCGCCGGGGCCCGCCTCCTCCAGCCCCTCGAGAGAGGAGTCAGTGTCATCCAGGTCACCGCCCTCGCTGGGGCCTGGGCGGCCGGCAGAGGACAGTGAGGAAAGGGAGCTGCATCGGGACAAGGAGAGCGGTCCCTCCTGCGCCACCAGCTTCTGCAGTGCCTTGCTGGCCACGGACAGCGGGGCGGCTGCTAGCTTCTCAGGAACTTTGCTCAGGTGGTCTGCCGGCAGCCAGGCCTGCTTCCGCGCCCCTGGAGAGGTTCCAGGCCCCGCGAGGGGCTCTGCACCCACCCTTGAGGCACCCTCCAGCAGTGGCACGTGCTGGTAGGTAGGTGACAGCTTGATGGTACGCACGCGGGCGTCAGCGGATGTGGCTTCACGGGCCGGCGGCTCGGCCTGGCTACCCGGCAGGTCAAGGTCAAGCCGGCTGGGCCGAGGCTGCCCACACCTGGGGTCCTCGCGGCGCGAAGCCAGTGCGGCCAGTGGGCAGGGCAGCATGTGTTCGCGTGGGCAGTACCCGTCGCTGGCACTGCCACTGTTGAGGCTGTCGTTGGAGAGGCTGGCATGGGCCGCCTTGAGCCGCAGCAGCGGGTGCGCCCGGCTTCCTGCCTCTCGCCGCCCGGCGTCCGGGCCGCGGCATGGGGAGCATGACTGGGCGCGGCCCTCCCGTGGCGCCTCCTGTCCCGGGTCTCCAGAGCTGAGGCTGAAGCTATCGTCGGACGAGGTATGCAGGGCGGAGATGTCCTCCACCAGCTGGTCGATGCGCGCCACTGCAAGTGCCAGCTTTGCCTTGGCCTTGGCCGCCACGGCAGCCTCCCCACTGGCGTCCTTCTCTGCCTCCTTGCCGCCTCGGCGGGTGGGCGGGGTGCGGGCCAGCGCCTGCCCCTGCAGGAAGGGGCTGCCCAGGAAGAGGGACAACGCGGCAGGGCTGGCTGGCTCCCCGGTGGCTGCGGCCGCGGCCAGGGATGATGGTGCATCGTCGTCGTCAAAGCAGCCAGAATCGGAAGCATAGTCTTGGGCCAGGCCGTCCAGGTGTCGCAGGGGCGGCAGCGGCTTCTTGGTGGTGGCCTCGGCTGCTGGCGGGCGATGCTTCTCCAGGTGCTCCAGCGCCTGCGCCAGGTGCCGTGCGTCCAGCTCGGCCTCCAGCGCCCGCTGCTTGCGCACGTACAGGCTGGGCACGCAGCTGCCTGGGGACACGGCGGTGGCGGCCGCCTGGTGCTTGGCAGGTCGATGGGCCAGCAGGTTGCGCAGGGCGGCGGCGCTGCCCATGGCGATCATCTTGTGTTTGGAGTGCACCAGATTGCGTAGCATGCCGACGGCGCCCAGGTCCCACAGCAGCTCCTGGTCTCGCGCGCTGCGGGCCGATAGGTTCCAGAGTGTGCCACATGCGTTGCTCACGATGGTCAGGCTGTGCGAGGTCAGATGCTGCAACAGCGTCTGTAGGCAGTTGTGATCCCGGAGCACCTGCCTGTGGGCACAGGGCCGGTTAGCCTGGGCCACCCCGTACCCTCCCCTGGTCACCCAAGGGTGGGGAGGCCAGATGTGGCAGGTAAAAGCGAACCCATCTGGTTAGGTTTGGATTTCGGAAAGACTAATTTTTGGTATATGTCCCAAAGATTGCATGAGACAGACAAAAAGCAAATTTTTGTAGTTTTATTTTTTTGAGATAGAGTTAAAAAAAAAGTAGGCTGGGCACAGTGGCTCACGCCTGTAATCCCAGCACTTTGGGAGGCCTTGTGGGGCGGATCACCTGAGGTCAGGAGATCAAGACCATCCTGGCCAACATGGTGAAACCCCGTCTCTTTTAAAAATACAAAAATTAGCTGGGTGTGGTGGCAGGCACCTGTAATCCCAGCCACCCGGGAGTCTGAGGCACGAGTACTGCTTGAACCCAGGAGGCAGAGGTTGCAGTGAGCCGAGATAGTGCCACTGCACTCCAGCCTGGCAAGAGAGCAAGACTCCATCTCCAAAAAAAAAAAAAAAGAAAAGAAAAAACAGCATGAATATATACTATATGATATCTGGGATATACTTAGATTCTGTCTATATCTATATCTATTTTTTTTTTTTTGAGAATCTCGCTCTGTCATCCGGCCTGGAGTGCAGTGGTGCAATCATGGCTCACTGCAGCCTCCAACTCCTGGGCTCAAGCAGTCTTCCCGCCTCAGCCTCCCAAAGTGCTGGGATTGCACAGGCATGAGCCACGACGACCAGGTAAAAATAATACTTTGTGTTTTCATAACATATAAATGTTTTTATTTTAATGTTACTTATTTAACAACATTTTATTTTAATTTTTTTTTTTTTTTCTGAGATGGAGTTTCACTCTTGTTGCCCAGGCTGGAGTGCAGTGGTGCGATCTCGGCTCACTGGAACCTCCACCTCCCGGGTGCAAGCGAGTCTCCTGCCTCAGTCTCCTGAGTAGCTGGGATTACAGGCGCCCATCACCACGTCTGGCTAATTTTTGTGTTTTGTTTGTTTTGTGGTTTTTTGAGACAGGGTCTTGCTCTGTTGCCCAGACTGGAGTGCAGTGGCATGATCTCGGCGCACTGCAACCTCCACTTCCTGGGTTCAAGCAATTCTCCTGCCTCAGCCTCCCAAGTAGCTGGGATTACAGGCGTCCACCACCCCGCCTGGCTAATTTTTGTGCTTTTAGTAGAGATGGAGTTTCACCATGTTGGCCAGGCTGGTCTTAAACTCCTGACCTCAGGTGATCCGCCCAGCTCGGCTTCCCAAAGTGCTGGGATTACAGGCATAAGCCACCGTGCCCAGCCAATAAGTTAATTTTTAGTATTAGTATATCCCATGCATATTTGGGATGTATTTCAATTAAAAATATTTATTTTTATAAATAAGTACTCTTTATTGTTTGGTAAATACTTTAATGAAGACAGTTATATTGATATGATTTAAAATAAATTTGAGACAGGGTCTCACTCCCATCACCCACGCTGGAGTGCAGTAGCGCGATCACAGCTCACTACGGCCTCCACCTCCTATGCTCAAGTGATCCTTCCACCTCGGCCTCTTCAGTAGCTGGAACTACAGGTAGATGCCAAGCCCAGCAAAGTTTTTTTCTTTCTTTCCTTTCTTTCTTTTTTTGAGACAGAGTTTTGCTCTTGTTGCCCCCAGGCTGGAGTGCAGTGGCGTGATCTCGGCTCACTGCAAGCTCCGCCTCCCGGGTTCCCGCCATTCTCCTGCCTCAGCCTCCCGAGTAGCTGGGACCACAGGTGCCCGCCCCCATGCCCAGCTAATATTTTTGTATTTGTAGTCGAGACAGGGTTTCACTGTGTTAGCCAGGATGATTTGGATCTCCTGACTTTGTAATCCTCCCAGTGGGATGACAGGCGTGAGCCACCGTGACTTGGCCCACACCTGCCTAATTTTATATTTTTAGTAGAGATGGTTTGCTCCATGTTGGTCAGGCTGGTCTCAAACTCCCGACCTCAGGTGATCCGCCTGCCTCGGCCTCCCAAAGTGCTGAGATTCCAGGTATGAGGGACCAAGCCCAGCCTGATGTAATTTTTTTTTTTTTTTTTTTTTTTGAGACAGAATCTTGCTCTGTTGCCTGGACTGGAGTGCAGTGGCACGATCTCAGCTCATTGCAACCTCCACCTACTGGGTTCACACCATTCTCCTGCCTCAGCCTCCCGAGTAGCTGGGACTACAGGTGCCCACCACCACGCACAGCTAATTCTTTGTATTTTTAGTAGAGACGGGGTTTACACTGTGTTAGCTAGGATGGTCTCAATCTCCTGACCTCGTTGTGATCCACCTGCCTCGGCCTCCCAAAGTGCTGGGATTACAGGCGTAAGCCACCGTGCCTGGCTGCCTGAATTTTTTTTTTTTTTTTTTTTTTTTTTTTT
>NW_016805596.1:505864-521778 GCF_001698545.2 Rhinopithecus bieti
AAAGTGCTGGGATTACAGACGTAAGCCACCACACCAGTCTTTTTTTTTTGAGCTGGAGTTTTGCTCTTGTTGCCCAGGCTGGAGTGCAGTGGCGCAATCTCAGCTCACCACAACCTCCGCCTCCTTGGGTCCAAACGATTCTCCTGCCTCAGCCTCCCGAGTAGCTGGGATTACAGGTGTGTGCCACCACACCTGGCTAATTTTATATTTTTAGTAGGGACCGGGTTTCTCCATGTTGGTCAGGCTGGTCTTGAACTCCCGACCTCAGGTGATCCGCCCGCCTCGGCCTCCCAAAGTGCTGGGGATTACAAGCGTGATTCACTGCGCCTGGCCTGAAGTAATTTTTAATGTAATAAGTCCGCATTTTAGTATATCTCACGCAGTATTTGGGACGTATTTATCCTGCAAATAGCAGCCCTGGGGGAAGCCGTGGGAGCATCCGTTCACGGGAGGACAGTGCCCAGCCCAGATCCCCTGCGCCTGCCCCGAGTGCAGCTGCCTGCGTGCGGGTAGGGGGGTGGGGGCTGACCTGTAGTCCTCACGGGTGGCGATGAGGCTGGATACGTTACGGAGGATGCCGCCACCGCTCTCGATGATGGCCAGCGAGTTGCTCTGGCACTTGTAGGTCAGGGTGCTCACCAGGAAGCCCAGGGCGCCGTCCACCTGGCAGATGGCCGCCTTGTTCTCCGTGCTGTGTGCAGACAGATTCCACAGGGCACTCAGCACACTCTTCAGGGTGGACTCCTGGATGAGGGGTGGGAGGGGGGGGGGTCAGGGCCTGAGTAGTAGGCCAGGAAGAAAGGCTCCCACACTCACGTTCAGTGAGGTTGTTTTTTTTTTTTTGAGATGCAGTATTGCTCTGTGGCACAGGCTGGAGTGCAGTGGCACAACCTCCGCCTCCCACGTTCAAGCGATTCTCCTGCCTCAGCCTCCTGAGTAGCTGGGATTAACAGGCACGTGCCACTACACCTGGTTATTTTTTTGTAATAGAGACGGGATTTCACCCTTTTGGCCAGACTGGTCTCGAACTCCTGACCTCAGGTGAGCCACCGCGCCCGGCCCACACTTGCTTTCAAAGAGCAGTGACATGAGGAGTGAGCCCCAGCCGGTCTGAGGCTGGACCACCGGCTAAGCAACTAACAACTTGATTTCCTCCCAAGTCGGAGAGCTCCCCCACTGCCGCCAGCGTCTCCTTCCAGTGACTGAAGAACCATCCCTGCTGCCCGCTGGGTGCCCACCTTGGTGGCCCGCAGGACACACTGCACCAGGGCTGTCACGCTGCCCGCCTCCCTCAGCACCTTCTTGCTGTTGATGTCGGCCCTCCAGGACAAGTTCCGAAGGATGCTGGACACCACCTGCGTGGGGTGAGGGGCAGGGGTGGTGGGACTAGGGTCCAGGCCCCCCAAACCCCCCAGCAAGTGTGAGGCTGCAGAGAGTCGGACGGGACCCCCCCCCGCCAGCCCACCACACCCCTGAGGAGGGGCCTCTGCCTGTCAGGGACGCCCTGGAAGGCTGTCCCCAGCACCCTGTCCTGTACCTGGTGGAGCTCCTCACTGTCCGAGGCCAGCTGGGCCACGATGGCCTCCATGCAGCTCCGGCGCGCACACAGGGTGGCCTGTTGGGGGTGATGCAGCCAGGGTCACGGGGTGGGGCAGGAGGGAAACGGCGCCCCTCACCTCCCAGCCCCGTCTGTGCTGCAGCTGCAAACCCGAACCCCTGCTGATCCTGACCACCATGGGAGGGTTACCCCATGCTCAGGTCGGGAAACTGAGGCCCAGACAGGGGCAGACAGCCTCGGGGCCCCCTCTACAATGAGGGCCATTTTCTGCAGAGGCAGCATCAGGGTGGGTATGAGGACACCGCTGGGTGGAGGAAGTCCAGCACGGGCTCCTGTCCCCCAACATCACACTCTCAGGACCTCAGTCTACCCGTCTGCCAGTTGGGGACAAGTGGCCCCAGCTCTCAGGGCTGTTTCAAGGCTGGGATGAGTCGGAAGGAGGCTCAGACAGTCCCTGGAAGACCAGATGAGGGGAGTGCCAGTCCCGCCTGCCCACTGCCCCCGGGCACCTTGTTGGCAACGTCCCCAAAGGTGAGGTTGGTGAGGGTCATGCCCGCGTAGCGGCGCAGCGCCAGGTTCAGCGGGTCCCGGGTCATCTTGTGCATCTCATAGTCAACCTGCAGCAGCTCTGCCACGGCCTGCAGCCCACCTGTGGGGACCCGACAAGGTTGGCGGATGGCAGGGATGGCCCTGCCTGCTCACTTGCTCCACCTCGCTCCCTTGCCCAGACGCCCTCCCTACCCTCCAGACGTGTCCTCCTCAAGTCCCCCTTCCAGGCTCAAGTCTGTAGACCTCCTCCAGGAGCCGGTAGGGCCTCACCCTGCTGCCAGACCCACAGGGGTACCCCCAGTGCCCTGTGACTGTCACCCCTGCCTCCTGTCAGCCCTCGGCCCTCGCTCACACTTCCTCCAGCCGCTGGGACTCTGCACCTGCTGTTCCCTCAGCTTGGAATGCTCTTCCTTGCCCTGTTTGGTAGGTGCCTCAGGGAAGAGCCCCTGCGTCCTCTAATAATCCACTCCGGGACCATCAGATGGAGAGCAGCGTCCCCAGCACAGACAGGGCTGTGGTGATGGGTGACAGTCACACCCACCCTCTTTACTTGCCCAGTTCTCCCATTACAAAAGGGGGAATCAACGGGGAGATGGTGTCTGGGAGTCAGAGGGAGAGGACTTGTCACCAAAACACTTCTCCCCCCTTCAAAGACAACAGAGGCAAATTTGACTTCTCAGGGCAGGGGTGGGTCAGTGGAGACGTCCTTTGGGGAACTGAGTTAGGGACATGTCTCAGAAAACTTCCAGACCGAAACACATACATCCAGGTTCGCCACAGCATGGTGCACAGAGCCAGGAGTGAGGAGCAGCCAGAGCAGGACAAGTGGGTCAGCCCAGGGTGCCCCAGCCACACGATGGGATGTCACGCAGCCTCAGAAAGGAGCCAGGCTTTGGCTGGGTGTGGTGGCTTGTTCCACCTGCAATTCCAGCACTTTGGGAGGCCAAGGCGGGCAGATCACTTGAGGTCAGGAGTTTGAGACCAGCCTGACCAACATGGTGAAACCCCATCTCTACTAAAAATACAAAAATTAGGCGTGTTGGCGTGCACCTGCAATCCCAGCTACTTGGGAGGTGGAGGTTGCAGCGAGCTGAGATTGTACCACTGCACTCCAGCCTGGGCAACAGAGTGAGACTGTCTCAAAAAAAATGTTTTGGCAAGACTTTTCTTTTTGAGACAGGGTCTGGCTCGGTTGCCCACTCTGGAGTGTGGTGGCGTGATCATAGCTCATTGTACCTTTGACCTCCTGGGCTCAAGCGATCCTCCCACCTCAGCCTCCCCAGTAGCTGGGACTCATTTTTTATTTATTTGTAGTGATGGGGTCTCATGATTGTTGCCCAGCCTGGTCTCAAACTCCTGGGCTAAAGTGATCCTTCCGCCTTGGCCTCCCAGGTATGAGCAGCCTCACACGGCCTCAATTTTATATTGACAAAGATGTGGCAATGTCCTCAAACGTAAGACGCCACAAAGGGCTCCAATCCCCACCCTGATCACAGAAGCTCAGATGACCCAGCCTCTGTCCCTTTAGCAGCTGAAGAGCTGTTTAGGGGCTGGAGGACGGCTCCCAGAGGAGCTGGCACACTCACCTAGCTCGTTCATGGCACGGCGGTACTCCTCGTCAAAGGACAGCTTCATAACCGCACAGGTGGCCTGGCAGATCTGCGGCTCGATGGGGACCGGGGCTGTGGGCACAGAGACCAGATCAGAGCCCCCATTCCCAGGAAATGTCCCAGCTGACTCCGGAAGGTTCTCCCCGCCCCACCCCCTAGACCTGAAGGATCCCAGGAGCTTTACAAATGGCTGCAAAGCTGGGGCTTCGTTTCCCAGCCTAAGATGGGATGACGGGGTGGCCTCCCTCACTCAGCCTTGGGAAGGGAGGTGAGGTAGTTTCTGGAGCACCACACCTTTGAGCCGTGCTTCTGTCCTTTATAAAAATAAAACTGATGAGACAAGGTCTCGCTCTGTGGCCCAGACTGGAGTGCAGTAGCGTGATCTCGGCTCACTGTAGCTCCAAATTCCTGGGCTCAAGCAATTCTCCCACTTCCGGGTCCCAAAGTGCTGGGATCACAGGTGTGAGTCCTGGCCCCCGGCCCCCATATTAACTTTGCGATCAACTGCAAAAAAAATCTCCCAAGTCTGCACCCAACTTTCGAGAACTACCCACGATCCATCCATGCATTCAACGACTTAGGGAGCGTTTACTCTGTGCCAGGTACAATCATGGGCGGGTCTTTTCCCAACGTCAAAGGCCCCCACAGGCCTCGGCCTGGTACTGCAGCCTCCAACTCCAGAAGGCAGGCAGCAAAGGCTAGAGGTCCTAGTCGCCCACCCCACCGGGAAGCCCTAGCTGCACGTTAATTGCGCAGAGGGGGCCCACCAGGCCAGGCACTCACCGCCGCTGGCGCCGCCTCCCTCGGGCGCCCCGTCTCGGGCCTGCAGCCAGTCCCAGCAGGTCTCGCAGTAGGCACGGATCTGCTCCAGCACGTGCAGGACGCGCATCTCCTTGCGCGCCAGGCCCTGGTCCGGCTGCGAGAAGACGATGTTGTGCAGCGCCGCGTTGGCGCGCATGCGTGCGTCTTTGGCGCCCGGTGCTCCTGGGGCCCCGGCGCGACCCCCGGCCGCGGCCTCAGTGCCGTGGAGGATTTGCAGCAGCAGTTGGCAGACAGACCCCGGCGGACGCATGCCACGCCAGCTCTCGGGCGAGCTTGACATGGTCCAGTAGCGTGCGCGCTGTGTATCCTCCTGGTCGCGCGTCGCCAAACATGGACAACAGCCAGAAGACCACCTCCACCTAGGAGGAGGGCAAGGTCAGGGTGGGGTCCCTCACCTGCCCCCGCACACCTGGAAACCCGGTCGGAGCCCTGTGACCCCACGCACAACTGGGGACGAATGGGGGGGTGCCAGGAGGCTGCACACGTGCTTCGGGGAGGCTGGCCCCCCTCACCTGGCATTCCTAGGGTGGCAGCACACAGCCAAGGGACTCCACAGCGACACCTACGGTGCCCCACTCAGCCCCCGCTACGGGATGTGTTTCCCCATCCACCTCACCAGGCCCCCAGCTTCTCCGTAAGCTGCACGCCAGGGGGGACCTTCCTACACCCAAGGCGGTGCTGGATGGAGGCCTGGGAAGCACCACAACTGGCAAGGATGCAGACCTGACCCCTCCCAGCCCAGACAGCTGCGCCTGCCCCTGTTCCGCCCGCCCTCACCTTGCTGTTGCCCGGCTGAGGGGTGCCATCCTCAGGGTGTGTGGGGACCTCTGTCTCTGGGTCCTCGTCCACCGGCACCGACTTCACGGCCAGCAAGGCCTGCAGGGAGAGGACCAGGGTCGGGGGGAGAGGACCAGGGTCGGGGAAACAGTCCCAGAGCACCCCAGAAAGCACTCAGCCTGCTTGCCCATGATGATGTGGGCGGGGGCGAGCAGGACTCTAGGAGCCCCGTTCTGCCTGGGCCGACACCACCCCGGGCCCTGGCTCTGCCCCATTCGGTACCTGGGGCTCTGTCTGCTGCACTCGGTCCTGCGCCTCCAGCAGCTCCTTGTCAATCTGCTCCAGGCGCGAGGCGCGGATCTGCTCAGGACGACAGGAGGGCGAGTGCTGGGGCTGACCCCGCCCCCGGCTCCAACCCCGCCTTCTCCCTAGGATGACCCCACCCTGGGAAAACCCCACCCCGGGCTCTGACCCTGACTCTTCCTGAGGTGACCCCGCCCCAGGCCCTGACCCCACCTCTTCCTGGGATGACTTCGTCCCTGGGCTCTGACTCTGCCTTCTCCCTGATCCAGCCCTGCCTGCTCCCTAAGCCCTGCCTCCTAAGATATGACCCCACCCACTGTCTTAACCCCGCCTTATCCTTCTAGACCCTGCCCTTATCTAGCCCATCCCAGGCTCTGACTCCTCCCACTTCCCATTTGGGCTCCACCCAGAACCTAGACCTCATCCTTCTAGGCCCCACCCACCCACTGATCTGGCCTTACCCACAGGCCACGCCACCTTCCACTGTCCCACCCCCACCACCCTTGTGCTCAGGCTCTGCTCTGACTCCTCCGACTCCACCCACCAACACCTCCAGCTTCTGGCTCCGCCTGCTGAACCAGACCGCCCCCCCCACCCGCCAACCCAGGAGGCATAAGACTCCTCCCATTACCCCAGACCCCGCCCATAATAATCTCTGCACTGATTTGCCCACTGGCACAGGGCCCCACCTACCACCAAACCGCCCCACCCCGCCCACCACTGCACCTGTGCCCGCTGCACCATCTCGTCCGAGGTGCCGAAGCGCTCCTCCATCAGCGAGCGGATGTGCTGGGCCTCGAACTCAAGTTGCTGCCGGATCAGGTCCATCTGCATCGAGAACTGCTGGGAAAGGCAGGCGGGCGGGCCATGGTGAGGGGCGCCTGAGCCAGGCCCCGTTCCTCCCCACGCCGCTTCCCTCAACCTAGGTGGGCAGGCGTGCTGCCCCCTCCCTCCCCGGCCCGCTCACCGTCTCCACGTGCGGCAGCTCGTCCAGGCGCTTGGACAGGCCCTGCAGCTGAGAGTAGTACCAGAGCTTCTCCTTCTCCTCCTTCTCAATCTCATTCAGCAGGAAACACCTGGGGGAGCAAGCCAGTGGGGGCGGCTCAGAGGGCGGAGCCATGTATATGTGTTTATTTTGGTATTTGTACTCACTTGTTGGCGCTTACTGTATGCCAAGTTTCACAGGCAACATGGCAATGTCTCTCCCGTGGCGCTCCCCGCGCTAAGGTAAGGCGGGTGGGTACTGAAATTAATTGGGGGATGCGAAAAATTAAAGGGGAGAAAACAATCTGGGCAACATAGCGAGACCCCCCTCTCTAAAAAGGAAAAAATTAAAATTAAAATGAAAAAAATAGCCGGTCGGCCAGGCCCGTTGGTTCACGCCTGTAATCGCAACACTTTGGGAGGCTGAGGTGGGAGAATCGCCTGAGGTCGGGAGTTCGAGACCAGCCTGACCAACATGGAGAAACCCTGTCTCTACTAAAAATACAAAATTAGCTGGGTGTGGTGGCGCATGCCTGTAATCTCAGTTACTTGGGAGGGTGAGGCAGGAGAATCCCTTGAACCCAGGAGGCAGAGGTTTCAGTGAGCTGAGATCGCACCATTGCACTCCAGCCTGGGCAACAAAGGGGAAACTTTGTCTCAAAAAAAATAATAGCCAGTCGTGGTGACGCATGCCTTCAGTCCCAGCTACTCAGGAGGCGAGGCGGGAGGATCACTTGAGACTGTAGTGAGCCGTGATTGCACCACCACACACCAGCCTGGGTGACAGCGAAACCATATCTCAATAAACAAATAAATAAAGACCAGGAGCGGTGGCTCATGGGTCAGGCCTGTAATCCCAACACTTTGGGAGGCAGATGCGGGCAAACTCCTTGCTTAAGCCTAGGAGGTCGGGACCAGCCTGGGCAATATAGTAAAACTCCCATCTCTACAAAAAGTACAAAAAATTGGCTGGGTGCGATGGCTCACACCTGTAATCCCAGCACTTTGGGAGGCGGGCAGATCACAAGGTCAGGAGATTGAGACCAGCCTGACCAACATGGTGAAACCCGTCTCTACTAAAAATACAAAATTAGCCGGGCGTGGTGGCACGTGCCTGTAATCTCAGCTACTTGGGAGGGTGAGGCAGGAGAATCGCTTGAACCTGGAAGGCAGAGGTTTCTGCGAGCTGAGATCGCACCACTGCACTCCAGCCTGGGCAACAGAGAGAAACTCCGTCTCGGGGGGGAAAAAAAAAGTACAAAAACTTAGCCAGGTATGATGGTTCACACCTGTGGTCCCAGCTTCTCCCTGACATGGGAGGCTGAGGTGGGAGAATTACCTGAACCCGGGAGGTCCAGGCTGCACTGAGCCATGATCATACCACTGCACTCCAGCCTGGATGACAGAGTGAGACCCTGTCTCAAACTATACGTATTAAACAAAAACAAAAAGAGAGAGAGAAAACAGTTCCTTTGGAAATTCTCCTCCTTGAAGAAAGACTGAGGGAGGCTGTTCTGCCTCTTATACTTCTCAGATAATTGTTAATCTCCCTCCAGCTTACAAGGTAGCTTCAGGCTCAAAGAGCACCAGGTGCAACAGAGAGTTCCCTTAACCCCACAGGAGACACGGCCATTCCCATTTTACAGGGCAGGAGTCTTAGGCTGGGAGGGTTTAGGGGAGCTGAGTGAGGTCCCACAGCAGAGTACAGACAACTCCATGCTGTTCTTCAATGGCCCCATCTGACCACACACGACCCCTCCCAGCTGCACACGGTGCCCGGACCCTGCCTCCCTCTGCTGGCCCTGAGCCCACGTTTCTTGGGCCACAACTCTGTCTCTACAAAGACTGCTTTGAGCCCCTCTGGCTCCAGGCCTGGCTGAGCCCTGGCACCGGACACAGCCCGGTCCCTGGCAATGCCTGCGTGTCGCAGACCCCTGGGGACGTCTCCAAGGAGACTTTCCCTCAGCCAGGAACGTCCCCCATCCTCTCTGTACTCCCGCTGAGGTCAGCCGGGCTAGAGAAGTAGAGGGAGGCCACGTGGAGAAGAAGCTTTGAGGTGGGTGGGGTTTGTTCGGTGGGCGGTGCCATATGCAAGTGGGTGGGGCGTGCGAGGTGTGGGCAGAGACATATGCGGGTGGGTGAATTAGAGGGCAGAGCCCGCTGGGGATAGAGTCAGGCACCAGCTGCCCGAGGCTGGGTTCCCACGCCCGCTCACCGTTCCCGGTCCAGTTCCTCCAGCAGCCGGATGGTGGCCCGGCTCAGCTCCCCAAAGCTGTCCTTGGAAGGCCCGGAGCCGTGTACCGGGCTGCCCTCGGGGGTCCGGGAGGCAGGTTCCGGGCCCAGGGCGGGCGGCTGGAACTTGAGGTTGTACAGGCTGGTGATGTCCATCTGCAGGGCTGGATGGGCGGGGAGAGGGCGGAGGTCAGAGGTCCTGTCTGCCTTTTCCCCCAGCCTCTCCCGCTCCCTCTGCGGGTGGCCCCACCGCTCACCCTTCAACTGCTCCAGCACCTCCGTCTGCCCCGAGGACACCAGCACTCGGGCCTCCTGCTCCAGTTTTCCCTGTAGGTGCTTCAGGACCTCCTGAAGGGGCAGGAAAGAGGGCAGGGAGGCATCGGCCACTGCACTGGGCTGCCGGGGGCCACCCCCTGGGACCCTAGCCCACCTCCTCCATGTAGGCCCCCACCTTCATGCCTGACGTCTCTGTCTCCAGCTTGGACAGGTGGCTAGAGTTGTCCCGTAGCTCCTGCCTCAGGTGACTGTTCTCAGCCTTCAAGGCCTCCACCTGCCGTACCAGCTGCTCGTAGGGTGCCACGGAGCTCGCCATCTTCAGCTCCTGCAGTGTCTGGGATCACAGGGTCAGAGGGTTCAGCTGAGGGTCTGGGGAGAGCACGGTGATGCCTTCCGGACAGCCCCTGACCTAAGCCCCAGCCTGATCCTAGTTTGGGGGTCTCAGGCAGGAGTCACTGGTGTGGACAAGTACAGGCCCACGTGGTGCTGGCCAGGGAATCCCGGGCGCAGAGGGACAGGTGGAGTGAGAGGTGACCCCAACGGGAGACAGAGGGGCCAGCAGACAGACGTACAGACAGCTGAACCTCCAACTGACCAGTCAACTGACAGACGATGGGACGGCCTCTCCTTCCCAGCCCCCAGGACACATCCTGACAGCGGGACAAACACACAGACAGCTGGGACAGCCTAACCCAGCAAGCCAACTGGCCAGCCCAGCACCCCCAGGCTCACAGCCAGAGAGGGCGACAGACAGACAGACAGGACCCTCCCCCACAAAAGCACAGCCTGCCAGAGGCTGACAGCCAGACACGTGGGGCGGACAGACCACACCAGCTGTCCCTGCTGATGGACAATAAAAACACCATAATGGCCAGTGGGTGACACCTAAGATGTGCAGAAACGGCAGGACAGATGGACCCAAGCCCACCACCATCACCGCAACAGCCCCATGCCCCTCCATCAGTGGCTGGGCTCAGAGTGGCTACCTGTGTGGCCCGCACCCCCTGCACAGCCTTCAGCTGGTCCCTGCTGGCCCCGGCAGCCCCTGCCCCATCCCTTGGCTCTGCCAGTGCCGCTAGCTTCTTTGTGCCTCTGGCCGTCTTCTGGCTCCAGCCTGGCCTCCTCCCTCTGTCCAGCTGGCCGGTACCTCTTCCCTCAGCTTGGCCCTCCTGCTGGAGCCCCTCCTCACGCCCCCCTTCCCTCTTTGTTCCTTTCCCATCAGCGCTCGCCTCCTCCCTCCGCCTTTGTCTCAGACGTACCAATGGCAGCCCATCCCTCTGCCACCTCCCCCTGCCAGCCTGAGCCCCCTCCTCACAGCGGCCCTGTCCGGCCTGCCTGTTCCTCCCCTCCCTTCTCCACCTGGCAACACTCATATATTCACCTGTCATTTACTCTCTGACCCCCAGGTGCCCCCTCATCCTCTCCCCTCCTACCCAGATGTCACTAGGGGCACAGCTGGGACAGGAGTAGAGGTGGGGCTTGGTCCCAGGTGGGAGGATAGGGTCAGGCTGTCCCGGCCTGCTCAGGGGACCCAGTGTGTGGCTTTCCATGTCATCTGGCTCCTTCCTGGTCTGAGTCTCACGGACCACCATTTGGCTGTTCCCAGAGGGAGAAATGAGGCCCTAGGAACCGAGGTCTGGCACCCAGACGCTGCCCCAGAGGGGCTGGAAAGTCCAGGCTGGAGGCCCGACAGGATTCGCCCCTCTCTGGCCTTGGGTTGCCCCTCTGAGGAACCTGCAGGGCAGGAGTGCCCAAGGGCAGGGTGGGAGGGGCACAGAGACTGGAAGTCAGATAGCAGAGGCTGGCAGCCGTCACCTCCCACCCTGATCCAATGATGTCCAAAGCTGTTCAGGTCTCCACTGTGAATCAGGTCTGGGGTTGGGGGCTACATGCAGGGAGACTCTGGGGTCTGGCTCAAGCCCCATGTTCCAGCTGAGGTCACCATCCCATGCCCAGCCAGGTGGAAGGACCAGATGAAGTGCAAAGTAACACACGTCTGCCTCCTGCTCCCCAAACCCAGGCCTCCCCCACATGGCTCTTCTCAGCTGACCCAAGCCAAGTCTCAGACACCTTCCTTCTCCCCACATTTGGTGGTCACTTCTGCGTCCTCATCAGACTTAGCTAGTTCCTCCAAGCTCTGCCCAGAGGGATCGTGCCTCCCCCAGCTCCTGACACCCCTCTGTCAGGACATTCTGATCAGCCTCTTCCTGGCCTCCCACAATCCCCTGTGCACAGCCAGAGGGAGTTTTAAATGTCACAAGCTAGATCCCATTTCTCCCATGCTCAAACACCTTCCATGGCTCCCCAGTGCCCTCAGGATAAGCTCTGACTCCTCCATGTACACCGCGACTCACTCAGAAGCTGGAGGCTCTCTGCACGTGCAGTTGCCCTGCCTAGAGTACCTTTTCTAAGTCCTGCCATCCCACACAGTGCAGCTTCTTCCACGAAGCTCTTCTGCCTACCTTTCACCCCCAGGTTGCATCGTGTAGCCTCCTGGGGGCCTTCCTGAGAGATCACTCCCTGAAGGCACCATGACTGGGGGCTGGTCTTATTGAGTGGGCTGCATTTCAGGGCAGGGAGGCACAGGTGGGGGAAGTCAGGCCCAAAGGGGCCTTTCTCCTTCCTTTAATCCAAACCCCCTCTTTCCAGAGAGGGAAACTGACGCCCAGAGAGGTGCAGCAACACCCCCCAAGACACACAGCAGGCCTGCCCATCCCTCCCTCCGATCACCTCAAGGAGGTCCGGATGGTGAAGCCCGTGAGTGGGTGTGTGCGCAGGGCCGGCTGCAGAGACGCTGACGCCCAGCTCACCGGGACACAGTTTCCCCTCCAGCTCCCAGCCTAGGGAAACGGAGGGTCCAGAGTCTGCGCTGACGGGCAATGCAGAGAGAGGGGGATGGAAACCTCGACGCCAGGCGGAGGTCGCGCCCCCTGCCCTCCTTCCCGAGGACACACACCTGCTTACTTGCAGCTGGGCTGGCGGGGCGCCCGGGCCTGGGGCCTCCTCCCTCTGCGCAGCTCCGCGGGCCTCACGGGAAATCCCGGCCCGGGGTGGCCTCGGAGCGCCGGCTCCGGGGTCTCCGCGGCGCAGGCAGGGGCTCCAGGGCGGACAAAGCCCGGTCCGGGCCTGGGCAGGCGGCGCCGCCGCTCCTAGCGCTGGGCGAGACCACCGCGAGCGGGGGAGGATGCGGGATGCGGGATGCGGACGAGACAGCCAATGAAGGCGCGGGAAGACGGGCTGGTGCCATGGCAACAGCCAATGGCGGCCCGGGGCGGAGACCGCCGGCAGCCGCGGGGCGTCGGGCCTCCGCGCGGGCTCAGGGGCTGTGTGTGCGGGGGGGCGAAACCCCCCGAGGAAAGGGGGTACCCCGAGGACCAAGATTCCTGTGTCCCCCACTTTATTGCAGGGTGCAACGGCCTCTTAAAACCTTCTGCGTCTGGATTTGCAGAATTGGAGAGTAAAACGTCAAATCCTGGATGTTACATCAGCATCTTAGCGGAGGAGGGGTTTCCAGGGCAGTGGCCGGGCTGGGGCCGAGCCTGCCCCCACCCCACAGGTCCAGCCTGGCCTGGTGTAGATGCACCAGGGTGGGACAAGGTTCGGGTCCAGGCTGGAGCTCCCTGAGGGTCCTGCCTGGTGGGGAGGGGAGGGGAGAGGGGAGGAGGGGCAGGGCCACTAGGGAGCACTTCGGACCCTGCATCTCCCCACATTTCTCCCTGTCTCCCCAGCAGAACGTCAGGTCCTCCTGTAACTCCGGTGCTCCCCACGTCTCTCTCTCTTTCTGTCTCCCCCTCTGTTCTCTGTCTCTCAGTCTCTGTCTCCATGTGTCTCTGCCCCTGGTCAGTCGCACTCTTAATTCACCCTCGTGGACCGAAGGCCAGAGGAGGGAAGGGCCAGGGGGTCGCAGGAGTCCCCATCTCCAGGTGTCCTGGATCCTCCATGGGTCCCTGGAGGCCATTTGAAGGTTTAACACACAGAGCCCGCACCTGCAGCTCGGAGCAGCCCTTCCTGCTCTGGACACAGGCTCACAGCACAGAAAGGGAGGCGGCCGGGGCCAGAAGTGATTTTTTTTCCGGGCTGAGCAGCCAGGGCAAATCATTCGCCGCTCAACCCTCAGTTTCCTCCTCTGTAAAATGGGGAGGAGGCGGAAGATTCTGCAAGGGCTGGTGCAGGGAATGACAGGAGAGGGTGGGAAGGTCTGAGCGTTCAATGCCCCCCAGAACAAAGGCGTGGGAGGACCCGTGCTGTTTCCTGTTGGGCCTTGAGCTGAAGACCCGAGGGCCCTGTCCTGGGCCAGCACTGCCAGGGGCCGAGAGCACTTAGGCCTGGCTGTCTGGGAGCCCCCAGACCTGGACGCACCTGTCCCCACTGGTTGGGTCTGGGGAGGGAATGCAGTGGGCAGACACAGGATCTTTTCTTTTTTCTTTTTTCTTTTTTTAGATGGAGTCTTGCTCTGTCCCCCAGGCTGCAGTGCAGTGGCACGATCTCAGCTCACTGCAACCTCCGCCTCCCGGGATCAAGTGATTCTCCTGCCTCAGCCTCCTAAGTAGCTGGCATTACAGGCACGCACCACCATGCCAGCTAATTTTTGTATTTTTAATAGAGATGGGGTTTCACCATGTTGGTCAGGCTGGTCTCAAACTCCTGACCTTGTGATCTGCCCGCCTCAGAGGGGATTTTTTTTTCTGGAGGCTGGAAGGCTGCCCTGAGAAGTGAACAGCAGTGATCAGGAGGAGAGGCGTTCCAGGCTGAGGGAAGATCAATCCCTGCTTGGGACACAGGGGGTGTCTGGTGGAGCCATGGGGTAGTGTGCGTGGTGGGGCTTGACCAGGTCAAGCCAGGGCAGAGCTGGGCGAGGCTGGAATGGGGTGGGGGATGCAGAGCCCAGGGCCCTGGCTTCAGCTCAGCCTTGAGGTCTCTGTGTCACCCTGGGCATGTCTCATTCTGGCCTCAGTTTCCAGTCTCGTTTACTGGAGGGTGGGTTGGATAATCCCTGCCTCTCCCCAAAGAGGAACTAAGTCCCACCTGTTTAGTTTCAGATGTATCAGCTCCCCAGACCCCCGTCAGGCAGGGGTTTGGGGGATCCAAGGTCAGTCCTGTTCTTGTATACAGGGGGAAACTGAGGCCTAGGCCAGTGAACACGTTGCCTGAGTTCACCCGTGCCAGCCAAGCCTCCGGAGTGACACTGAGCCTCCCTCCTTATCCCTCTGGGGGTGGCCAGGGCCTGGAGGGTTGAGGGTACATGGGGGCTGAGACCCCAAGACAAGATGCCCTTGGCTCCAAATCTCCAAAACGTTGTTCCTGAATCCCCCCCACACACACACACTAAAATCCTTGACCCTGTAAATCCTTGAACCACAGTTACACTCAGACATCACTAGACATTTTAGAGCCACAAGAACCCCCCACAGTCCCCTAGGACCTCAGGAGGCTGAGAGAGGCCTCCCCCTTCTCCCATTGCAGAAAGCAGAGCCTAGCCCAAGACCCCGACACAGGCTCCTCCCTGGGATCCTCCACGCCCCCTACTGCTGCTGGGCCAAAGGGGAAGTTCCATCAAATGCTCACTCCCCCACCCCTGTCCTGTGACACCCCCCGCAAGTCCGCAGCCTGGCACAGGGCTCACTCTTGGAGTGTCTTTGAGCCTTCTGAGTCTGACCTCGAGCTGTCCTCGCCCCCTTGATGCCTCCTCTGTGCCAGGGGCTACAGGCAGAAACAGGGGCGGCCCCCATTGGGAGCTGGGTGGGGACGGAGAAGGCACCAAATCATTGCTGGAGAATAGAGACGGGCCCGCCGCGGGCTGGGTGGCCGGGCAGGGCCCTGACCGGTGAGGAGGCCACTGGAGGTGGGGCAGGGGTGGGGTAGGCCGGTCCAGGCCGCGCGCTGAAGCGTGACCGCCGCTATGGGCCTCAGTTTCCCCGGCGGCGAGTCGGCAAACGTGCGTCTCCGTCAGCACCGCGGACAGCTCCCCGGCCCCGGCCCCGCGTTCTCTTGCGGGCGCCTTCGCTCCGCAACTAGGCTCCGGCCCTGCTCGAGGCGTGACCTTGGGCTCCCCGCTGCACCCCCCCAGCCTCAGTTTCCCCTTCAATGAGGGATGTCACAGCCGTGAGATTCAGACGATTCCAGAGGCTAGAGGAGCGCTGGGGTCGTGAGCGGACGGATACGAACAGCAGCGGCGGCGAACGTCAAAGCAGGCCATACGCTCGCGCCCAGAAGGGGAAACTGAGGCCCAAAGAGGTGCAGGGCGTGGCCCAGGCCCCCACCCTGCGCAGGGCCGAGCTTCCGCAGGATGCCCCGCAGCCGCCCCGCCGCCCCCGCAGGCGCAGCCTCGGCGTCATCGCAGTGAGGAGGGGTCCGAGGGTCTCCCGCAGAGGCCGAGGGCTGGGCCGGGCAAGTCCTGCGCTTGCGCAGACTCGGGGGTGGGGGTCGCAGCGACGCAAGAGAGGGGCTTCCAGCCCCACCAGCCTCCCGAAGCGGTTTCTTCGGCAACCGTCTCTACGGCGACGGCACTAGACCCCCGACTCTGCAGCCTCCGCGCCCTCGCCCCGTGCGCCCCCGCCGCCGCGCCCGCTGTTCTCGCAATGTGGACCCCGCCCCGTTCCCGCGCAGCCCGGAGCCCTCCCCAGCGGCCCGACCCCTGCGCCCTACCTGGTCCCCGAAGAAGGCCGAGTGCAGCAGGCTCAGGAGCCCCAGGAGCCCCATGGAGCCGCGGCCGCCCCGGCCCCGCCGCGCCCCGCCCCTCGGCCGCCCGGGTGGGGGTGCGGGCCGGGTCGGGACCGCCCTGCGCCTGCGCGGAGAGGGGCGGG
>NW_016805596.1:521844-524754 GCF_001698545.2 Rhinopithecus bieti
CCTGGTCCCCGAAGAAGGCCGAGTGCAGCAGGCTCAGGAGCCCCAGGAGCCCCATGGAGCCGCGGCCGCCCCGGACCCGCCGCGCCCCGCCCCTCGGCCGCCCGGGTGGGGGTGCGGGCCGGGTCGGGACCGCCCTGCGCCTGCGCGGAGAGGGGCGGGAGGG
This sequence comes from Rhinopithecus bieti, assembly GCF_001698545.2. Lineage (NCBI taxonomy): Eukaryota > Metazoa > Chordata > Mammalia > Primates > Cercopithecidae > Rhinopithecus > Rhinopithecus bieti. Next base: position 522,008 of record NW_016805596.1, read on the forward strand.
GTCAGTCTGCGGGCCCGGGGCGGGGCTCCTCCCGAAAGGGGCGAGGGCGTCCCGTGGGGTCTGGAGGTGCTCGCGGGGGCTGGGGAGTCTCGCGGGACCGAGGCCGCGGAGGGGCGGCGGGAAATCCAGGGATGGGAGAGAGGGGAGCGGACTCGCGTGGGCCAAGTGGCGCCAGGGTCCGGGTCCGACCGCGCTGGGGAGTTCGAATGCGGCGGAGGCTGGGGGCCCGAGGCGGCGGGGAGGAGGCCCGCTGGGGGGTGGGGGCACGAGACGTCCCACGGGGAACGGGGGTCGCGGAGAGCCAGAGGCGGCGTCGCCCTGCGGTTGTGGTCCGCTGCCCGCGGACGGTCACCCTGCGGAAGCTCGGAACCACCCCCGAATCAGCCCGGCCTGGCGCGCCTGAGGTTCATTAGTCATTCAGCAAACATCACAGCACCTGCGCACACAAGGCTTGCTGGGCGCCGAGCTGGCGCGCGGGGGGCCGCCTTAAGGGGGCGACACGGCACGCGGACATTCATGCAACAAGCATGTATTAAGCACCTACTGTGTGCTGGGCCCCCTGCAATGAACAAAACCCAACCCCTGCCCTTGGGAAGCTGACTAGGGGACTGCAGCGGGCTGGGGAGAGACGCCAGCGGGGCGGGCAGGGCGCGGGGAGCTGCTGGGGAGGTCGAACAGCCCTGGGGAGTGTTGGGGGAGAGCGCAGCCCGCTAGGGCAGTGAGGGCTTGGAGGCCCCGGGGCAGGTCGCGCAGGCCCTGCGGGAGGTGGGAGCCACCGCGGGCTGTGGGCAGAGCAGGGCCGCGCCCGACTCCAGGCCCACGGGCGCCCGCTGGCGGCTGCGGGGAGAACAGGCCGTGGGCGGCGCCGGGACAGGAGGGCTGAGGCGGCTGCGCGAGTCGAGGGCTGGATGATGGGGTGGAGGATGGGGTCCGGGCAGGATCGGGGCTGAGAGGGGTGTTATGAATTGTGCTAAGTCCCTGGAAACCAAGGAACGAGCGGCCGGAGAAAGGGGCGCCGCTTTAGCAGGACGGCGAGGACAGGCCGCCTCCAGCAGGTGCCTCCGCTGAACCCCGGAGCGGGGACGGAGCCGTGCGGCCGCCGGCGAGGCTTCGGGGCCACCCAGGACTCTTGCTTCAGAGGTCAGGGGAGGGCGCCGGCTTCACTGTAAACTGCCGTCCAGGCGGGAGGCCGCGAGGATGTGAGAAGCGGCGGGAACCAGGACAGGGCCTGAAGGCAGCAGACCCGCAGCGCCGGGGCCAGACCTGAACCTGATGAGGACGGAGCGGCCTGAGACTGCACGGATGGGGCCAGGTCTCGGAGAGTCCACGCAGGTTCTGGATCGGGGTGTGGGACCAGAGGGTAGAAACAGAAGCGTGGGGCCGGGCACGGTGACTGACGCCTGTAATCCTAGCACTTTGGGAGGCCGAGGCGGGTGGATCACTTGAGATCAGGAGTTCAAGACCAGCCTGGCCAACATGGCGAAACCCCGTCTCTACTAAAAATAAAAAAATTAACCGGCATCGTGGCGTACGCCTGTAGTCTCAGCTACTTGGGAGGCTGAGGCAGAATCGCATGAACTCAGGAGGCGGAGGTTGCAATGAGCTGAGATTGTGCCACTGCACTCCAGCCTGGGCGACAGAGCCAGACTCTGTCTCAGAAAAAAAAAAAAAGGAAACAGAAGTGTGGATGTGGCCAGAGAGGCCTAAAGACAGAGCCTGGGCCTTGAGTTGGGAGTGGGGCCCAGCAGTGGCACCCTAGTGCTAGTTAAGGGCTCCCACCTCACCTCCTGGACATCCCCCAAATGCTTGTGGACCTAGGGCACAACCTGGCCACCAAGACATGTGTCCCTCTGAACTGGGGTGGGGGAGGGTGGTATCTTTTTGCTTTAAATACTAATATATATTTTCCCTGATCACACATGCTGGATTCCAACTGCAGAAAACCAAGGGAATTACCCATTAGCAGCGAAGCGCTGGCCAGACAGGGGCGTGCGCAGGGAGGGCTTTTATGGACAGAAAACTTCCCGTAAAGGTCCAAACAGTAAATTCTCAGCGTCTGCCGGACAGAAGTAATATAGGTATGAATGGGCACAGCTGGGTGCCAATAAAGCTCTGCAAAAGCAAAGTGAGGCCCAGCACCCATTCCCATTACACTTTCCTGGGGGTGGAGCCCTGCAGCTTGTTTGTAGCTAGCTCTACACATCTCTATCATTTACTCTGAAGATGGACCTGGTAGCTCAAAAGCTCTGTCATTTCCATTGGTTTATTTTTAAAAAGGGCCTCGGCAAGACTTCAAGTGTGCACCACGGTGTACCACTTTTGATTTCTAATGGTCAGGGTTGAAAACCATGCTACAGATAAAGCTGTTTCAGCGGGGGATTCACTCATTTCCCACTTTGCTTATCTGAGGCAAAAAGCACCTAAAACGCCTCAACAATTTCATTTTTAAAAAGAATTCCAGGCCGGGCGCGGTGGCTCAAGCCTGTAATCCCAGCACTTTGGGAGGCCGAGGCAGACAGATCACGAGGTTAGGAGATCGAGACCATCCTGGCTAACACGGTGAAACCCCGTCACTACAAAAAATTAGGCGTGGTGGCACACGCCTGTAGTCCCAGCTACTCAGGAGGCTGAGGCAGAATTGCTTGAACCCGAGAGGCAGAAACTGCAGTGAGCTGAGATTGTACCACTGCACTCCAGCCTGGGCGGCAGCAAGCAAGACTGTCTCAAAAAAAAGCAAATAAAAATAA
>NW_016805596.1:527649-562933 GCF_001698545.2 Rhinopithecus bieti
GTCCCAGCTACTCGGGAGGCTGAGGCAGGAGAATGGCGTAAACCCGGGAGGCGGAGCTTGCAGTGAGCTGAGATCCGGCCACTGCACTCCAGCCCGGGCGACAGAGCGAGACTCCGCCTCAAAAATAAATAAATAAATAAATAAATAAATAAATAAATAAATAGAAATAATTCCGGGAACGGCGCAGTGGCTCACATCTGTAATCCCAGCACTTTCAGGGGCTGAGGGCGGATCACCTGAAGTTGGGAATTCGAGACCAGCCTGGCCAACGTGGTGAAATCCTGTCTCTACTAAAAATACAAAATTAACCAGGCGTGGTCGGTGCTTCTGTAATCCCAGCTACTCGGGAGACTGAGGCAGGAGAATTGCTTTAACCTGGGAGGCGTTTGGGAGCGGTGGCTCACACCTGTAATCCCAGCACTTTGGGAGGCCGAGGTGGGCAGATCACGAGGTCAGGAGTTCAAGACCAGCCTGGCCAATATGGTGAAACCCCATCTCTACTAAAAAAACACTGAAGTTAGCCGGGTGTGGTAGCACGCACCTGTAGTCCTAGCTACTCAGGAGGCTTGAGGCAAGAGAATCGCTTGAACCCTGGAAGCGGAGGTTGCAGTGAGCCGAGATCATGCCACTGAACTCCAGCCTGGGCAACAGAGTGAGACTCCGAGAAAGAAAAAAACAAACCTGGAGCGGAGGCTGTAGTGGGCTGAGGTCGCACCACTGCACTCCAGCCTGGGCGACAGAGACTGTCTCAAAAAACACATTAAATAGAAAGAATTCCAAATGCTAACAACTGAGACTACAATGAGCCCTGCATGCACACGCCTTCCCTCCCTCTCCTGGAGCTGGACCTGGGGTGGGCCTTTGAGGTTGGGTCTCGCACTGGCTTCCGCTGTTCATGCTGAAGTGAACCTGCCCAGTGCTGTCCAGAGACCTCTGGTGGAGACTCAGCAGCCAGACCACACTGCAAACTTTTGACTGTTGGTTCCAAGCCCAGGTTGGTTCAAGTCAGCCCACAGGCGAATTTTCAAATATTCCACGTATTTCAGGCGCTGCCAGCCAAGACTCGCCCCCAATTCTGACTATGTAGCCAGGTCCAGGCCCTCAGGGTCCTCCCTGGTCTCCTTACTGACTGGCAAGGTTGGCCAGGACGCGTGGTCCAGTGCAGGGCTTGAGAGGCACGTCCAAGTGCAACACACTGTCCCACTGGCTGCGGGTCCCTCTGTGCACCAGCCAGCCAGGTCCAGTCTCATGCTGCCTGGGGGGGGTCCTGGCTGTACTAGACCCCAGCTTGTAACTCTGGGCCGTCCTTCCTTTGTCCAACCCACCTTTTCCCAATCAGAGAGAAAAACATGGACCCACACTTTCTCTGTATTGTAACTCGATTCCAAATCAAGAGGTAAGAACATGAGCACATCTCACATCTTGTTTTTTTTTTTTTTTTTTTTTTTTTGAGACGGAGTCTGGCTCTGTCGCCCAGGCTGGAGTGCAGTGGCCGGATCTCAGCTCACTGCAAGCGCCGCCTCCCGGGTTTACGCCATTCTCCTGCCTCAGCCTCCCGAGTAGCTGGGATTACAGGCGCCCGCCACCTCGCCCAGCTAGTTTTTTGTATTTTTTTTAGTAGAGACGGGGTTTCACTGTGTTCGCCAGGATGGTCTCAATCTCCTGACCTCGTGATCCGCCCGTCTTGGCCTCCCAAAGTGCTGGGATTACAGGCTTAAGCCACCGCACCCAGCCCATATTTTTGTTTTTTTTGAGGCAGAGTCTAGCTCTGGTGGCCCAGGAGAGAGTGCCATCTCCGCCTCCTGGGTTCAAGTGACTCTCCTGCTTCACCCTCTCAAGGTTTCACCATGTTGGCCAGGCTGGTCTCTAACTCCTGACCTCAGGTGATCCAGCCACCACGGCCTTCCAAAGTGCTAGGATCACAGGAATGAGCCACAGCGCCTGGCCGCAAATCATGTTTAAATTCCAAGATAGAGCTAGGTGCAGTGTCTCATGCCTGTGATCCCAGCACTTTGGGAGGCAGTGGGAAGATTGAGCCCAGGAGATGGAGGCTGCAGTGAGCCACGATCATACTACTACACTCCGGCTGGGCAACAAAAACAAAACAAGACAAAACAAAAAAATGGAGTGACATCACAGAAGAGGGCCCACAGGAGGCTGTTGTGGGGCATTTGAGGGTGAAATGAGGTGGGGCTCCTCACATCTCCCCTGCTCCCACTTGCCTGGCTGAGCTCTCACCCTCCTGTCCACTGCCCAAGGGGAGGCCTCCCTGCCGCCATCCCTGGGCCACTCTGCTGGGTGTTTATTGAGCAGTTACCACCTCCCGCCTGGGTTGAGGGCAACTTCAGCATTGAACGGGGTTAGTTCTCACAACGTTCTCCAACCAACGTACATCATTAGGGAGCCCATGAAGGGCTGGACGGTACCCCCCTGCCCAGAGGCATGGCCACCTTGTCCTGTTCTTTCAAGCATCCTGGGCAAAGGAGACAGAGCTGGCCAGGCCATAGATGGTGCAGCCTCGCCACGGGACACCAGACTGGGGAGACGGGGCTGGCTGCAGCCATAGAGCCTGCTGGGAGGGCAGACTCCAGCAGCATGTTGTCAGGAGCTTCTGAGGAGCCAGGCAGGGGTGAGGATGGGAGAGGCTCAGGTCGCCCAGTTTCCTGCTGCTGCTTCACTTCCTGCGGGAACCCTCCCAATAGGAGACAAGGGAAGCCAGAAAGGAGAGCCCTGGCCAGGTGGGGGGCTTGAGGAGGGGCCCCCTCTACATGGGGCACCCACAAGACAGCGTGAGGCCAGGCAGGTGCCCCGAGGTCAAGAATGCTGAGGGGATCAAAGGGATGGGGCTACACCTGGGCTTGGGCGCCCAGCTCCACAGCTGTCCCTGCGGACAGGAGCAGGGGCGGGGACTGCACAGCTATCAGTCTTGGACACTGAGGCCATCCACGCAACACTCCCACACAGCCCTGAACGTCCACCTTGAATCTCCTCACACCATGAACCTGAACCAGGCCCAGGCCCCTCCCAAAGCCCCGGACACCGGGAAGAACCAGCTGCGCGAAGGACTGGAGCCAGGTGCGCCTTTATTAGCTGAGCCACTACTTGAGAGGGATGAAGCGGGAGGAGTGGGTGGCTCCAATGCCTGGCCGGCCGTGCTTCACGGGCTTGTAGGTGATGGAGAACTCGCCCAGGTAGTGGCCAATCATCTCGGGCTGCAGGAGACCAAGAGCAGAGCTGGGTGTCAGGCGATCCCGCCCGCGTCAGGCGACCCCAGCTCACCTCAGGCCCAGTCCGGTTGGCAGGGACAGCCGCACGCACCTTGATCTCCACCTGGTTGAAGGTCTTGCCGTTGTAGACGCCCACCATGCTGCCCACCATCTCTGGCAGGATGATCATGTCCCGCAAGTGCGTCTTCACCACTTCTGGCTTCTCCATGGGCGGCGCCTCCTTCTTGGCCTTGCGCAGGCGCTTCAGCAGTGAGTGCTGCTTCCGCCGCAGGCCCCGGTTCAGCCGCCGCCGCTGGCGCGCACTGTACAGTTGCATGAGCTGCTCGCTGGAGAGGATGCACCAGGCAGAGTTTTGTGAGCAGCCCGGCCTGGGGAGACCCTACCCACTCCGGGGGACAGAGAACTAACGTTTGGTTCTCCCCAGGGACACAGCCGCACTGGACTTGTCAATGTCCATTGTAGTGACCGCAATGAACACGCCAAGTCCCTCTGGCACCCCCGCCAGATATGCGCGACTCATCCCTCAGATGCAAGAGCCAGCGTGTGACTGCAGAGACTCAGAGGACAAGCGGCCCGGAGACCACAGTCTCACACAAGATGCTGTAGCGCACAGCTCGGGCCAAAGGCCTCTAAAAACGCAGCAGAAGGCAGGAAGGGCGCGGTGGCTCCCGCCTGTGATCCCAGCACTTTGGGAGGCTGAGGCGGGAGGGCCGCTTCAGCCCAGGAGTTCAAGACCAACCTGGACGACACAGAGAAACCCTGTTTCTACAAATAATTAAAAATCCTCCAGCCTGGGCGACAGAGCGAGACTCCGTCTCAAAAAAAAAAAAAAAAAATCAAGGCCGGGCGCGGTGGTTCACGCCTGTAATCTCAGCACTTCGGGAGGCAGGTGGATCACCTAAGGTCAGGAGTTTGAGACCAGCCTGGCCAACATGGAAACCCGTCTCTACTAAAAATACAAAAATTAGCGGGACGTGTTGGTGAGCCCCACGATTTCGAGTAATCCCAGCTACTCGAAAGGCTGAGGGAAGAGAATCGCTTGAACCCGGGAGTCGGAGGCTGCAGTGAGCTGAGATCGATCCATTGCACTCCAGGCTGGGAGACAGGATGAGGCTCCGTCTCAAAATAGTAAATATAATAAAAATAAAAAAATAAAAGGGAAAGTCAGCTACCCACCACCACCCTGCCTGGACAGGACCCAGCTACTGCCACTGCCCTTAGAATCTAAGGCTGCTCGTTATTTTAAGTCACGTGGGCTGCAGACTGGCTACACCCTCCAACTAATCCGCGGAAAAGGTAACAACGGGGAGCAGGTTGAAAATAAGTAAAAACCTCAACGTCTCTGGACAGTTTTCTGGGCTCAAGACTACGCTCAGTCCCAAACCTGCGCTCGCCCACCGCCGCAGAGGCGCTCGGACCCCCGCCCCACCGCCCTCACCGGCAAGCTCCACCGCTGGCCCGGCCCCGCCCGCGACCCCTGCCGGCCGCCCTTACTAGGACATGTCCAGCAGCTGGTCCAGGTCCACGCCGCGGTAGGTGAACTTGCGGAAGGTCCGCTTCTTCTTCTGCTCTACCTCTGCCTGCGCGGGCGCGGGTCGGACGTCAGCGGGATCCCGACACCCACCTCCCACGACCACCGGGCCCGAGGACACCGCGGAAGACGCGCGGCGGCGCCGCCGGGGACAGAAGCCCGACAGGGACACACCGCCTTGACCCGTCCCCGGGGGTCACGCGCGGCTCCGGGTTACGGGGACCCAGACACGAAGGCCCGGACAGGCCTTCCCGACCCCGCGTCGTCCCGACACCCACCGGGTCCGCCCCGCGCCCCAACATCCAGCCGCCTCCAGGGTCAGGAGCAAGCCGCAGTAGTCGGGAGGCCGAGCTGCGGCCCCCGCGGGACGGTCAGAGGATGGATGGCGCCGGATAGGCCCGGCAGAGACGCCCCAACTCGCAGCACTCACCATCTTGCCGGATACTCAGAAAAGAGCGCTCTGATCCGCGCCTGCGCAGTTATCGCGAGACTGCCGGCGTGTCCCGCCCCCTCAGCTGTGCGCGCACACGCGCTTCCGCTTTCCCGGCGGCGAACACACGCCCTCTGCCGTCTGGAGGGCAAAACACAGGCTGCGGGGATTAGAGCAGCCGCCGCCTGAGGTCTGCAGAGCCGCTCTCTCCACGGAGTGGGACTTTGGACACGCCGCCTCCCCTGTCTGAGCCTCGGGTTCGTGCTCCGTCATCTACACGATGGCACCCACCTCAACAAGTATCTATGGAGCGCCTACTGTTTGCTCGTGGCTGCGGTTTAGGGGTTCAGGTCCCTGTGTGGGAAGAAGACAGGTCATTACAGATACCAGGGCAGGGACAGGGCCTCCCTGAAAAGCACAATTCAGGCTTTCACAGCTATAAAATTTTGTACGTAAAGTTAGTAGGGACAACATAGCGAGACTACCTCTCTACAAAAAAATACAAAAATGTATGTTTACAAAAATTTGTGTACACATAGCCATAAAATATTAAAAAATACAATAATTCCCAGCTACTCGGGAGGCTGAGCCTTGAGCCCAGGAGGCAGAGGCTGCAGTGAGCCGTGATCACGCCAACGGCACTCCAGCCTGGGCGACAGAGCAAGACCCTGTCTCAAAAATAAAGTTAGGAGGCCGGGCGCGGTGGCTCAAGCCTGTAATCCCAGCACTTTGGGAGGCCGAGACGGGCGGATCACGAGGTCAGGAGATCGAGATCATCCTGGCTAACACGGTGAAACCCCGTCTCTACTAAAAAATACAAAAAACTAGCTGGGCGAGGTGGCGGGCGCCTGTAGTCCCAGCTACTCGGGAGGCTGAGGCAGGAGAATGGCGGGAACCCGGGAGGCGGAGCTTGCAGTGAGCTGAGATCCGGCCACTGCACTCCAGCCTGGGCGACAGAGCGAGACTCCGTCTCAAAAAAAAAAAACAAAAAAGTTAGGAATATCACTGAGTTTGTTATGTAAATGTAGTATGAATAATAAGGATAGCTCAAAAAGAGGAATAACTAGAACTATGTAGGAGTGACTTTTTTAATATTTTTTTGAAACGGAGTTTCACCCGTGTTGCCCTGGCTGGAGTGCAGTGGCGTGATCTCGGCTCACTGCAACCTCTGCCTCCCGGGTTCAAGTGATTCTCCTGCCTCAGCCTCCCAAGTAGCTGAGATTACAGGCACCTGTCACCATGCCCGGCTAATTTTGTATTTTTAGTAGAGACAGGGTTTCTCCATGTTGGCCAGGCCATGTTGGTCTCGATCTCCTGACCTCAGGTGATCCACCCGCCTTGGCCTCTCCAAGTGCTGGGATTAGAGGCATGAGCCACCATGCCCGGCCTAGGAGTGATGTTTCTGTATCTTACTGGAATTAAGTATAAAGTTGAAAGTGACTATTAACTATGATGTGGCACCTGGCTGGGCGCGGTGGCTTATGCTTGTAATCCCAGCACTTTGGGAGGCCGAAGCGGGCGGATCATCTGAGGTCAAGAGTTCAAGACCAATCTGGCCAACCCCATCTCTATTAAAAATACAAAAAAATTAGCCAGGCATGGTGGTGGTGCACCTGTAATCCCAGCTACTTGGGAGGCTGAGGCATGAGAATCGCTTGAACCCAGGAGGCAGAGGTGGCAGTGAGCCGAAATTGCACCACTGCACTCCAGCCTGGGTGACAGAGACTCCTTCTCAAAAAAAAAAAAAAAAAAGCACAAAACCTCTGGGAACTCGACTTTAGCTGTGGCACTGTCCAGGGAGCTGAGCTCTCCCCAGCCATCCATCCCCACAGTCCCAAGGGAAGCCAATTACACTGTACCCAGGGAGGGCTGAGTCTCCATCCCGAGGAGCACAGGACCTGTGTGTGGGGTCCATCCACGTTACCCATTTTCCTGCAGCAGATACCGTCCTGGCTGGAAAGCTGATTTTGTGAGTGCTGCTCCTTGGCTGGGGGAGCTAATGTAATGGGGGGGGGTTGACACTCAACACCATGACCTGTGGTGTGGAGAGAGAGCCACCCCCGCCTGGCCCTCCTGGAAACTGGGACAGCAGCTCCTGAGGACACGGGAGAAGGCTCTGACAGCAGGGAATGGAGCTGGCTTCCTGGGCTGAGGCGTTGAGGGGTCCTGTCTCAGTGAGGAAGCTGCACTGCACAGGGATGTGGGAGGTACCCCTTTTCTTGGCTCTCTCCAAACTAAGCCAAACCTTCCCTGTCCCCAGAATATGAACTGGGGAAGGGGTTCTGGCTGTTGCCTGCGGTCTCACGCCTGGCACGCTGTAGGCTTCCAATTTGGGACTTCGAGGTCCTTTTTTTTGTTTTTGTTTTTGTTTTGAGACGGAGTTTCGCTCTTGTCGCCCAGGCTAGAGTGCAATGGTGCGATCTCGGCTCACTGCAACCTCCACCTACCGGGTTCAAGCGATTCTTCTGCCTCAGCCTCCCAAGTAGCTGGGATTACAGGCATGCACCACGACACCCGGCTAATTTTGTATTTTCAGTAGAGATGGGGTTTCTCCATGTTGGTCAGGCTGGTCTCAAATTCCTGACCTCAGGTGATCCACCCGCCTCGGCCTCCCAAAATGCTGGGATTACAAGCGTGAGCCACTGCGCCCGGCCCTTTTTATGTTTTTAAGTCTCGCCTTCCCTGACAGAGTGACATAGTATCGCTTCCCAAAGATGCCCCTGTCCTAATCCCCAGAACCTGGGGATAGATCACCTTCCATGGCAAAAGATGTAACTAAAGGTCTTGAGATGAGAAAAGCCTGGAGCCCACATTCCCCCAGAAAACCAGTGGTGGCCATGTCCTAAAAGTCACAGCATCGCAAGACCCACTGAGGGATGGGCCCAGCTCCCCACTCAGCCTCTGCCCTGAAGCCCTCGGCGCTGCTGAGACCACCAAGAGCCAAGGGCAGGGTGAGGGCGCCTCCGTCACGCTTCAGACCTTTCCAGGCACTGGAAGGGTAGGCACAGGCCAAGACCAAGGAGGGAAAAAACGGACACAAAGTGGTTTCTAATCCAAACGCACTTCTCTTTATTCAAACCAGGGTCAAACTGGTCAATGGGAAACGCCCTGAAGCCACGCGCCTGGGGAGAACGGCTTCCTACTCGGTTCTGGTTCGGCGCTGCCGTGGGATCCACGTGGCTGGCTGTGCGCAACCCCCACAGTTCACCTCAGACACTACCAAGCAGGTCAGTCGACAAAAGCAAGGAATTAAACAAAAAACAGAAACACACTCAGTAGATTTCTTCTCGAAGCTCCCAGAGTTTCTGGACCACCAAGTCCCAACCCCCAAAGCCAGGAGCGAGGAGACTAACAGCGCACCCCCCTCCACCAGTGCCGACGGAAACCCTGTTTTAAATTAAAAAATAAGCCAGTATACATTGTAGAAAATTTCTCTTAAAAATCTCACAATTTGTAAATGTATATTTTTTCTTTAACATAAAAGTTTACAATATACCATAAAACAAAAGGCTCAGGAAAATAATTTCCAAAAAAAAGGAAGAAAAAGAAACCTGAAGTTTTGAATTAAAGCTGAAGACATTTTTTTTAAACCCTGTTGTTGAACCAGTGACTTTTTTTTATTGTGCTGATGGGTTAGAGAAAGAAATATTTAAAAACCTCAGTCCAGACGACACCCACAGCCGCTCCAAAAGCCTCGCGCCCCCTCCCCGCCCCCCAAGGTTGAGTCGCTACTTTGCCGCCATGTTTGTGATTGTCACGAGTTCCCAAGTTTGGAATCCTGGGTCTGGGCCGTGCAGACGTCGCGGCGCCGCGGGCTAGCGTCGGTAGGGGTGGAACCCTTGCACGTTGTGGTTCTGCCCTCGTCCAAAGCCGCTGCCACCGGCGGGGGGGCCCCCCGACCCTGGCACGGAGGGGCCCCCATAGGAGGGAGGCTGCTGGCTGGGGTCCGAGAAGCCCTGTCCAAAGCCACTCAAGTCCTGCCCGTAACCTGCTGGGGGAGAGAGTCCTGTGAGCTCGGGGCAGTCCCCGGGCAGTTGGCACTGCCATCGAGCGTGGCCACCTGGACACAGTTCCGCCGAGCCCGCCTTGAGTCCACAGGCCCCACAGGGTGGGGTGGGGCCCTTCTGAGGCCAGCACCTGGGCCAGAGAGAGGAGCCTTGGGCGTGTTTTCTCCCTCAAAATCACGTGAGCAGGGCGCACACAGAGAAAAGTGGCTTCCAGAGCCCTCATGGCCCACATAACCTCGCTGCTTCCCTGTTCAATCCCGAAGACGTGGTTGGGGGTGGGGGCGAGAGGAGGCTGGAGAAGCCTCAGGGGTTGGAGACACACATGCCCCGAGGTACCACGGCGGACAGGGCTTCTACAAAGCTGGCTCTTGGAGTTTCAGAAAACCCCTGATGGGCCCTTGCAGCGATACAGGGCCTGCCCCTCCATCGCAGACCAGACCCCACGTTGTCCTTCCTGTCAGGGCACATCCATTGGTGGCACGTGTCAGGAGAGGGTCTCTGGGCCCAACCTGACTGCCCCAGTGACACCACTGGCTGAGGGGCCAGAATACCCTGCAGCCCGTCCGGCCCACACAGCCGACCTCAGGAGCGTGGACAGCGATGTCTTCATAAGGACAGAGCTGCTCGGGCTGCTCCCCACCCCACTGCACACCTGGCAGGAAGCCCCTCCCATGACCTCTGGGTTCCCAGTCGGGTGCACATGGGCACGGGTGGGCGTGGGCTCTCTCTGGGGGATCCTGGGCCCGCTGAAGGCTTGTGGCCAATGTCTTGGCACCGGCAAGGGCCCCTTCCCAGAGGGCACCGCCAGCGTCCACCCCCGCCCGGGACGGCAGAGGAAGCCACGTCCACCTCCCGGTGCAGGCGGGTGGGAGGACCCTGGAGAAGGAGGCGGCACCTACCTAGGCCACATCACTGCTCAGCCTGACCATAAGACTGTAAACAAAGTGTGGGCCGCAGCCCGGCGGGGCTGGAGAATAGGAACCCAGGCCTGGCAAGAGACGAGACCGGGGTGACCAACCCAAGCAGCCGCCACCAAGAGCAGCGGCTGACACACACGCCACGCCCCAACCGGGCGCCTCACGCCCCCCTGCCAGTCTCAGACACGCCAGGGTTTGGTGGTGGGTCAAGAACCCACACATGCGGCAACCTCGGCCCAAGGCCTGGGCGTGGGGGCAGGGTAACCAGAGCCATGCGAGGTGGGTGGGCAGGCACCTCAGCCAAACACAACTCCCACGCCCCGGCCTCCACCAGGCCTCAAGGAAGCGTGTTCACAGGCACCCCAGAAGCCCGTGGCCACCTGGAGACAGGTGCCCCATGTTCTCAAACCCTGCTTGTGAATGACCCCTGGTGCTAAAGGAGCTGACCGTGGCTGGAACCCTGCCCACTGAGGCCACCGCATTGATCCTGAGCAAGGCTGCTGTGACTCCTGGCTCGGTGCAGGGCGAGAACTACAAACATGCAGACCTTGACCCGTGCTGACCCTGCCCCCCACAAGCTCCTGCCCCAGAAGCACATGCGCTGCCTACAGATCACGTCCAGGCAGATCCAAGCCACGACAGCCATCCAGCCCAGGGCGAAGCCCACATCCAGGCCACGCCTGCTATAGACCCGGCTTCTACCCCAAGCGGGTCTGGACCCAGCAGAATGCTGATTGACCGTCAGCAACTGGAACCCACCAAGGGGCCAGTGCCCGCGGGACCCACACCAAGGGCCTCAACCTTGAGACAGTGATCACAGCCTCCTGGGACCCACTTCCCTTGACCCAGTCACCACTCAGGTTCCCACACATGCAGGCCCTGCGACGCCCGCTCTGCGACGAATGCTCTGCTGCGACCAAGACTCCTGCGCTCCCTTCTGCTGGGGCCGGAGTTGCCACGAGGTCTCTCCAACAACCCCTGCACCTCCCTCTCTCCTTTCCCAGCAGGTAAAGGCTGGGGGGCGTCCAGCAGGGGAAGGAAGCAGGAGAAGGCAGGCCGTGCCCAGGGTCCCGGGGCCAGCAGGGATGCGGCATGGCAGGAGACCACTTACCATACTGACCATAGGGGAAGTCTGGCTGAGCCGTCGGGGGCTTGCTCATGTCCGGGGCGGCCTGAGATGGAGGCGGTGGGAAAGCCAGAGGTGTTGCCCCAGGAGTGGCCGGTGGAGGAGGAACCCCCGGAGGGGCAAACTGATCTGGCGGTGGAGGTGGAGGCCCGTAGCCAAAACCTGCAGAGGCACAAGAGAGCAAGGCACAAGATATGTTGTGCAGCTGGGGGCAGACCAGCAGGAGCTGCCCAGACGGCACTGCCACCCAAACCCACAGAATGCCCAGGCCTTGTAGACATCCACAGAATGGACCACAGAGCCACGGTCCTGGGCCACTCACCCCAGGAAACACATGCTCCTGGGTGCATGGCGGGACGCTGAGCTGCAGCAGGGCTGCCTCACTCCTCTCGGAGCAGCCGCCAGGTGGGCCTCAGACAAGAACTCAAGGAGCAAGTAACCCCACAGCAAAATCGCTCCTTCAGACAAAAACCTGCCCCCATGCCCAGCCCCCATGTTTAGGAAGCTGCCAGCACAGGCAAGGGCGCATCCTGACATGCTTGGAAGGGGCTGCCGGGCCTGAGGTGCTGCTGCCCTGCCCTCTGTTGCTGGACATCAGGTGGGCCGAGGTTCTACCCAGCTCCCCTCCTATCAGTCATCTGGCCCACGGGCCTCCAAGTGCACAGCCCGATCCAGGCCAGAGGACGGAACTGCCTGCTCCTGTGCCATGGCCATGTGGAGCCTCCAAGCCCCCCAGACAGGACTAGCTCACACTGTGATATGCCCCAACTGTAAAACACCCCCAGGGCCAGGGACTGCAGGTGAAATCAGATCATGATACCATTCCTGCTGGTTGCATGCTGTGAGGCGCAATCCCTGGTAGGCAGGTAAGGGACGCAAGACTCCTAGAAAGGACACCCTACGTATGGCCCGTGTCCCTTCTTCTCTACCGGAGGGTGCGAAGGCCCCACCCTGGGGGCCCGTCTAAAATTCTGGGTGTGCCGAGGTCAGGAGTTCGAGACCAACCTGACCAACACAGTGAAACCTGTTCTCTACTAAAAATACACAATTAGCCGGGCGTGGTGGCGGGCACCTGTAATCCCAGCTACTCAGGACCCTGAGGCAAGATGATTGCTTGAACCCAGGAGGCGGAGGTTGTAGTGAGCCAAGACTGGACCACTGCACTCAAGTCTGGGCAACAAGAGTGAAACTCCATCTCAAAACAAAAAACAAAACAAAACAAAAACAAAAAAATAAAACCCTGGGTGTGTCGGCTGATCTTACACTCAGCTCTGTAATTACATGACGTGTGCAGGAAAATTAGTAAAAAACGAGAGCTCGTGAGGCCGGGCGTGGCGGCTCCGCCTGTAATCCCAGCACTTTGGGAGGCCGAGATGGGTGGATCACGAGGGCAGGAGATCGAGACCATCCTGGCTAACACTGTGAAACCCCATCTCTACTAAAAATTCAAAAAACTAGCCGGGCGAGGTGGCGGGAGCCTGTAGTCCCAGCTACTCTGGAGGCTGAGGCAGGAGAATGGCGTGAACCCGGGAGGCGGAGCTTGTAGTGAGCCGAGATGGCGCCACTGCACTCCAGCCTGGGCGACAGAGCGAGACTCCGTCTCAAAAAAAAAAAAAAAAAAGGATTAGAGCTTGTGCACCCTCAAACAAATGCCAGACAATCCTGAAGTACCAGGCTGAGAGACGAAGTCCAGGCAGGCTCCGTCTCCTGAGGAGCTTGTGAGAACCGGTTGGGCGCAGACATTCCTGCAGTGAGTTCTCCAACCCGCAGGAGCCCGGGTCGCCCTTTAGCATAACCAGCGAGGCCACGCGCAACAGAGCCCATCTGCAGGTGAAGGGCCTGGTGGCAGCTGACCTGCTGACCAGCCGGCACCCCACCTATGGCTTTCCCTGTGGCTGAGGCCGGACGTGTAACATAAGACTCCCCATCACCCCCGCCCACCACGTGGTGTCTCTGGAGCAGGCGGGAGGCCCTTCCACAGGCCCCCTAGACTTACTGAACTGTGGCGGGGCACCATAGCCCTGAGGGAAGCCCTGGGGAGGGGGAAAGCCTCCAGGAGGGGTGGATACGATGTAGGAGGTGAACGGTGGGGGTGGCGGGGGGGCTCCTCTTCCTGCAGGGGGCGGTCCATAGCCACCTGAAACACACAGTACAGGGGCGATGGGCAGAGCGCTGGACACAGCCTGGCCACAACCAGACCCAGGCCTGCCAGGGCCCCAGGAGGCCCCTCACCCTCTTCCCCTCTAGCACTCAGGACACAGGAACCAGGCTTTGCTGGCTGCCCCAGGACGCCTGGTCAGTCAGCCTGCCATGTGGCTTCTGTCCCCGCCTTTGCTCTATAAACAAGGACTTACCGATCGCCTGTCCTGCTGGCACCCACATTCCTAGATAAGAGAACAGAAGAGGAGGTTGGCGCCATGTCCACCCAGGTGCCCGACGCAGAGAAGGAGCCGCAGAGCATGGACGTCGGGCTGGGACCGAGCCTGGAGCCTCCTGTGCTCAGAGCCCGTTTGTCCTGAGGGCAAAGGCCCCTGAACGCTGAGCAGAGGCTCCCCCGCCCCACCCCCGTAGAACAGCTTTGAAGCCACTTTCCTCTGTGCCCTGACAGGCGGCAGGCACTGTGTCTGCTGACTGGAGCACGGGTGACCTCCCGGCCCCACCTGAGGAACCCAGAGAAACCTGACTTCTAACCCTCGACAGGGCAGCAACCGTCCCACAGCAGCTCTGAGTTTCCAACAGGGGAGGCTCCAGAGAGTAAGATTTTAGATGAGGTGCAGGGAAGCCAGTCTTGGGACCCGGATGAGGTGCATGTGGAACCCTGACCTGCAACTTGGGTCAGGCTGCGGCCAAGCCCAGGGGTTCTGTGGCTGCTGGAAGCTCCGAGGGGGGCAGGTTGGCCACACATGGGCCTAGCCACAGAGGGCCCATGGCACTGCAGAGGGAACGGCAGGTGGCAAAGATCCAAAGCCTGCCAGGTCCTCATGGCCCCCTGGGGACAGCACCCTGATTCTGAGCTCAGCTTGGCAATATCAGCCCTTTCAGGGTTTTATGCTCAGACCCACTGTGGCACACGATCGCGAGGTAGACGCTCACTGCAGCTCTTCCCCATGACAGCGAGTCCCAGGCCCTGGACGGGCACCTAAGCCATGGCCACCCCGCTACTAAGGAGGCTGTGAGTGCTGCCCAGGAGCTGGCTCTCAGTCGGCACCTCGTGGGGGCTCAAGGACACTGTGCTGTGTCAGCTCTGCCAACAGCGGCTCTGTGCATGCACAGCAGAGGTGTGGAGGCCACAGTGACAGCAGAGCCCAGGACGCCTAGGTTGAGTCTGAGAAGGGGAATTTTCCCACAGGCACCTCTGCTCCAGCCTTACCTTGCGGGCCATATCCTTGCTGCCACGTGGGCGGGGGCTGGCCTGCCCAGCCATTGGCAGCGTTGGGCACGACCCTGCTCCCCCACTGGCTGGCACCTGGCTGTCCCGGCGCTTGGCTCTTGCTGTCCCGAGGCTCAGCTCGTTTAACTTCCACCTAAACAAACCGAGCTCTGGTTTAGGGCAAGGCTGCTGGTCCCAGCACCCCCTTCCCTTAGACACACCCTCGGGTAACTTACGACTACACTTAGCATCTTACAACTTAAGACTAAATACTTAACTATAAACCTTATTTAGGCCAGTAGCAGTTTTTTCTTAAAAATTTTTTTTGTGTTGAATTCTTTTGTTTAAAAAATGTTTCTCAGGTACAACAGATCCAACTGCAAGACACAGAGCCCGCCCGCTGCGGGCAGCAGGACCGAGCCCAGAGCCCTCGGGGCTTTCCTGCGTGAAGAAGGGTCTTTCACTCAGTCAAATGGCAGTGTCCTCCTTCCTCTTGAAAACACGGGGACAAAAAGGGACCAGGATCTTCCCAGCAATCGGCATCCTCATCGCCCTTTGGACCGCTCAGAGCCCGCCCACCTGTGCTTTTAACTCATACCTGAGAAACACGCTTGGTGTTTTACTTAGATTTTTTAATTTAAAATGTCTAATGGAAGATAAAGACTTACCTTCCCCAGGCTAACGCTTAAAGAATCTCAATTAACTCAAAAATAATGTCAGAGGGAATGGATGTGGTAAGAGAATCTTACATTACATCTAACAAAAAAAAGTAACAAACATGCAATAAAATGGACATTTGGATCAGTAAGCAATCTTCATACTGTGTTCACTCAGCAGCCCGGGGCCCTTGCTCTCTACACGTGTCAGGAGCCACAGCCTTCTCAGGAGGAGGGTGCAGGGCCGGGAACAATGGATGGAGCAGGCCTGACCTACTTACTCTAGGCTGACCTTCCTTTAATGCCTGCTTGAAAATACGGGCAGACTGACAACACAAAGCTCCCCCAATTCCAGGGCTGCCTCAGCATTTGAAAATCCTGAATTTGTCTTATTTTTATGATAAACTGTAATGAGAATAAAGAGACAATGGAGCCGCCTGGAGCCGGCCTTGGGGTCTCAGTCTGGAGAGCTGCACATCCGGTGTTCAGAATCCCTCAGTTCTGCCTGTTAGAGAACAGACAGCAGCAGCCGTGGAGGCACAAAGCCCCCACCTGCCCAATGCCCCAAGGACCTGCCTATGATGGGAACAGGATCCCGTTAGCTCACGGCAATGCGACAGCAAGACCAAGGGACCCGTTTCAAAGAACTCAAATTAACAAGTCTTCCCACACTCTCCTTAGGGGACTGTGGTTCCTGCTTACAAAGCAGAGCAGTCCTTGTACTTAAAAAAAAAAAAAAAAAAAAAAAAAAAATTCTTTTACCCTTTCCTATCTGAATGCAGCAATGCAGAGTCACCTGGCATGGAGGGTTCATTACCGCCCAGGACCAAACACTGTACAGACAGAAAATCCCCACGAGGGGCCGGTGTCGCTCCAGCCAACCAGTGAAGGTCGGCGCCGGGCAAGCTGGACTCCAACAACTGTCTTGCTTAGAAAGCGAGACCCACACTGAGGTCGCCCAGCTTGGGAGCTCGCGCAGACCAGTCACGGCTGGGGGCACCTGGGGGCTGCCCAGGGACGGCAGGTGTGTGCACTGTACAGAGCACTTTCTGTCCCACAGATCAAGACCATGCTTTCCCCAAAGTGTCAGTGTTGTAGTCCCTTAAAACACTGAGCACAGACTCCTTGAACCTCCGCTTGTGCTGTCGCGCACCCATGCAGCCTGCATGCTAATTTTAAACTACAAGCTGCACTGAATGTCAGAACAAGGATTGTGTCTCCTGTTTTAGTTGGGTTCAAATGGAATTAATGAAGTCTGCAACCAAATCTAAGCCACCTGTATATAAAAATAACTACACATGCTACTGTTTTTTAAAAAGTTCTGCTATGGAGACCTTGGGCTGGGGCAGAGGGCGGGGGCAGGAGACAATGAGCGCGACGCTCCCTCCAGGACATTTTAATTGAAAAAACCACCACAGCCTTGTCCCAAGGGCTGAGCGTCTTCTTCTGTTAACGGGAGACGCTGCCACACCAGGGAGGCCGGGTCAGAATCCCACTCGGTGTGTGAGGCGGCCTGGCACAGCCAGCGGAGCTCCTTGGTTTGAAAGGACCAAGACAAGAATCCTGCAAAAACTTGGGACCCCTAAGCTTTTGCTAACTGCAAGAAATTCCACACTGTAGAATTTCTACCAGTTACTTATTTCAGAGTCCACTTCTCAAGAACCTCCAAGGGTCCAGGTAAAACAAGGATTTAGGGACCCCTTTCTGACACACACCTTCCAAGGGCTGGCCTGGGGTTGGGGGGGTGGCCTCCTGTCCCTCTCACCTCCGGGGGTAACACAGTATGAAGATGACACAACCAGAGGTCACTTGACTGCATGGTGGCTGAGTACTACCGAGAGCATGTGGCTGGTGCCGGAGTTCCACAGTAAGTGACCCAATTCAAACAACCAGTCCTTCATGATGTTTCCACTGTGCTTTCGATTTTTAAGCGGAACCTGGGCTCTCAAAGGTCCCTTGCTGATCACATTACAGGTCAGTGTTGGACAATGGGGATTTGCAGACATCTGAAGGAGTGGTCGTGGAAACCAAGCCTGAGGCAACGCTGCGGTTTCACTGGAGCCAGCCCCAACACCGCCACAGCCGCCCAGCCCCAGCCCCCGCCCCAGTCCCAGGTCACCCAGAGGAAGGGCTCCAGGAGCAAAGCTGGGAGACGCCCACCCCGCAGGAAGGGTGCTCGGGAAGGACGGGACCCTCCTCACGTCTACAGACCCAGGTCCACCTTAGGCAGTGAAGGTTCACAGGACGAACTCGCCCGACCCTTTCTGTGAAGGAGAATGTTCCTTTCCAGTGAAACCCCTAAGTTGCCTAAGACTTGGTTTGGTCTTAAGGTAAAATAAAACTACAACTACACACTTTTTTGCCCATGATGTCGTGAAAATGCATGTTGACAGCCTGGTCCACTGATTGTTCGTCCTCGAAAGTAATAAATCCAAAACCTAGCCAACGACGAAGAGTGAATCAAGGTAGCAGGGTGTTGTGACACAAAACAGGATGATGAACAGTATTAGGGACGGGCCGAGGGATCGACCTTGGGTTTCAGCTAAGCTGTGTGTGGGGTGCCGCGGGCCCCTGGGGCGGCTGCCTCCCTCCCCAGGAGCCGCCACTCGACTGGACACGGAGTGGACAGACGGTGACGTCCGCACTCCCAGTGACGGCTCTGCTGACTGAGGCCTGAGTCAAGTCTCTGCCCCAGACACCTGGGGCTGGGGCTCCGTGTCACGAACAGATTTGGAACAAGGAGCTCATTTTAGAAAGCAGCAGTGGAGACAGTGGAACGGTCAGGGCCTCCATCACTACTGGCAGACAAAGCGCCCCAAGGGGCAGGTCAGAGGCCCGTGCTGGAATATTCTGGCTCTCGCCTGTGGAGAGATTGCCAGTGAACCCTGCAGGCCGGGGGCCCACGTGGAACGCTCCACCTCAGTCAGGGGTGTGCATCGTGGATGTGTGTCTGCTTCTCTGAAACCCAGGATTCTCCCCCTTGGCTTGCAATTTGCTTTGCAGCTAGTGCTGACAGCAGCCATATATCGTTCTAAAGCGTTAACAGGTACAGTATCTATCATAGCTGGTGCCTCGCTAGGCTTACCCAACACTGTTGGGTAAGCCCAAGGAGTCCTAGGAGAGGTCATATCATACGCATATATGCATATTATATACAGGTAGATAAACAATGCACAAAGATACAGGCCACAACGGGTTCCAGCAGGTCAGACTCTGCTGTCAGCAGCAAGAGCGAGATGCACCATGGGATCAAAACAGAAAATTTTAAAGGCAAAAAAAATTTAGCATTTCCCAAACACAAGAGTGGCAGTATAAACGAAGTTTAGTGGGTCTGGGGTGAGCGCGGCCCCAGCTAACGGGGCGGGTCTCCTCCTCTAGGCGCAGGAGTGCGCTGGACTCTCCAGGCCTCCCCGGCTGGGTGGAGCGCGACGCCGCCAAGCACAGTCCTCCCGAGGCGGGGCCCAGGCGGCACTAGCCCCTCCCCAGATGGAAGTGCGCGGCAGACAGCTGCCCAAGACCTCACAGAACAAAGATGGACGTGGGAAGAACTGAGACCGGGCTGAAGATGGGCTGCCTACGCCAGAGGCACAGGGTGCGTGACAAAGCACCACACAGCAGGGGACAGTGCGACACGGGTGTGAGGCGTGAATGAGCGCGGCAGAGAAGGGCCGTGGGGGTGGGAGCAGGCAAGGGCCCCCGGAAGGAGTGGCCCACCGTGGGGCCTCTCAAGCTGAAGAGACAGGGACCGGGGCTGCTGTAGCCGGGACCAGGCAGAAACAGGACAAGCAAAACTGGGGGCAGGGAAAGATGGAAACGGGGCAGAAAGGGCAGCTCAGACTGTGAGGGGACAAAGGTCACTGTGGTTCAGGAGCCTCCCACCGTCCTGAGCACACGCGTGTACCTGAGCGTGGTTGTGCACGCAGTGTCTGCAACCTGACAGGAGGAGGAGGAGGAGGGACCAGGAGGGCAAGGCACACAGCGAGAGGAGCGCAGGATGGAGAAGACCTGAGGGGGGTGAGAGGCGAACGAGGCAGCGGCTGGAGCGGGCGGGCCGAGGGCAGACGTGGGACGTCCAAGCAGGGACCTGCACAGACACTGTGTGCCTGAGACACAGGCGGGGTCCCCGACAGGGACATGGCCATGACCTTCAGTCAATGGAGAGGAAGAGGGAGGAGGTGGTGGGGAGGGGGACACAGACCCATCTCAGAAGATGCAGAAAGGCCAAGGGAAGAGGACACACTCTCTGGGAGGACCCGCCAAGCAGTACCGCGGCGTCTCTCTGGCCCTCCACTCGCCTGACACCCAAGGGACACTTTCAAAGCCCAACAGCGAAGGACATGTGGCCACGCGCTGGCCCTGAAGTGCTCCGTACACGAGTGTGGACTCAGCGACACTCGCCATGTCCTGTCCACATGGGACAGGACAGGATGCAAGGAGAAGGGGCGCCAGCTCTGGGCAGCCGGAGGGGGACCGGGAGGATCTAGAAGCAACCCTCGGATTCCCGCGCACTCAAGTTTCCCGAGATCAGAGGCAGTATTGGAACACGGCATCGGTGATGAAAATGAAACAACATGTTTAGAAGTAGACATTTTCGCAAACTGCAGGAGTGTCTGAAACCACAGGGCTCGCCTGGTCCGGGCACAGTGCAAGAGGCGCTGGGTCCTGGGGGAGGCGCCCTGAGCGCTGTCTAGGAATGCGGCTGTCAAGAGGCGACATCACCACTGAGGAAGCGGGACAGAAACACCTGAAACTTCGTTTACACCCCACTGGAGCAAAGCCGCTCCCTCCTCTGACTGCGGGACTGGCCTGTACCTGTGTGATATAACTTAGCACCTGGAGAAGAGAAATCTAAAGAGAGATCGTTAATCACACACAGTTCACAGAGAAAAGGAAAACAGCTGACTTAACATCACTGTACTTTACTATGAAACACTTAAGTACGTCACTAAGCATGTATGTCTAAATTAAGTTACGACTAAGACTTAACAGCGTCACCGACATGGAGGAGGAGCGCTCCTAACCGTGGGGAGGGAGGTTCAAATGGCAAACTATGCTCCAGCATGGCGGGCATGCTGCGGCGCCACCTGGCGCTCGGGGCTGCCCGGACTGACCTGGGCCGGTGGTGCGGGGGCGGCACGGACGGGCAGACCCAGGCTGCAGATCTGCTCACGCGGCCGCCAAAAGCAGCGGATGAACCAAAACCATGCGGGCGGGCGGGACAGACAGCAGCAGCCACGGAAAAGGGGCACAGAAACTGGGCGCCCATCGTCCCAGCTCCACAAACCAGCATGGATGGGCGGGCAGGAAGCTGAGGGAAAACGAGGGGAGGCCCTGAGGTGATTCCTCACCCCTCCTCCCACCTGCCCTGCTGACTTCAGAGAGGGGACAAAACCAAAAAAAAAAAAAAAGAAATGAAAAGAAAAGAAAAGAAAAGAAAAGAAAAAAAAAAAAAAAGCATGGGATGGATCACGGAAAGTCCAAGCTCCACACTGAGCCAGCTGACTCAGCTGACAACACGAACTGAGAGCGGCCACGCTGGGAGGACGGGCGAGGGTGAAGGAAGGTCACACGCAGGAGGACCACACTCTTCCGGACAGTGAAAAACAGAGTCCAGGCCAGGACTCACGTCAAGTCATAAAAACTTGAAAAAAACAAGCCAAAAAACAATGTGTGACGTCTGACCTCGGGAAGCACAGACAGGCTGAATGGGGTGAACATGAGGAGCCCACATTTTAGTCATTTGTCTCCAAATCGTCCTTTCCTGAGGCTGTTTGCTACAGCCGCCACCTGTGTGTGCCTGGCGGGTGAGATAGTTTGCCATCTGAGGGAGGAGCAGGGAGAAGGCTGAGGACAAACGAGATCTGCCCTTACCTCGGGGCCTCTGCTTCTCAGCATCATAGATCATGACGACCTCTGTGACCTGGAGGAGAGAGTGGCGTCAGCTCGGGCACCAGAGCCAGCACCGCGGGTGTTCTTCCGAGGGCACAGCCTGTTACCACAAACCCAAACTCTCAGCATAGGGCGTGCCCTCCTTGAGCAGGGGAGGTGCATGGGCAACAGCTGCTCCATGGGGCTGCTGAGAAAGGTGGGAGCCCCAACACTCCCAGGGCCAGAAGCAGGCAGGGAGAAGCAGCTCCAGGGCAGGCGTCTGGATATCCGCCTCCGGGCTGCCCATGGCCCCGCTCACATGTGTGCTGAGGGACATGGAGGGCCAACCATGCTGGCCACGTGGGAACCAGGCCACGTGTGAGTGCAGGGCGCGTGGGAACCAGGCCACGTGTGAGTGCAGGGCGCGTGGGAACCAGGCCACGTGTGAGTGCAGGGCGCGTGGGAACCAGGAGACCCCACAGAAGCCTTTCCCACCCAAACGCGGGAAGCAAAGGGCACACTCGGCCCTCACTCGAAGTGGCAGGGCAGCCACACACAGCTCCTCGGCGGAGGCTGTGTTTCCAGGTCCTGCTCGGGGCCTCTCACTCCTGGCCCAGGCCTCAGGCACCAGCCGATGAACATGCGCGGTACCCGGGCACGCAGGGCTGTCCTGCGGGCGGGGCTCGTGTGTGACCTGCGGGGCACGGCATGAGTCCCAGCAGGACCTCAGGGTGACCGCACGCCCCTGCCTCAGGTGACTGGGAGGGCTCCCCACTGGCCCACTCCTGGCTGTCCCAGCTCCCTCTGGCACCAGGCTCAACTGAGCTCGGGCATTTTCCCACCTGCCCACTGGAAAGTCAGCTCTGGCTGGCTCGCCCAGGCCACGCTAAACCCCGTTTCTGTGTAACTGCCCCTCTCTGACACTTGACCCCATGGTGTTCACAATGCAATCGGGCGGCTGCCCTGAAGGCTGTCAGGCTGATTCACTGCAGAACTACTCTACTGGGACGTGAAATGGCCACGAAGGCAAAGGCTGGGCTTTCTGTCTTTTTGGAGAGCGCAGGCGTCAGGGAAATGAGAGAGAGACAGCTCGCAGCCGGAAAGGCCTGCACACCTGTGGCTCCGCCACTTCAGCCCCGAGAAGGCCGAGGACTGAGCAGAAGCGGCTCTGTCCCAACAGTGCTGCTGGGGTGGGGAGAAACTCACCACTCCAAACTTCTTGAAGTATTCCCTGAGCTCTGTCTCACCACAATTGTGAGGAATTCCACCGACAAATATCTTATTTGATTTACTGTTATCGCTCCTGGGTCCTTTCTGCTGTTGAAGAAGGGAAGGACAGTTAGTTCACGCAGGAACTCTCCAAACCCTCCCGCGAGTTGCGTAGGACGTAAAGCTCAATCCGCACTGGTTCTGAGAGTCAGCTGAAAGCCAGAGCAGAACACTCCACAAGCCTGCTAAGTCCAAAGGGCAACCAACAACACTGGGCTCTCCTGAGATGCTTTCTCATTTTTCTAGAGACCCAAGGAGACAGGGATTTAGCATTTTTGCCAGGCTGAACTTCAGCTAAACTGACACACAGCACAGTGCGTGCCATGCCTTCAGTTATTCTGAATTACAACCATTACAAAGTGGAAAAACACTCCAGTGTGAAGGCAGGGACTTTAGGATGGCAGGAGAAAGGCAGCAGCAACGATGAAATGAGCAGAGATGAAGCTGGATTTCAGGCTGTAGTTCTCCAGCAGGTGACAAAGATGACTACGGAAACCTCCAGCAGCTCAGGAGCCGCGTGAAGCAGTGGCCCAAACCCCACAGCCCTTCTGCCAGCCTCCCACGGTCAAGGGCGCCTGCTCTGGGACACCACTTCCCGGGCCTCGTCGCGCACTGGGCGGCCAGAGCCAGGAGTCTCGGGTCCAGTTCCTAGGCCGCCCTTGGGGCTGGGGCTGTTCTTCTCCTGATCCCACCCACCAACCATCCTTTTTTTTTTTTTTTTTCCCTATCCAAGCTTATCATATTTTAAGATGTCCCAACTGCTTTGGATTAAGAGACTATAAACCTTTGGGGATAAGTGCACACTGCCATGAACGTCGGGATGGTTTCATGAGTGTGGGGTGAGTGCTCACTGCCGTGACCATCGGGATGGTTTCACGAGTGTGTGCGTGGGCCAGAATCCATCAAGTGGTGTACTTTACTACGTGCCCATTATATCTTAATAAAAACTAGAGAGATTAATTAATAACCAGATAGAATAAGAACCTTGGATTCCAGTCTGAAAAAACCAGCTAGGAGAAACACTTGTGAAACAATTGTCGAGCTGGGAACATGGCCTAGACACAGATGACACGGGATTCCCTACAGACGTTTTTGGGCATGCTGCCGGTGGGTGCGTGCAGTGGGGGTTGTCATTTTAGGAGACGCACCCTCCGGTCCTTAGGAATGGTGTATGTGGACATAGATGGATGTAAATACATATAGATACATTTGGTAAAATATTAATAATGGATAAATCTAGATGGTATATTCAGGTATTCCTTGTGCTATTCTTCTAATTTTTCTGTAGTTAAAAGTTTCCCAATAAAAGGTTAAAAAAAAAAAAAAAAAAAAAGAATTGTTCCAAGAGTTCTGAAGCCTGCAGTAGATGGGCTACTGCTAGAAATGCAGATTCTCGGGCCCTGCCCTGCTGCCCACACTGTGGAGAGGCTGGCACCTGGTGCCTCAGCAGGCCTTCAAGTCTGCACTGTCCAGCACGTTCTGCAGGGAGGGTAAGAGCTTTTCCATCTGCACCGCCCCAGTGGTGGGGGGTGCAGGAAGGTGAGGTGTGGGTGGTGGTGAGACCCAAATGCCAAGGAGACCCCCTGCCAGGACGGTGCCCTGTTGGCCAGGCAAGCACCAGGGCCGCAGGTCAGAGAACCCAAGTTGCCATGTCAGGAGATCTCAAGTGGAGCCATAGAGTGGCCACAGCACGAGCTGTGAGGCGGCCCGGCCCAGCCCTGGCAGTGGAAGGATGGCCCACCTCTGAGGAGGGCCAGGCAGTGGGAGGGGCAGGCCCAGCACAGAGGGCACACAGGGCACAGAAGAAAGATGACTGGCTTCTGACAATGAATGGCATGAGCTGTCATTTCTTTTTTCTGAAGATAGACTGGTAAGAATTTTCTTGGCTGTGAGATAACACACTCACAGCACTGATAAACCTGGTGATCCACAGCTGCTCGAGTGCCAACCTAGAAGACTCGTGTTGCTCTCAATCTTAATGAGCAACAACAGCAGATCAAAGGCACGTATCTCCTTTCCATGTGGAGTGGAGAGCCCACGAGGCGGCCGCCCTGCCCAGCCCCTTACCCATCCTTCCTTTGGCCGCGTTCTCTCGGGCTGCATCCCCCGGGGTGTGCATGGCTTGGGGTCGATCTGTAGGAAATTTCAAGTCAGCCAGTTGTGAATAAGAGGCTGTTTCTCTAGGAAAGAAGGTGTCAGCACAACAGCAGCCACAGCACAGCAGCCCGCCCCGCCCCGCCGGCTCCATTCACCCTGTGTCCTCCTGCAATATCCAGCCTCAGCACCAAGGCTTAATCCTTCCCAATCAAGCCCACGTTCAAACACGCTCTAACGCGAACATCAGTCAGAGTCCAGGACAAAATGAAGCCGAGAAAGGACAGGTGAGACAGAGAGCGGGTGAGAGCTCCCGGAAGGGCACTTACGTTTCGGCCGTCTAGCGTGTGCGGTCTGCTGGCCAGCACCGTCCCCACACAGTTTGGGTCCTTAAATTTGACAAACCCAAAGCCTCGAGACTGGTTGGTGGTTTTATCTTTCATGATAACACAGTCTACGACTTCTCCATATTGGGAAAAGTAGCTGCGGAGAGTCTCTGCTCAGAAATCGGGAAGAAAACACAAACACACAGGGCCAGAGCATTAGGCACGTGCCTGGCGGTGCTGCTGGCACGCAGGCGCCTCCAGTCCACTGGCCCCGCACCGAGCAACCCTGAACTGGGGCTGGAGGCGGGGGATGTGGTGTACAGGAAGCACTGGGGGATTCTGCCCAACATACACTTGAGGTCCTCATGTAAATCAGAGGGGCTGCCAGTGAGCACAGCAGTGGCCAGCGGTTACAAGCTGACTTTGTGGGCATCCAGGAAGGCAGCGTTTAAGGCCAAGGCAAACGCAATTCTGAATGCTGGCAGTGGCCAAGGAGCGCCAACTTTGCTGCACTCTTTCCTCCTATTCTGGCCTCAGTGATGGCCTGGCCAGCCCCTCGCCCTCTGCACTTCCAGACAACAGCTGTCTGCCTCCACAAGCCACCTCAGCCCGAAGTCTTCCCTGTAACTTGGGATGGAAATACCAAGTTAACAGTCTCAGAGCAAACACACACTTACTCTCCGCCCCAGCCAACTCCAACGTGCCCTGCCCAGAAATCACAACATCAAAAGGCCTTTAAAACATCCAAGACAGGAGAAAGAGGCGGGCAGACACAACTTGAAGGCTAAGGTCCTAGAGCCCCGTCTGCAGTGCCCACCTGACACCCCTTCCCCACCTACCTTGGGTCGTGCTCCAGTCTAGACCGCCCACAAAGAGCTTCCTGCAATTCAATGAGAAGATATTCAGGATCAAGACAGCGCTCACCTTAGAAATGCCCCCCATCTGAGTCAAGCTGAGGTCTTAATTCAAACCACAGCAGCAGTTTCTGCAAACGTGCTTGTGCACGTGACGGTACACAGAGTTCACAGCAATGGCGAGTCAGTCTTGCCCATGCTGTCTGCAGACATGAAAGATGATCCCAAGCCTTGCCATGGGGAGAAGACTGTGCCAGAGTCACACGCCGGCCTCAAGCGCAGTAGGCGACGAGCTCCTGCGCCAGGCCAGCGGTGCCAGCACCAGGCTCACCTGCGCTGCTGCCGAGCAGGACACAAGCTCGCTTTCCTACAGCTTTTGCAAATATTTTATAATCAGGAAAAATAATGTAGAAGTCTAGATTTGAAATGATGCACAGTAAACTAGATGCCTGTGCCACACGGCCTCTGAATTACAGGCTGGGGAGGGAGTGGGGGGACACAGAAGCCTCCCAATGAGCCTGCACTCATGAACGAATGAGGGGCCCACAGATGAGGTTGAAGGCCCTGAAGCTCCAGTCTCAGCACTGACCCCCCTTACCTACCCCCGACAAACCCACGCCACCCCCATTCTAGGGCTGTCTCTTCGGGGTAGATGAGAAGGGCCTAAAACTCAGTCTCAGCACTGGCACCTCCTGCCCGCACCCCCACCGAAGGCCCACGTCGCCCCCGTCCTGGGGCTGTCTCTTCCAGGCAGATGAGCTGGAGCTCTCCCAAGGCGTCCGCCATCGCCCCGGCAGTGATGCCCAAGGGCCCACCCACCTTTCCACCTCGCTGCTGCTCCAGGTGGCCCCAGGGCCCTTGGCTGTTCCATCTCCCAAAGGGGACTGTGCCGCCTTGCGTCAGCCACAGCACCCACTGAGCATGTCTGAGACACATGGGCCATCAGGCTGACCCAGGCACGGGGCCTTAGATCTCATTCAAGCTTCCCCCAAACCCAGGAGGCAGGGAAGAGGTGGTTCTATCGGCAACTATCCCATTCTGCCTGCTTTCCCTGGGAAAGGGGACTCGCATTCAGAAATGAAGTCCCTGAGCTGAATCTCAGTTATGACTGACTGCCAGCACCATCATCACCCTTGGTCTTCAGAGAGCAAAACACCGTGCAGGCCAAAGCTCCCACCCGAGACCCAAGAATCCTGCCAACCTCACTGATAACACCAGTACCATGCGGGGCCCTGTATCCCTGACGGCCAACCACATCACACTTGGCTTGGGCTTTCAGCAAAAAGGTCCCTGGCAGGTTGAACACATTACTGCCCCACCAGCAGTCAGGAGCAACGTGCTCCTCACTGCTCCTACCAGCTTGCCAGGAAACACCCCTGCAAGATGGCTGACACGCTCACCACCCCTTATCAACCACTACCTGGGGCCTGTGCACTCAGCCCCCGCGAGTCAGCCCCTGGTGAAGTGTGTGCCACAGCCAACTGCCAGGAGCTCGTCCCTGTTCCTTCTTTTTCCCTAAGAAAGGCTAATTTAAATTTAGTGTGCGAAAAACAAAGCATGTTCCCACCACAGGGAAGCTACCCACTGCCATCTTCAAAGTGTCAACAAGCAACCCCCCAACTCCATTCTTTGGTGGGGAGGGCTGAGACAGGAAGAATTAGAGGCGGGCTATGCCAGCCGCCCTGTGCTTCCTGACTCTTAGAGGAGACATCTGAAAAGACAAATTTCAGGGGAAAACATGCTGATCACGCAACAGCAACAGGCTTAGGTTTAGGCCTCATTAACTTAATATCCTGCGTCTCCCACGCAACCTTCGCGATCAGGCCAGGGAGCGTTGAGGTCAGGCCTAGAGACCGTGGGAGGAGCGAGGCCTCCGCATGCCTCCCTCTCCATAGGCTGTGCCCGTGCTGAGTCAGGGCCAGCCCCGCCCACATCCCTGCCAGCAGGGCCCGGCACCCAGCAGGCGCGGGCAGCAGCCCCCACCGTGTGAAGGAAGGGCCCTCAAGGCTGGAACTGCCCAGAAAAATGCTCATTTACACAACCCTTTGGAATTAAAGTTCAAGCATTCTCAAAAAAACAAAACACACACACACACACACACACACACAAATCCTGAAAACAAAACCAAACCCAAGTCACTTGAAGAAATACCAGCCTCTAGTTAGCACTGCACACATCAAACAGCCAGACAACAGGCAGGTGTCTTCCAAGCAGCCCAGGCCCCCGCCACCCCGCCCACCTCGCTGGCAGAAGGAACTCGTCAGACCAGTCCAGTTTCGGTCCTCGTTTAAATTTCAAGAATTGGGTATTAAGGGGGAAGGGCTGGAAACCTGAGAACAGGGTCGATGGGTTAGATAACCTGGTATCAGTACTGTCTTTCTCAGCTGGGCGTATAACACGCCTGTAATCACAGCATTATGGGAGGCCAGGAGTTCAAGACCAGCCTGGGCAACATAACAACACTCCAGGTGGTGGTGGGGCCTGCAGTCCCAGCTACTTGGGAGGCTGAGGCGGGAGGATCGTTTGAGTCAAGGTCGAGGCTGCAGTGAGCCATGATCGTGTCACTGCACTCCAGCTGGGGTGACAGAGACCTCATCTCTTAAATAAAAATTTAAAAAATAAAAAATAGTTTCTCAATATTTCCTTTTTTTTTTGAGACGGAGTCTTGCTGTGTTGCTAGGTTGGAGTGCAGTGGTGCGCTCGGCTCACCGCAACCTCCGCCTCTCAGGTTCAAGCGATTCTCCTGCCTCAGCCTCCCGAGTAGCTGGGACTACAGGCGCCCACCACTACGCCAGCTAATTTTTGTGTTTTTAGTAGACAGGGGGTTTCACCATATTGGCCAGGATGGTCTCGATCTCTCAACCTTATGATCCGCCCGCCTCGGTCTCTCAAAGTGTTGGGATTACAGGCGTGAGCCACTGCGCCCGGCCGCTTTCTCAATTTTGATCACTGTGCTGTGTTCATGTGAGAGAATGTCGTTGTTCTTGGGAAACAATAGGTATCTCAGTGTCCACATAAAGGGGACTGTATCGGTCTCCAGCTACTCTCATATATTTCAATAGAAAGACACACCACACAGTGAGGATGGGTGCAGTGACTCACACCTATAATCCCAGCACTTTGAGAGGCTGAGGCAGGTGGATCACCTGAGGTCAGGA
Source organism: Rhinopithecus bieti (assembly GCF_001698545.2). Taxonomy (NCBI): domain Eukaryota; kingdom Metazoa; phylum Chordata; class Mammalia; order Primates; family Cercopithecidae; genus Rhinopithecus; species Rhinopithecus bieti. Next base: position 556,483 of record NW_016805596.1, read on the forward strand.
GTTCGAGACCAGCCTGGCAAACATGGTAAAACCCCATGTCTACTGAAAATACAAAAATTAGCTGGGCTTGGTGGTGGGTGCCTGTAATCCCAGCTACTCGGGAGTCTGAGGCAGGAGTATTGCTTGAACCTGGGAGGTGGAGGCTGCACTGAGCCAAGATCACGCCACTGCACTCCAGCCTGAGCGGCAGAGTGAGGGTCCATCTAAAACACACACACACACACACACACACACACAGCTCACTGGGGGTGGGGCAAGAGGCACCACGTGCCAAAGGGTAAAATGTCAGCCAATGGTGAATCTGGCAGAGCCAAGACGATACAGGAATTTTTGTAATTTTTCTGTAAGTCAGAAGTTATATATACAACTATGGTATAAAAGACTAAGATTTTTTTGAAAGAAGTCTCATTACTTGTGAAATCTGAGACAGCAACAGATAGCTTTCGCTTCACATAGCTGTGTCTCGATCTCCTGACCTCAGGTGATCGGCCCGCCTCAGCCTCCCAAAGGACTGGGATGACAGGCGTGAGCCACCACGCCCGGCCACACTGTGTTTCCACTGAAATATTTGAGAGTGGCTTCTAACCCTAAAGCTTCCTGTGTCCATGTTTCTTTTACTACTGCTCAGGAGCCACCAGCTAACACCTTCTCCCTGGTCTACAGACAGAAGCCTCCAGAAGTCCCGGGGAGAGTCGCCTCCTCAGTGGCAGGGACAGCCTCCAGGGCCCCGGCACAAAGTCCCTACTTCTGAGTCTCAGGATGTTTCAGTCAATAAAGTAAGAAAGCTCCTGGCTGCCAACCTCACCTCACCAGGTCGTGAGTGAGAAGCCGGCACCCCAGAAACATGCGGGGCCCTGGGCAGGCAACTCCCAGACGCTGTCCATCAACTGCCCAGGCAGCAAAACCAATTCTCACACAAGTAAACGTAAGGGTCCAGGGAGCCAGGGGCAAGCACAGGCCAACAGGAGGTGCAGCTGGCTCTCAAGGGCTTGCTACAGGGCTGACGGTCTGCTTGTCCTCAGCTCCAGACTTGCTCAGCCTGCACCTGGACTGGCAGTGTGTGGACCAAGGGCATTAACAGGGCAATGCAACACTGGTCTATGCAGATGAAGGGGTTAGCGAGCAATGTGGCTCCTGTACTCTGTCTCTGAGGCCCTGCTTCGGAGGGGCCCACCAGGTGGGAGAGTCATCACCCAGCTGATGGCATCTCCGAATTGGACATCATGGCTCCTATAGACCTCACAACCCACAAACCCAAAAGTGATGTTCTCGTCAGTGGGAGAGGCGTGGGGTGAGCTCCACTTCTTCCCTTGCAACCTGCAGTCCGGTGTGCAGTCTGCCCACCGAAGGTCATGATGAACATCTCCCAGGACCTGCAAGCCAGGCACCTAGGACCTGCAGCTCCACACCTGGCAGGTGCTCCTCAGTCCACGGCAGCCGGCGCAGCCACCCTCTTCCGCCTGTTAAAGCAAAAGCCATTTTGGATGGCAACCTCGCTTGCTGCGTGCCATTAGGGTAGCTGTGCAGTGTTTATGCAGAAAGTCCATCTGCAGAGCTTCCTCTGGCCTAGGCTGACCACAAAGAGCCCTGGCCTCCTGGCAGCACCGCAGCGGGCTTCAAAAAGTGGTGGCCAGCCTCGCCACCGGGGCCTCGCTGGGGGCAGTTGGCAGGTGACCTTTCCCTTCCTGCTGGGCCGGGGGATGAAGCCAGGAGGAGCCTACCTCCCCACAGACCCCACTTGGCTCCAGGTTCTGCCAGTCACACTCAGCTCAGTACGCAATCTCAAGAGGCAGAAGCCCAGGCCCAGGGGCGGCTGATGTGTGGGGAGCCCTTCTCTTCCTCCAGAGAATCAGGAAGAGCCTCTAGGGACTTTCCTGCCCCTAAGACCAGGTGGGGACTGGGACCACTTCACCCACTGTCTGCCTCAGGCCAGTGAGCCCAGCCCCACCCTCCACAAGCCTGGCCTCCCTCTCACCAGCAGGGTAAGATGCCCTGCCCCAGCCAACGCCTGCAGGGTGTGGGATCCACAGAACACAGGAGCAGTCCGTGAACCGGAACACGCTGCTGTGTGCTGAAGGAGTCCCTGAATGCCCACATCCCGAGTGCTTACTGTGGCCACCCTCATCCTCTCCCTGACAGCCCCGCCCTTCCAGGCGGACCAGTGTCCTCCTTGGCAATGCCTGGAGCCAAGCTGGAACCTCAGCCCATAAGCATCTGTCAAATGAGAGGCCTCTGCCAAAAGCCCTGTCACAGCTTTCAGAGAATCTGACATCATGACATGGTGCCACGGGGACCAGGCCTGGATCGGAAAAGGCCTCAGTCCACAGAAGACAGCACAACCTCAGGTTGACAGATCACACCATGCACACAGCCACCCACCAGGAGCGCCCTCTGTGCGGGGCGGCCAGTGGAGGAGTGTGGACTCCCAGCTCCAGCTCTTCCACTCTCTGGGGTGACCCCAGGCGCATCCCTCAACTCCTCTGTGCCTCAGTCTCTCTGGCAAAGTCAAGGGTTAGAGCCCAGGCTGCAAGCACCAGCTGGGCACACTGCATGCTGCTGCTAGCTCTGGGCTACTGGGGAGCCGCTGTGTAAAGGGTAAGCACCAGGGCCCATGCCGCTGCTCCAGACCATCGAAGCCAAGGCGAGCCAGTCAGGAGCACATCCAACCTCACGGCCCATTCACAGGAATCAAAGGAGCCAACACAGGACAAGCCGTAAACCACAAGGAGCAGCTGCCCCCAGTGCAGTGGGAACCAGGCCAAAAGCACAGATGCTCCCAGACAGTGGTTCTCCCCAGAGCAGGACACTGGGTGATGTCTGGGGACATTTGCGGTTGTCACGACTGGGGGTACTCCTGGCCCGGAGTGAGTGAAGGCCAAAGATGCTGCCCAGCACCCTGCAGTGCCCATGGTGCCCCAGAGTGATCCGGGCCAGAGTGCTAACAAAACCCAGGAGACCTGCCTCAGAATAACCCCAGACACACCAAGAGAGCCCCAGAAAGGCTGGCACGACCCCATGAGGTTCCCCGTCACTCCCCACACTGCCACAGCCTTCCCCCAGGTCACGGCCAGCCCCGTGAGGTTCCCCGTCACTCCCCACACTGCCACAGCCTTCCCCCAGATCACGGCCCTCTCTGGCCTGAGCAACAATCCCTCCCAGGTGCCTCGTGCTCACTCCACAGACACAGGTGGTCACAGCCTCTAGCGGCCCAGCCACGAGCCACACTCAGGATGTCTCCTTCCACAGCCACCCAATAAACCCAGGGACCTGCCACGGGCCTGGCTCTAAGCGGCACGGGCCCCGCCACAGGCTTGGGTCCCCTTGAAGCTGCCCAGAGGCGGCTTTCTCCTCTCTCCACTGAGTCCTTCCTCGCTCTGTGACTTCCCTACAATACTTCCAGGTGTCCCCGTCTTACCATTCCGCAGCCTACCAGATAAAATCTTCCATAAACCTCCCTCTCCAGTTCCATGACCGCGTGCCGCCTTGGAGGCCAGCAGAACACAACGGCCTGGGCGCTCGAGGTGACCCCTCTGAGCCTCTGTCCCCTCCCCAGTAAGCCGGGCATGGGCCCTATCCCTGACACCTGGCCTATCACCCAGGCGCACAGCACCCAGCAGCTACTCGACAGGATGCAGCAACCCCGGCCACACTGTGTCAGCTTCCCAGAATCCAAGTCAGAGGTGCTCAACCCAGACTTTAACATGACTTCACAAGGCCAGGGAGGGCAGACTGGAGACTCAGGCCTTCCTGACCGCCTATGCCCTGAGTGCTCCAGACCACCAGCTTATGCCAACCCCCTAACACGCCAGACAAGTCAGTGCCTATCCCCCACCCTTCACAAGAGGACCACAGGACAGACCCCGCTCCCAAATGAGGACACTGTCCATCACATCCACCATGTGGGGTCCGCGTGCCAAACCCACCAAGGTCCGGACAGGGACTCCCCACACCCCACCACTGCTATGCGCTTCCTTCTGCATGCAGACCCCCTCCTTAAGCTGACTGTAAGTCGGGTGCGTAAGGCATCCATTATCACCAGCAGGCCTCAGCTGACTTTCATCCCCCATCGGGCTTCACGTGGACTTCTACGCCAGCACAGGTACCCTCAGAACTTGGGAAGACTTCTCAGACTCAAGACCAGAGCTTCCCCCAAGGGTGGGTCCCTAACCCACCTTCCCAGGGCAGCAGCTGGACAGCCACAAGTGTCTCAGAACAGGGGGTTGCCGAGCTCCAAGTCTCCTGAAGCGTTGACCCCCGCACCCATGCGTGCTCCAGGCCCAGCCTTCCAGGCAGGGTCCCGCAGGATCTCCTTTCCCCTCCAAGGCAGTGAGCAGTGAGGGCTCTGCGTCAGGAAGAGAGGCCGCTCCTCAGGCTGCTGAGCCCTCCAGTGGGTAAGGGACACCGCAGACCCATGGCATCCTGAGAGCTGCCATCTGCCGCAGAGAGGGCCTGCTTCCATCCACGCACAGCACCCTCCCGGGTGGCACCCGCTGCAGGGCTGGTCCTGTGGCCTCACAGGAAACTGCAGGGGACCTGCCAGGAGGGTGCTTCACAGGGTCACAAGCACTTCACCCACACAACTCCACACAGCAAGGAGGTCAGAGTAGACCCTTGACTACGCACAGAATGGAAGCCGGTCTCTCATGGGACGTGTAGCTGTGTCAACACTTCTTGGCCACTGAGTCTGACTTAGAAAGCAGTGGACGCTCCTGGCAACCGGGGAGAGCAGGGTCCATGCACTCCAGTCCTCCTCCATGCAGCCCAGGGCGTCCAGGTAGCCTGCGAGCCTATCTGTGCTGTGGGTGGGACCCCTCCAGACCCAGGCTGGGACCCCAGGGGCTCCATTTCCCAAGGGTGTCCATGCAGGGAGGGAAGGGACAGGAGCCCTCACCTCTCTCCAGCCTCCTCACAGCCACGGCTTGGGTGGAGCAGACCCATGTTCACCCACAGCTTGAATGGACCTAACCCAGGTACCCCATCTGGTAGTGCCTTCCCCACCTCACCCCAAAGTCGGCGGCTCCATCCCCCGTGGCTGGTGGACTCCCTGCTCAGGCCCATCCGGGCAATGTCGCCCACACAGGCACTCCGACCCTGTCAAGTCAAAGCGCCTGGAGAGGACTCACAGCACAAGCGAGGCAGGGACTAAGTGCTTTCATCCCGGTTCTCCAATGGAAAGTGCTCTTTGTTTTGTCTGGGGAGGGGGAGAACCAACAAAAGGCATTTCCCGTCCACAACTGTGACCTGTGGCTGGTGCGGGACGGGCCTGCCAAGGCAACCCTCTAGCAGCAACCGCTCCTGCACTGGCCAAGCCCAGCGCTGAGAACACGGGGCGCAGCTCAAAGCTAAGGGCACCGAGAAAATTTACACCAGACCACGAGGAAACCCAACCCAGACTGTTTTGCCGGAAGAATGCAACTCTAAAACAACGTAGCTGCTGCAGGAGCCGCTCCTGCCAAATAATGGAGCCGAGCCCCGGGGCACCGCGGAATGAGGTTTCTCGGCCCCGCGGGGTCGGGAGTAGGTCTGGCTCCTATGGGAGGGGACGCCTCGGCTCCGCAAAGATCCGCCGGTCCATCGCCGCCTCGGAAGCGCTGACTCTCCCTTCCGCAGCTCAAGCCCACCCCCGGCGGGGAGGCGCCGAGGCAACGTAAACACAGCGGGCCCCGGCTGACCCGAGCACCCCGGGCTCTGGGTCTGCGAACCCCTCCCCTCCTTACCACTCTGGGGGGGGCGGGATGGGAGCGGGGAGCCTGGAGCCCAGAGTGGGGTAAGTTGGGCGGTGGCAGAACCGGAACCCTAGGCTCGACTCGCCACGTGCGCCGCCCGCCAAGTTTGGGCGCGCGCTGGGGGCGCCCCGGACCACCCACCCCCCAGGCCACGATTCGGGGTCCCCCTGGCCAGGAAGCCGGGAAGCGGCGGCGAGGGCGCCCTGGACTTCCCGCAGGCTCCCTCAGGTTCTCATCCGAGGTCCCCCAGGCCAGGAAGTCTACAGGCAGCAGCGGGGACGCCCCAGAACCCCCCAGGTTCCCGTTCGGGGCCGCCACAGCCAGGAAGCAGGGAAGCGGCGGCCGGGGCCCCCGAACCCCTCAGGCTCCCATTCGGGGTCCCTCAAGACGCGCAGTCGGGAATCGGCGGCAGGGGCGCCCCAGGACCCCCCCCAGGTTGGCGTTCGGGGTTCCCCCGACCAGGAAGTCTGGAGGCGGCGGCGGGGTCCCCCAGACCCCTCAGGCTCCCCGTCAGAGTCCCCAGGACAGAGTCCCCAGGACAGAAGCCGAGAAGCGGCGGCAGGGGCGCCAGGACCCCCCAGACCCCGGGCACCCGTCCAGGGCCCCCGGCGAGAAGCCGCGGCGAGTCCGGGTCCCAAATCCGCCCCCGGCCGGCGTGACCTTGACGGGGCAGCCCCGGGGGGCGGCGTCTGAGGCCGGGTGGCGGGGAGCGGCGGGCCGGGCCC
>NW_016805596.1:563624-570968 GCF_001698545.2 Rhinopithecus bieti
CGCCGCCCCTGCGCACGCCCGGGCGCGCTCCCGCACGGGGCCTCCGGGGGCGGGGCCAGGGGTACTCCGTCTGTGCGTGCGTCCTTGCGGCCGATTTCGCGCCGCCGCAGTCGGCGCCGTCGCGCGTTTCCCTTCCTCCTCGGAGCCTCCCGGCGTTGCCGCGGGGCACTCTGGTAAATGGAGTCCCTGCGCTGGCCCCGCCCCTGAGAGGGAAGGATGCGCGCGGGCCGAGCCACGTGCGTGCGTGCGCATGCTTGCGAGCTTGCGTGCGTGTGCGCGCGGGAGCGTCTGGCGATCTGGGCTAGGCACGGCGGGCGCAGGCGCGGCTGCGGCTTCCTCTTTAACTCTCTACTGGGAAGCGGTGGAGCCGTGTGGGGCGCTGGGGGGAGTGGGAGTGTCCCCGCCGGCACCCCAGTCGGGCGGACGGAGCGGGAGCGGCACGTGGCCGTCCCGCGCGAGGCTCCTTCTCGTGTCCCCATTTCACAGAAGAGGATCCCGAGGGTCCGAGAGGCTGAGTCACTTGGTCAAGGTCACCCAGTTCGGGACTGGACTGGAATCAAATCAAAACAATTAAGTAAATTCCATTACTATTGACCCCCCAAAGTGCTATTCCTATTAATAGCCAAATACTGTTTTAGTTGCATCTGTTAATTGCATACATCAGTGGTTCTTCTCCTGGGTGACTTTGCCCCCTAGGGGATAACTTGGCAATGTCTGAAAACACGGTTTTGGTTGTCACATCTTGGGGGGGGGGGGGTGCTGCTGGCATGTAGTGGGTCCAGACCAGAGAGGCCACTCAGCACCCTGCAGTGCACAGGACGGTCCCTCCAAAAAAATAATACCCGTCCTCCAATGTCAGCAGTAGGAGATGGAGAAACCCGTCTAAGGCTGACCGTGGTAAACAGGTGACACGCAGGGTTTTTTTTTTTTTTTTTTTTTTTTTTTTTTTTTTTTTTGAGACGGAGTCTCGCTGTGTTGCCCGGGCTGGAGTGCAGTGGCCGGATCTCAGCTCACTGCAAGCTCCGCCTCCCGGGTTCACGCCATTCTCCTGCCTCAGCCTCCGCAGTAGCTGGGACTACAGGCGCCTGCCACCTCGCCCGGCTAGTTTTTTGTATTTTTTAGTAGAGACGGGGTTTCACCGCGTTAGCCAGGATGGTCTCGATCTCCTGACCTCGTGATCCGCCCGTCTCGGCCTCCCAAAGTGCTGGGATTACAGGCTTGAGCCACCGCGCCCGGCCTGACACGCAGGGTTTTGTCAAACCGGGTACGTCATGCCTACTGCCTTTCTCCTTAATCTCACAGCACATTGATAACCTGATCGTTTGATTTATTCATCATCACAAAATTAAATAAATACAAGAAACAAGGCTGGGTGAGGTGGCTCACACCAATAATCCCAACACTCTGGGAGGCCGAGGTAGGTGGATCAATTAAGGTCAGGAGTTCGAGACCAGCCTGGCCAACATATACAGTGAAACCCCGTCTGTACTAAAAATACAAAAGAAAATTAGCCAGGCGTGGTGGTGGGCGCCTGTAATCCCAGCTACTCGGGAAGCTAAGGCAGGAGAAATGCTTGAACATAGGAAGTAGAGGTTGCAGTAAGCCGAGATCATGCCGCTGCACTCCAGCCTGGGCAACAGAGCGAGACTCCCTCTTAAAAAAGAAAAAAAGGGCCGGGCGCGGTGGCTCATGCCTGGAATCCCAGCACTTTGGGAGGCCAAGGCGGGTGGATCACGAGGTCAGGAGATCGAGACCATCCTGGCTGACACCGTGAAACCCCGTCTCTACTAAAAATACGAAAAATTAGCTGGGCGTGGTGGCGGGCGCCTGTAGTCCCAACTACTTGGGAGGTTGAGGCAGTAGAATTGCTTGAACCCGGGAGGCAGAGGTTGCAGTGAGCCGAGATCGCACCGCTGCACTCCAGCCTGGGCGACAGAGCAAGACTCTTGTCTCAAAGAAAAACACACATACACACACAAGGAACAAGATCACAGGCAAACAGAACAAAAACACTTTTTTTTTCTTTTATTTTGGGATGGGGTCTCACTCTGTTGCCCAAGCTGGAGTGCAGTGATGCAATCATAGCTCACTGCAGCCTTGAACTCCTGAGCTCCAGCTATCCTCCCTCCTCAGCCTCCCGAGTAGCCGAGACTAAAACCCTATTTAAAATAAAACTGGCCGGATGCAGTGGCTCATGCCTGTAATCCCAGCACTTTGGAAGGCCGAGATGAGAGGATCGCTTGAGCCCAGGAGTTCCAGACCAGCCTGGGCAGCATGACAAAACCCCATCTCTACAAAAATAATGATAATAATGCAAAACTCAGCCAGGTTTGGTGGCACGCGCCTGTAGTCCTAGCTACTTAGAGGCTGAGGTGGGAGGATGGCTTGAGCCCAGGAGTTGGAGGTTTCAGTGAACCAACATCCGACCACTGCACTCCAGCCTGGGCCACAGAGCCAAACCCTGCCAAAAAAAAAAAAAAATCGGGGCTCAGAGGCTCACATCTGTGATGCCAGCACTTTGGGAGGGTGAGGCAGGAGGATCACTTGAGCCCAGGAGCTCGAGACCAACCTGGGCAACACAGCAAGACCCTGTCTCCACCAAAAAAAAAAAAAAAAAAAAAAACAGAACCGAAACAAAACAAGACTAGAACATTGGAAACAACCCCACGTGCATCTGTTGGTGACTGGATACATGAACAATGAAGCAGTGGGGGGATGAAAGGCACAGAATGTGGCCCAAAGAAGGAAGTCAGGTACAAGCTGCTTATAAATAATACATTTTTAAAAATACAGGCCGGGCACAGTGGCTCATGCCTGTAATCCCAGCACTGTGGGAGGCCAAGGTCGGAGGGTCACCTGAGGTCAGGAGTTCGAGACCAGCCTGGCCAACATGGCGAAACCCCATCACTACTAAAAATACAAAAATTAGGCAGGTGTGATGGCGGTGTCTGTAATCCCAACTACTCAGGGGGCTGAGGTAGGAGAATTGCTTGAACCCGGGAGGCAGAGGTTGCAGTGAGCCGAGACTACGCCATTGCACTCCAGCCCAGACGACAGTGCAAAACTCCATCTAAAAAAAAAAAAAAAAAAGGCCGGGCGTGGTGGCTCAAGCCTGTAATCCCAGCACTTTGGGAGGCCGAGGCGGGCGGATCACGAGGTCAGGAGATCAAGACCATCCTGGCTAACACGGTGAAACCCCGTCTCTACTAAAAAAAATACAAAAATCTAGCCGAGCGAGGTGGCGGGCGCCTGTAGTCCCAGCTACTCGGGAGGCTGAGGCAGGAGAATGGCGTAAACCCGGGAGGCGGAGCTTGCAGTGAGCTGAGATCCGGCCACTGTACTCCAGCCCGGGCGACAGAGCAAGACTCCGTCTCAAAAAAAAAAAAAAAAAAAAAAAATTAGCCGGGTGTGGTGGCAGATGCCTGTAATCCTGTAATCCCAGTTATTCAGAAGGCTGGGGCAGGAGAATTGCTTGATCGTGAGAGGTGGAGGTTGCAGTGAGCCAAAATCACGCCACTACACTCCAGCCTGGCCTACAGTGTGAGACTCCACCTTAAAAAATAAAAAAAAAAAAAAGAAAGAACTAGAGGAGCCTGCTTCTCCCTCTTCCCCATTCATTTCCTTCCACCCCAGGGCCAAGGCAGCGAGAAAAAGGCTGTGCAGACACTGATCTGAATTTACTCCCAGTGTGACTATGAACAGATCCAACACACAGTATATAGTTTTGGTCCCCTTTTTTTCTTGTGGTAAAATATACGTGACATAAAATTTTCCATTTTAATTATTTTTATTTTGTTTTATTTTATTTATANCTTGTGGTAAAATATACGTGACATAAAATTTTCCATTTTAATTATTTTTATTTTGTTTTATTTTATTTATTTATTTATGAGACGGAGCTTCGCTCAGTCGCCCAGGCTGGAGTGCAGTGACACGATCTCGGCTCACTGCAAGCTCCACCTCCCGGGTTCACGCCATTCTCCTGCCTCAGCCTCCCGAGTAGCTGGGACTACAGGCACCCGCCGCCATGCCCAGGTAATTTTTTGTATTTTTAGTAGAGACGAGGTTTCACCGTGTCAGCCAGGATGGTCTCGATCTCCTGACCTCGTGATCCGCCCACCTCGGCCTCCCAAAGTGCTGGGATTACAGGCATGAGCCACCGCGCCCGGCCTTATTTTATTTTTTGAGGCAGCGTCTCGCTCTGTCACCCAGGCTGGAGTGCAGTGGCACGATCTCGGTTCATTACAAGCTCCGCCTGTCGGGTTCACGCCATTCTCCTGCCTCAGCCTCCTGAGTAGCTGGGACTACAGGTGCCCGACACCACGCCCGGCTAATTTTACGTATTTTTAGTAGAGATGGGTTTCACCATGTTAGCCAGGATGGTCTTGATCTCCTGACCTCATGATCTGCCCACCTCGGCCTCCCAAAGTGCTGGGATGAGAGGCATCAGCCACCGCGCCCGGCCTGAGACCCTGACTTAATAAGTAAGTCCAGGCCAGGTGGCTCACACCTATAATCACAGCATTTTGGAAGGCCAAGGCAAGTGGATCGTTTGAGCTCAGGAGTTGGAGACCAGTCTGGGAGACATGGTGAGACGTTGTCTCTATTAAAAACACAAAAAATTAGCCAGGCGCGGTGGCACATGCCTGTAATCCCAGCTACTCAATCTCCTGAATTCGTGATTCGCCCACCTTGGCCTCCCAAAGTGCTGGGATTACAGGTGTGAGCCACCGCGCCCGGCCCCATTTTAATTATTTTTAGGTGCAGAGCTCAGTGGCATTAAGCACGTTCCCACTGCCGTGCAACCATCACCACTGTCCTCTCCATAACCTTATCTTCCCAAACTGAAACTCTGCCCTGTGAAATACTCACTCCTTGTCCCCTCCCCAGCCCCTGGCACCTCCCAGCCCATCCTACTTTCTGTCTCTGTGAATCTGAGGACTCCAGGGACCTCCTAGGAGTGGATTCACGCAGGATTTGTCCTATTGTGACTGGATTATTTCACTGAGCGTGATGTTCACTGCAGCCTCTGCCTCCCAGGTTCAAGGGATTCTCCTGCCTCAGCCTTTTGAGTAGCTCGGATTACAGGCATGTACCACCACGCCCAGCTAATTTTTGTATTTTGGGTAGTCATGGGGTTTCACCATGTTGCCAGGCTGGTCTCAGGTGATCTGCCCGCCTTGGCCTCCCAAAGTGCAGGCATGAGCCACCGCGACTGGCCCTGGCTAATTTTTAAAACATTTTTTTTTTGTACAGAAGAGGTCTCTGTGTGGTCTAAGCTGGTCTTAAACTCTTGCACTGAAGCAATCCTCCTACCTCAGCCTCCCAAAGTGGTGGGATCACAGGCCTGAGCCCCTGCGCCTCCCCAGGCATTGGGATCCCAGGCGGCAGCAGCTGCACCCGGCCTATCAAGCATGTTCTGTGTGCCAGGATCACTGACAGCCCTGTGAGAAGGAGGCTAGAACTATGAAGAAATACCTTCCATTAGTGAACTACCAAAGAGAGATAAAACAGCTTCTGGCCAGGTGCAGTGGCTCATGGCTGTAATCCCAACACTTTGGGAGGCTGAGGTGGGCCAATCATGAGGCCAGGAGATGGAGACCATCCTGGCTAACACGCTGAAACCCCATCTCTACTAAAAATACAAAAAAAAAAAAAAAAAAAAAAATTAGCTGGGTGTGTTGGCGGGCTCCTGTAGTCCCAGCTCCTCGGGAGGCTGAGGCAGGAGATCATGCCACAGCATTCCAGGCTGGGCGACAGAGTGAGACTCCATCTCAACAAAAATAAATAAATAAATGAAACAGCTCCTGGCCGGGTACGGTGGCTCACACCTGTAATTCCAGCACTTTGAGAGGCCGAGGCGGGTGGATCCCTTGAGGTCAGAAGTTCGAGACCAGCCTGGCCAACGTGGTGAAATCCTGTCCCTACCAACAATTAGCCAGGCGTGGCGGCGCACACCTATCATCCCAGCTACCCAGGAGGCTGAGGCAGGAGAATCGCTTGAACCCAGGAGGCGGAGGCTGCAGTGAGCTGAAATCACGCCACTGCACTCCAGCCTGAACAACAGGGTAAGACTCTGTCTCAGAAAAACAAAAACAAACAAAACAGCTTCTGATCAGGACATGCCTGTCCTGGGGCAGAATAGGGGCGTCTCCTAGAGGACACGTGGGCTCAGCTTGAGACAGAAAGAGAAAGCGGCCTGGCCAGGAGAGAGGCTGTCCAGGCAGGGGGAAGAGCGTGTGCCAAGGCCTGGGGCTGAGGGTCACAGGAGCTGTGCAAGAGGTGGCAGGGGTGTGTGGAGTGACAGGGCAGGCAGCTACCCAGACAAGGCGGTGCAGGGAAGGCTGCGTGCGACAGCTGTTTCGGAGGCTGCCTGCGTGCATACCCCGGCTCTGCTGCAACCTGTGACCTCAACCTCTCTGGGCCTCAGTTTCCTCATGTGTTAAATGGGTGTAATAACTGCCCCACCTGTTAACCTGTGCAGAATGCATGGCAGGGAGGCAGTGCTCAGGGCTCATGACCGTGGCCCCACATTCAGAGGGGGAAGGAAACTGGGTATCAGAGCAGGACGCCACGCAGCGGGCTTGGGGGCCCCAGGAAACAGACGGGGGTGTGGTTGACCCTAAGGGGCTACCCTGGGCTGCAGAGGCCTAATTCCACCCCTGCACCCCCCAGCTGCAGGGCTGCCCGAGGAAAGGGCACTGCTGGGATTAAGTCCTGGTCTCCAGAACTGGAGGAGTCTTTGGGCAGAGGCCCCCATCAGGGTCCCGGGGTCTCAGGTAACACCCAGTCTATGGGAGTGTGACGTGGGCTCATGAAAGGGGGGCGTCGGCGGGGCGCGGTGGCTCACGCCTGTAATCCCAGCACTTTGGGAGGCCGAGGCGGGTTGGATTATGAGGTCAGGAGATCGAGACCATCCTGGCTATCACGGTGAAACCCCATCTCTACTAAAAATACAAAAAATTAGCCGGGCGTGGTGGCGGGCGCCTGTAGTCCCAGCTACTTAGGAGGCTGAGGCAGGAGAATGGTGTGAACCCGGAAGGTGGAGGTTGCAGTGAGCCGAGATTGCACCACTGCACTCCAGCCTGGGCGACAGCGCGAGACTCCATCAAGAAAGAGAGAGAGAGAGAGAGAGAGAGAGAGAGAGAAAGAAAAGAAAGAAAAGAAAGAAAGAGGGGCATCAGAGCTCTAATCCTGGGTCCCCACCCTCGTGGCCACCAGACCCCGGGCTTTGCTTCTCAAAGCCTCAGTTTCCTCATCTGTATAACGACAGTCAGCTGCTCTATGGAGTAGCCGTTCTTTTTTATTCCTTAATAAACTTGCTTTCACTTAAAAAAAAAAAAA
>NW_016805596.1:571416-590240 GCF_001698545.2 Rhinopithecus bieti
AAAAAAAAAAAAAAAAAAAAAAACAGAAAAGAAAAAGAAAAGAAAAACGACAGTACAGAACCTGGCCGGCACGGCGGCTCACGCCTGTAATCCCAGCACTTTGGAAGGCTGAAGCGGGAGGATCGCTTGAGCCCAGGAGTTTGAGACCAGCCTGGGCAACATAGCAAGACCCCGTCTCTATTTAAAAAAGATAGAGCTCACTGTAGCATCTTCTGAAGATTAAATGATTTTAAACACTTAAAGCACTTTCAACAGCGCCTGAAAGATCCTCAGATTCTGACACCCCAGCGAGGATGGGGGCTTTCTGCGTGCCGACAGGTGAGGAAACCGAGGCACGTAAGCGGCAAGGCAGGGCCTTCCGGTCCTCGGTCTGCAGGTTCGCTTCCCCCGGCGCGGGGCTGCGGTGCCCGCTCCACAGAGAGGGCACCGAGGCTCCTTGGGGAGGCGGCAGCCGGGGCCCCAACCCCGCTCCCGCCACTTCTCGCGTGGCCGCCGCTAGAGGCCGCTCCCGGAGCCGCGCGCGTCCTCTCGCGGGTCCGCCCCCCGGGCCTGTTGGACCCGCCCCCGGCCCACAAGGCCCTGCAGGGAGCGGGCCCGGGCGCTGCGCGATCCAAGTCGGGTCGCCGTCCAGCCTGCAGCATGAGCGCCCCCAACGCGACCCCCATCTTCGCGCCTGGCGAGAACTGCAGCCCCGCGTGGGGGGCGGCGCCCGCGGCCTACGACGCGGCGGACACTCACCTGCGCATCCTGGGCAAGCCGGTGATGGAGCGCTGGGAGACCCCCTATATGCACTCGCTGGCCGCCGCCGCCGCCTCCAAAGGTAGCCCCCACCCGGCCTGCACCGTCCCCAGGGCCGCAGGGGAAACTGAGGCTGGGGCTGCCCGGACCCGGGGACCCACCCTCCCGCTGGGGCGCCTCTGTCTCCTGGCCTGGGAAGTGGGGCTGCAGGTGGGGGCACACGGAGGCGTTCACGGGGAATGCCGCAGGAGTGGGGCCCCGCACACATTAGGCTCCGCCTAAGTACCAGGAACTTCCTCTCCAGGGGGAGTGAGACCCCCCGCTCTCCGGATGGGGACCTCAAACGCGAGACCTGGGTGGAACCGGGTCCCCAGCTCCCTGTCTGAGATCGGGACGAAGGGGTCGTGCCAGGGAGAGGCTGCCCTTCTGTCTGCCTGGGAGAGCAGCCCCAACTCCCCTGGCTAAGAATAGCACCCAGAAAGCTGAGCTCGGGGAGACAGCTGTCCCCGGGGTGGCCCTGGCTTGCCTGGCGTCAGAGGCTGAGGGCTGCTGAGAAAGGACTCCCTGGCCCCGCACAGGCCCCATCCCAGGGCCGGGCCCCAGTGTTCGCACCCTGAAAATGGGCACGTCCAGTGTCCAGTGCCAATTAGGATTGGGGGTCATGTGTGGCCCACTGGGGAGCAGCCCTTCCCCTCCCACATAGTCTCAAGTCCAGGTCTTGCCTGACCACTCTTGCAAATCCAACTTTCAGATGGAGGGAGGGGGAGAGAAAAGTAACCAACCTGAGAGATAAGGGACCGGGGACAAACAGCGTGGGCTGGGCTCAAAGTCCAAGGCTCTTGCCTCCCCACAGCCCTGGCCCCAAAAGCGGCCATCTTCGGCCTCCCTGGCTGGTCATCCTCTCTCTGGTCGCTGGCCAGGGCCCACGCTGTTCCCGCTCAGGACTACTGTGTTCCGCCTGCCTCTGTCCATGCTGGCCCAGGGCGCCCTCCCGTCCTGTGGCAAATGTGACTCACAGCCCAGTCCAGCCCTGCGTCCCCTCCTCCAAGCAGACCCCCAGCTCAGCCCTGCGCTCCTTCCTTCAGGCAGCCTCCCCAGCCCAGCCTTGCCCTACCCTAGGCCCTCTACTCCAGGAAGCCTCCTCAGCCCTGCCCTAAACCCCCTCCTCCAGACAGACTCCCCCAGCCCAGCCCTGCGCCCCTTCCTCCAGGCAGCCTCCCCAGCCCAGCCCAGTCCTGTGCCCCTTCCTCCAGGCAGCCTCCCCAGCCCAGCCCTGCCCTGCACCCCCTCCTCCAGGAAGCCTCCCCAGCCCTGCCCTGCACCCCTCCTCCAGGCAGACCCCAGCCCTGCTCTGCACACCCTCCTCCAGGCAGATCCCCAGCCCAGCCCTGTGCCCCCTCCTCCAGGCAGTCTCCCCTGCCCTGCCCTGTGCCCCCTCCTCCAGGCAGCCTCCTAAGCCCGGCCCACCTAGTGATGTTGGGCGCCCTGTGTCTGCCCAGGGGGCCGGGTCCTGGAGGTGGGCTTCGGCATGGCCATCGCAGCGTCGAAGGTGCAGGAGGCGCCCATTGATGAGCACTGGATCATCGAGTGTAATGACGGCGTCTTCCAGCGACTCCAGGACTGGGCCCCGCGGCAGACACACAAGGTGCCCCTCTGCCCGCAGGCCCTCCAGGATCCCCACTCCTTGGGGTGAGGGCACTGTTTCCTGGGGTTGGGGGCCTGGGGCTGCCTAGAGGTAGAGGAGATGGTCTTCTCTCTCGGGAGTCCCCCGGCCGCTCCCTTTCTGCAGGTGGGGAGATCCTGGGGACCTCTCTACCCTGTCCACTTTTTCTTTTCCCCTCTTCAAGGTCGTTCCCTTGAAAGGCCTGTGGGAGGATGTGGCGCCCACCCTGCCTGACGGTCACTTTGATGGTGAGGGGTGAGGGGACATATCACAGGGTGGGCCTCCCAGCTCCACTGAAGCCCTTCCTTTGCTTGTGGGGGGCCCTCTGATGTGCACTGGGGGGACAGAGCCCAGGTGGGTGTGGGCCTGGCTGTGAGGGCTAGCAGGGCACCGGGGATGGGCACACTCACGGAGGAGCCCTGGAGGCGATCTCAGGGTTCTCAAGCCCGCGTGGGAGCCCCACCTCTGCCCACGGCCCCATCTCACTGCACCTCCACCTGCTCGGGGATGAGCTGGGTGAGGCTGGGCAAGGTGCTGAGCCCCGCCCTGACCGCGTGGGCTTCTGTCCTCCGTGCAGGGATCCTGTACGACACGTACCCACTCTCGGAGGAGACCTGGCACACACACCAGTTCAACTTCATCAAGGTGGTTCTCTCTGACTTGTTGGGATGCTGGAGGCCCTCGGGGAAGCCCCTCTGCCCACACCCCCACCTCCGTTCTGACCACTGGCCACTCCCCTTCCATAGAACCACGCCTTTCGCCTGCTGAAGCCGGGGGGTGTCCTCACCTACTGCAACCTCACCTCCTGGGGGGAGCTGATGAAGTCCAAGTACTCAGACATCACCACCATGTTTGAGGTGCGCCCACCTGGAGTTCCCGTGGGTCTCCAGGCTGTGACCTTGGTGGGGGTGGGAAGGGACTGCTGGAGCCACCTTGCTACCTGGGGAGGGTCCCTTCCTGACCCCCTGGGTGGGCTGGACTGTGCTGGTTCATTTAGAAACCAAAGTCCTTTGCCTGACGCGGTGGCTGCCAGGAGCGGTGGCTCAGGTCTGTAATCTCAGCACTGTGGGAGGCTGAGGTAGGCAGATTGCTTGAGCCTAAGAGTTCAAGACCAGCCTGGGCAACAGAGCAAGACCTCATCTTTACTAAAAAAATACAAAAAACTAGCTGGGTGTGGTGGTGTACACCTGTACTCCCAGCTACTTGGGAGGCTGAGGTAGGAGGATTGCTTGAGCCCAGGTGGCAGAGGTTGCAGTGAGCCAAGCTCGAACTACTGCACTCCAGCCTGGGCAACAGAGCCAGACCCTGTCTCAAGAAAAAAAAAAAAAGAAAGAAAATTAAAAAAAAAAAAATGGCCGGGCACGGTGGCTCAAGCCTGTAATCCCAGCACTTTGGGAGGCCGAGACGGGCAGATCACGAGGTCAGGAGATCGAGACCATCCTGGCTAACACGGTGAAACCCCGTCTCTACTAAAAAAAAAAGATACAAAAAATTAGCCAGGCGAGGTGGCGGGCGCCTGTAGTCCCAGCTACTCGGGAGGCTGAGGCAGGAGAATGGCGTGAACCCGGGAGGCGGAGGTTGCAGTGAGCTGAGATCCGGCCACTGCACTCCAGCCTGGGCGACAGAGCAAGACTCCGTCTCAAAAAAAAAAAAAAAAAAAGGAAATCAGGCTGGGCATGGTGGCTCACACCTGTGATCCCAGCACTTTAGGAGGCCAAGGCAGGTGGATCACTTGAGCTCAGGAGTTTGAGCCTAGCCTAGCCAACATGGCAGAATCCCATCTCTACCAAAAATACAAGTTAGCCAGGCGTGGTGGCGGGCGCCTGTAATCCCAGCTACTTGGGAGGCTGAGGCATGAGAGTCACTTGAACCTAGGAGGCAGAGGCTGTTGTGAGCCGAGATCGCACCATTGCACTCCAGCCTGGGCAACAGACCGAGACTCCATCTCAAAAAAACAAAAACAAAATGAAAATCAAAGTCCCTCACCACCTCAACAACCTCCCGTGGCTCCCCAGTGCCCTGTGGTTCGGCCCAAGCCCCGCGTGTTCCCCTCCCTCCGGCCGCCTCCACCTGGCTGTCTTCACTGGTTCAGCAGTGTTTGGCTGGCTGTTCCCTCTGCCTGGTGGAGGCAGTCTGTCTGAGAAGGGCTCTGTGTGGTTGCCCTGGGCTGCTGTTGTGAGAGCTGCCTGCGTACCTGTGGCCCTTGTCGAAAATGGGAACTAATGGCCTGTCTTCTTTTTCTGTGGTGATTCTTTGGCTCCACCCGCCACACTGGCAAGGTCTGGAGCACTGTGGAGTAGGTGCCCCGGGGATGGCTTGAGCCGGGTGATGCTGGTGTGGGGCTGGGGTTCCAGGGCTGCCCTACCGCATGCCCCACAGCAGCTGCAGCCGCCCACCCGGGCCTTGCCATTTGTAAACACTCTTCAATGAGGGGAGGGTGCACGTGACCCCCATGGCCCTCAGAGATGACCTGGCACCATCCCCGACCAGGAGACACAGGTGCCTGCGCTGCTGGAGGCCGGCTTCCGGAGGGAGAACATCCGTACCGAGGTGATGGCGCTGGTCCCACCGGCCGACTGCCGCTACTATGCCTTCCCGCAGATGATCACGCCCCTGGTCACCAAGGGATGAGCCCCCACCCTGGCCCGGCCACAGCTGTGCCCTCCTCCGTGCCTTCCTGGCCGGGAGCCTAGGCTCTCCCGCCAGCCTCGGGCTGATCCCGGCTGTGTGTCACCAGCAGCTTTCCCAGCTTCTCTGTGAGGGGTCACTGCGGCCCGCTGCCGGGTCTCTGAGGTGAAGTAAACACCGGCGCTGGCTTGGCTGGTCCACAGTGAGTTGTGACTGTTACTTCCAGCGGCTGCTCTCTCACCTCCCGTCCATCCCACGGACACAGGAAAAGCAGGTGACTCCCCTCCAGGTTTCTGAGCGGCCCCAGGACCCCCCCCCCGACTGTCTTGCCCATGGCAGACATCTCCAGCCGATGCCCGATGTCCCTTCCTCAGACGAAAGCCACTTGACCCTTTACAGTGGGGTCAGGGTCTCAGAGGGTGGCAGCATCATGGCCGGGTGAGTCAAGGACCCTTGCCCACCCCAGGCAGGAGCCCGCTTCTCTGCCCGCCCTGGCACACCCTGAACTCCTCCTCCTGCCTCAGGAGCGGCGTGGCTGCTGACAGCCCTGTGCCCCGAGCCTCCCGTTTCCAGGTGTTGTTTCCTCGCGGGAGGCATCAACCCCGCTAGGCCCAGTGCAGGGGTAGCCCCACCTGCCTGACCCCAGGAACATCCCAGGTCCTGCCTGTCCGTGCCCTTGTGCCCAGCTGGTCACCCCACGCCTCCCGCTTTGCCCCCTGCGTCCACGCGCGTGCAGCCCGCCCATCTTCCTGGGGCCGTCCTGCCCGCCCTCTCTACTGACCTCCGTGCCCTGAGAGAAGGCCGGCTCCTGTGCTCTGCACTCCGGCCCGGGACTGCTGTTCCGCTGGCCGATGCCCCGTCCCTACCCCCGCATGTCCTGCCTCCAGGCTGGGCGCCTACTCCCCACCCCCGCCCCAGTCTCCTGGGACCCATCCCAGCCTGGCCTGTCATAACTGCCGGTCCCCAGCACTGTCCTGGTGCGCAGCAGGCATGCAGGGTGGGCCTGCAGAGCGGGGTCTCCAGCACCGGTGGCGTCTGGCACTGAACACAGGAAGATGGGACGTTTGCTGAATGAATGCACGTCCCTGGTGAGGACTGGACTTCGATGGATGAAGGGGCTGGTGGGGTGAAGCCAGGGTCCCCCGAAAGCCCTGGGTGGAGAAGGTCCCCAAAGTGGGGTCAGACAGCCTGTGAGGCTCACGGCCCTGCCCTGCAGCCCTTTGGTTTGGACCAGGTGCCATCTCCCCATCTCCCTGGCCCCAGCCCTCAGCTAACCAGCCCATCCCACTGCCTGGAAATGGGCCAGAGGGCAGTGGCGACCTGCCCAAGTTCACACACAGGCCACAGGCCACACTCTGAACCCTGGGGTAGGCTCAGACGGGCTCTGGTCAGCCTGCCTTAAGGCACAGTGGGAGACTGAATCAGGGCCCTCCCAGGAGGGAAGGGTGTGGGGCCTTCCATGCTTGGGACTTTGGGCTGTGACATCCACACCAGGGTCTTCACAGAGCAGCAGGAAAGGACCTGCTGGCAGGCACAGTGCCCGTCTCTGCCCCTGGCTCTGCTCCAACCACCCCCAACCCAAGGGCGGCATGCTGCTGGGGGTCTGTGGTCCCCCAGGTCCCTGGCTTCTTTCACCCACACACCACACTGGGAGGCAGCGGCCTGAGGGCAAATTTATTGACAACCTTACGGGACAAAAGCAGGCTGGGGACAGGACGGCGACAGGCTCCGGTGGCAGTGGCGGCACTACCTGCGGTACCAGATCTGCACCCTCCGCTCCCGCTTGATCTTCCTCTGCAGCTGCAGGATACCGTAGAGCAGGGCCTCGGCCGTGGGTGGGCAGCCTGTAGGGACCTTGCCTCAGTCTCCCTTCCCGCAGCCAGAGCCTGTGTGACCACTTGCACAGCGCAGCCGGCTCGGCTTTTGAGGGGCCTCCCGTGCCAGCCTGAAGGTGGAGGCTGGTAGCCCAGGGTGGGCGCAGGGGCCAGGGGCTGGCAGCCGGCGTGGGGGACGTCCCTGCAGGAAGACTGGGGTCCTCCCCTGGGCAAGGCCCCACTGCCTTCCTCCCGTGGCTCATCCTGGGCTGCCACAGGAACCTCCTGGACAAGATGCTGACCTCACTAACCCGGCCCCCAGCTTTAGACCTCAGGACTCCATGGGGACCAGCGCTCACCAGACACACTTAGCAATGGGTAGCAGGGCCTGGGGCTGCTCTGGACGGAGATGAAGACGGGGGGCTGGCCGGAGGGAGGGGAGGCGGCCCAGGGCCCGGGCATCCCACAAGGACCCGATGACCCCCTTTCTGAGCCCCAAGCCAGAGCTCTTTGCTGGGGATCCCCCAGCCCCAGCTGCTGGGCAGGCTCAGAGCAAAGGGCTTGAGCAAGAGGACACAGCCCAGGGCCCAACAGGGACAGCAGGAGTGGACACAGGTGGGAAAGGACAAGGGCCACCACAGGGCCTGGGAAAGGGCAGCTGGGCCCCACCTGGCAGAGTTCGGGCAAGTCCAGATTGTCGAAGGAAGGGAGGAGCACAGTCCGCAGGGAGGGAGGGGCACAGTCCGCAGGGAGGGAGGGAGGGGCACAGTCCGCAGGGAGGGAGGGAGCACAGTCCGCAGGGAGGGAGGAGCACAGTCCGCAGGGAGGGAGGAGCACAGTCCGCAGGGAGGGAGGAGCACAGTCCGCAGGGAGGGAGGGAGGAGCACAGTCCATGCTCGCACCCTGCCCCTTTGGTCTGCACTGCAGAGGAAGATGCCAGGGGCATGGGCTGAGCTCCTGACCCGGAATGGACCTCTCTGTGCTGAGGAGGGTCACAGCGAGGTCCAGGCTGCCCTGTCCACTGCCCCTAGGTGACCTGAACAGTGCAGAATGCTGAGCAAATCAACGCTCTTTCCAGGGAAGCGGAATCCAAAGGCAGAACCTGTTCCTCCACTTTTGAGAGGCGCCAGGACGTGCCTCCCGCTTGCCCAACCCTCCAGACTCGGGACTCAGGGCTGGGCTCTCTGTGCGTGCGCTAATGCTGCAGCACAGGATGGCCAAGAACAGGACCTCTATCCCCTGTCCCACATGAGCGCCACCTCTAAGCCTGCCTACCATGGACCATTGTCCATGGTGTCCAGGTGAACGCCCCGGGTGGCCCTCGTGGGACCACGTGAGGCGCAAGACTCCCACAGGATCACCAGATATAAAGAATGTTCCCCATGCCATGTGAATTTCAGGTATGCAGCCAATGCTCCTTTTTAGTGTCAGTATAGCCCAAATACTGTTGGGATATACTGGTACTAAACAATTACTCCTAATTGCTTTCCTGATGGTCAAACTCACCCTAACCTCACAGTCAAACTGAGTCTCCCACATTCTCATTTGCCAAAGGAAGTCCTGTGTGCCCTTCTGTAAGGGTGAGGGCGTGGGACGGTGTCCTTGGTCTCCAGGAACCTTCTCTCTTGGTATTTCTAACTGCAGGTCTTTGGTTTCTGTCAGGCAGGACCGTATGAAACTGCTTTAAAGCAGGCGAGTGTCAGGGATTCCACTCAGCCTCCCCTGCTCCCTCTGATCCCTCTGATGGCTGAATACATCGCCGACTTCTCACAGGGCACACGCTCCACTAAGACGGAGAGCCCGGAGTCGGCTCATCCATAGGATGGGGAAGCCCGCCGTCTGTTGGGGGTGTGGGACTCCCTCACATGGGCCGCCGGGCTCCGTGTGGCGCTGGCCCTGTCCCCAGCTCTCTCGTGGGCGGTGTGGTCCCAGCCCTACCTGGGACGTAGATGTCCACGGGCACGATGCGGTCGCAGCCCCTCACGACCGAGTAGGAGTAGTGGTAGTAGCCTCCTCCGTTGGCGCAGCTGTGGGGGAGGGGACGTGAGGGAAGCGTGCTGAGGACCTGCCTGCCCACCCTCCCTCCTCACAGCTGTGGGGGAGGTGCCGTGAGGAGCACCTGCCGGGGACCTGCCCTGTCCACCCTCCCTCCACGAGGCCTCGCCCCATCCCCACCCGCCTTCAACTGCAGGCCAGGCACCAACGAGGCTGGAACTTGTCACGGAGAAGCAATGAGCAAACATGTACAGGCTCCCCGAGCCTCCGTGGGACCAGTGGGGCGCGAGCACGCGCGTGGCTGCTAACTCGGGGAACAGTGCTCCCCTCCCGAGGGGGCTCCTGACCATCGATTCCTGGGGCTGGAAAGTGTCGGATCACATGTGTCAACAAAAAGCCACTTCAAGCAGCCACAGTGCCAACACCCAGCCCCTGTCTATGGGGCGGCTGAGCCTCACGCCAGGCCCTCGCCCGATTCCGGCTCTGTCAGTGAAGTGCTGGGGTCCACCCGGGGCAGGTAGCTGGAAACCCCAGGCGACCACACAGACTCCACTCCCAGCACTGCTTCCCACACTGTAAAAATGGACATAACCTGAATGCCCAATAGTGGGAGACGGTTATGAAAACTCTGGAATATTCTGATTCTCTGTTTAGAATTAGATCAGTAATATATCCACACAGTGGGACGTTATTCAGCCAAGAAAAGGAGCGAGGCTCGGACACAGGCCGCTGCATGGATGCACCTTGAGGATGTCATGCTCAGTGAGAGATGCCAGACACAGAAGGCCATGCAGCGTGTAATCCTGTTTCTGTGAAATGTCCAGGAAGGGCCCATCCACAGAGACAGGGAGGGGAGGTGTGGGCACCGGGGCTTGGAAGGGGATGCAGAGTGACTGCTGATGGGGACAGCGTTTCATTTGGGGGTGATGAGAATGTTCTGGAATTAGAGGTGGTGGCTTAAAAACCACTGAACTGCTCACTTTAAAAGGGTAAACTTCCCAATACCCAATCTCTACAAAAATTTAAAAAATTAGGCACAGTGGAGCACATCTGTAATCCCAGCACTTTGGGAGGCTAAGGTTGGGGGATCGCTAGAGCCCAGGAGTTCAAGGCTGCAGTGAGCTATGACTGCACCACTGCACTCCAGCCTGGGCAACTCAGTGAGACTCTGTCTCTAAAAAATAAAAATAATAAATATTGACTGGGCACGGTGGCTCATGAGTGTAATCCCAGCACTTTGGGAGGTTGAGGTGGGTGGATCATGAGGTCAGGAGATCGAGACCATCCTGGCCAACGTGGTGAAACTTTGTCTTTACTAAAAATATAAAAATTAGCCAGGCATGGTGGCGGGCGCCTGTATTCCTAGCTACTCGGGAGGCCAAGGCAGGAGAATCGCTTGAACCTGGCAGGTGGAGACTGTAGTCAGCCAAGATCGCGCCACTGCGCTGCAGCCTGGGTGACAGAGCTAGACTCTGTCTTCAAATACATAAATAAATAAATATTTTAAAATGTTAAGAGACTAAATACCTTTCAATGTTATGGGGAAATGACTAAAAATGATGGCAAGGCCAGGTGCGGCGGCTCACGCCTGTCATCCCAGAACTGTGGGAGGCCGAGGTGGGCAGATCACCTGAGGTCAGGAATTCAAGACCAGCCTGGCCAACATGGTGAGACTCCGTTTCTACTAAAAACACAAAAATTAGCTGGGCATGGTGGTGCGTGCCTGTAATCCCCGCTACTTGGGAGGCTGAGGCAGGAGAATCGCTTGAACCTGGGAGGCGGAGGTTGCAGTGAGCTGAGATGGTTTCACGGGACTCCAGCCTGGGTGACAGAGCAAGACTCTGTCTCAAAAAAAAAAAAAGAAAAAAAAATTATGGCAAGTTAGATGGCTGAGATTATAAAACCATCTACAGAACTTGTCATCACTTAGTGTGGGTAAAGCAGAGAACTGGGTGGAATGTGGGCCCTGCTGCGTGGGGGCGGACAGGAGCAATGGTTCTGGAGAGAGGACCCGCAGCACCTCTGCGTGGGGTGGAGGCACCAAGACGGCTGAAGGGCAGAGCTGGGACCACGTGGGATTTTCACCGAATGTAAATGACACTTTTGATAAGCGCCACTTCTGTACCTGGAGACGCCCCGCCCTGCACTCACCTCCCCATGGAGACCACGTAGCGCGGCTCCGGCATCTGGTCGTAGACCTGGAAGAGAGGTGGGGTCCGTGCACAGCTCACTCTGGGGGCGGCTGGGCGGCGGGGAAGAGGCCTACCTTGCGGAGCGCTGGGGCCATCTTGTTGGTGAGTGTGCCGGCCACGATCATGACGTCGGACTGGCGCGGGCTGGCGCGGAAGACCACGCCAAAACGGTCCATGTCGTAGCGCGGTGCGGCCATGTGCATCATCTCCACGGCGCAGCAGGCCAGACCGAAGGTCATGGGCCACAGAGAACTCTGCGGAGGCCAGGCTCGCGTCAGACGCCACCCCTGGAGCCCCGCCTGGCGCGGCATGAGAGTCCACGTGGAGCACCTAGAATCCCCGGCTCATGTCCCGGGGCGGCAGCCGGCAGAGGTGAGAGGCACAGCGGCTCCTGCAGGTCGCCTCCGGGCCCCAAGAGAGTTTTCAAGCGCGCCCCACCAGCCACGTTCAAAATAAAATAGAAACGGGTGAGATCTGTCCTCATCCCACAGTTCCGCGAACCCAGTGTACCCTAAGTCCCACCATTTCAACAGGGGGCTGCAGCCACTCTCTGAGCGTGTGGGCTACAGGCGAGAAGCAGCGCAGGTCTAACCGGGAACTCTCTGCATTAACTAGATCTGGGCCCGCATACCAGGTGCCATGCCTCCGGGAAGCCCTCTCGGATCTCCTTGGCCACTCCCTCCCTCTCCTCCACCCATGTGGCTTCTCATTTCCCCCACGGCTCCTGCTGTCGCTGCACACAGCTCTGAGACCTGGCAGGGGCCCCTGCTGCATGTGTTGGCGGGTGACAGGGCCAAGCTACAGAGCGAGGCAGGGCTGCCCGGGCAGAAATGGCCAGGCTCACTTGCCCGCCAGAAGCCTGTGTCGGGATGGCCTGCGGCCATTCTCGGGTTCCCTCCATTAGAAACTATCCTGCACTGGGCATCCCTGTCTGGACCACTGCGGCCCTGGCAGGACGTTCACTGTGGCATTGTTTAGGAAACAAAAAACAAAAGGAAACAGTGAACGTCCATCCGTGGGACACTGCTGAACCCGGGCTGTCGCGGCAAGTGCCGCAGGCGCTGGAGGGAGCTGCCCGTGCTCACGCTGCAGGGGCTGTTGTCACAGGCAGGGAGGCTTTAGATGGGTACTGAGAAGGATCTCCTGCCTTCACACGCGCTCCTTTTAACTTAAAACACCACTTTCACCTTAAAAGAGAAACAAGAGGAACACACAGAAGCCAGAAAGAGAATGACGGAAAGGGAGGAGGTCATTTCAAGCAGGGTCTGAAGACTCAGATGGAACCACAGGCCGCCAGGCCAGCACAGGGGCCTCCGGGAGGGTCCAGTCTGCTCCAGGCCGCAGGAGTGTGTGTGCATCAGTGAGTGTGCCTGTGTGCATGCATGCGAATATGTGCACATGCATGTGTCCACATAAGTACACGTGTGTGCGCGAGTGTGCATGTGTGTGCATGTGTGCGTGTTTTTGTGTGCGTGTGTGCAAGTGTGTGGATGTGTGTGCATGTGCATGAGTGCGAGTGTGCGTGTGTGCAAGTGTACATATATGTGCGTGTGTGCGTACGTGTGTGCATGTGTGTGCATATGTGTATGTGTGCATGACTGCGTGTGTGGTGCATGTACACACGTCTGTCCATACAAGTGAGCTTGCATGCACATGTGCGCATGTGTCCATGCATGTGTTGTGTGTGTACATGTCGGTACATTTGTGTGTGTGTGTATATGTCTGCCTGTGAGTGTGCAGAGAGGCCCTGGCGCTCCAGGAGGGCCTGCAGCTCATAGTAGACTCACCCGGCGGGCCCAGTTGACGAGGTCATCCAGCTTGGCCACCACATACTCGCCCCGGCTGCTGGATTTGGGAACCATGGCTCCAGCCTTCGGCAGGGCAGGCTGGGCACTGTCACAGAGACACATGGGCACAGGAGGCGTCAGCCACGCAGGTACTTCCCAGAGGCGGATACCTGCCCCCACGGCCGCACCAGAGGCCTGGACCCACATGAGGCCAGGGACCAGGATGTGCGACCCCTTCCCCGCCCTATCCAGGCACCCCTGTGGCTGCAGCGCTGATGCAGAAAATGAAGGAGGGGCGGGGGTGGGGCAGGGGGTACGGCCTCCCCCAGAAGGCCAGCTTCACCTGCTTGGGCCATCGGTGGCCACGCTCTGATGGACACCTCGTGCCTGCACAGCCGCGCCCACGCTGGAGCTGCCGGGAGATGGAGCGCAGGTCAGTGGCCGTCCCAGGCCCCTCCGACTCCCCCAGTCGCACTCACTGTTGTCCTGCTTCTCCCCTCCCTGATGCGGGACTGCTCTCGCCTCTGCCCGTCAGCACTTGGGCCACTGGCCAGAGCCCCTGGGGCCATCTGGCCACTGCTCCGACCCCGAATGATGGCCCAGACTTGAATGGAGTTTCTTTTGTCATGTACCCAGCAGGTCAACAGTGTCCAAGCAAGGACGGTTGCAGGATCATCCACAGAAGGAAACTGGGACCAGGCCTTCCACATGTGACCAAGGTCAGATCCCTGGGCATGCGCCCTCACCACCCTTTCAGTCGCCTGGGTCTCCAGGAGGCCTGCCCTTGGCTGCCATCTGCACAGAGCTCACAGAATGCCTTCCCATGACAAGTGGCGGTACGCTCTGACGGTGCTGAGCCAGGCCCACAGGGCTTTCCTCCTGACTGTCCAGCCTTTGCCACTGCATGGACTGTTCCAGGGAGGGTCCCAGCACATCACGTGCAGCGTGCAGTGCAGACCGTCACCTGCATCCTGTCCTTAACACACCACGTGACCTTCACAAGGGCCCGTCCCCTTTCGTCTGGCGCTGCTGAAGGCCCCTCCCAGCTCAGGGCTGGAGACTCAGGCACTCACCGCAGACCAAGGATCCGGAAGCCGCCCAGGCCAGGAGCTGCAGAGAGGACCACAGGGGTGGGGACAGTGAGCCGCGGGCAGCACCAGGGGCCACTGATTCAGGACCCCTGGAGGGCCACAGGGCCAGCCTCCAGGCACTTCCCCGTCAGGCTCCTGCCCGCATGGCCTAGCTCTGACCCCACCTCAAGTGCCACTTAACAAACATTAGGTAACAAGGGGGTTTTCAGAATATGAGCGACTCTTAGTCCCCTGCTTGAGACCCCATGGCCCCAGAAGAAACCCAAATGCTGCCCCATCTCCCCGCCCTGGCGATACTCACCGGTACCTGCTGCTTTCCTGCCCCAGGGCCTCCGCGCCAGCTGCTCCCCTGCGGTGGACACCCCGCCTCACAATTGCACACCACTGGCCCCTTCTCATGAGGCAGGTTTCAGCTCAGATGCCCGGGGCGTCCCGCCTACACCAGCACCCCAGGTCCTCCTGTTGCCGGCACCCGGTTCTATCTCCATCTATGCATGCTTGTGGGGTGCCTGCCACCCTGGCAATGCCAGGGCTTCCCTGGGTGCCCAGTGCTTGTCCTGTCCTCAGCTGTGCCTGACAAGCGTGTGCCGGGTGCTCCAGGCCCTGGCTGGTGCTCGGGGGTTTCCCACGCAGCTGAGCACAGGCCCTATCCTCCAGGAATCTGTAGTCAGCTGAGCAGGCAGGGCGCTGCCCACATCAACCTACACAGCAATGCACCCCTAGAGGAGCCAGCCTCAAAGGAAGCACAGAGGAGGGAACGCGCCTACACGAAGGCTCCTGGGAGAGCCTTCCCGAGGCGAAGGCTGAGGCCAGAGCAGGGCCTTGCCACACCCAGGGGCACTCTGCGGCGGGGAAACGCCTGGAGGTGCCAGGAATCCTGGCTCACAAGGAAGAAGCCAGAAAGGCAGGCTTGGTGCTGGTGACGGCTAAACTGTGTCCCTCCACTTGACCTGTATCTGAAGGCCTAACCCCAGGACCTCAGAATGTGACTGCTTTTGGAGAAGGGGTCTTTAAAGGGATCATTAATCGCGGGGCGCAGTGGCTCATGCCTGTATTTCCAGCACTTTGGGAGGCCGAGGCAGGTGGATCGCTTGAGGTCAGGAGTTTGAGACCAGCCTGGGCAACACGGTGAAACCCCGTCTCCACTAAAAATACAAAAATTAGCTGGGTGTAGTGGCGGGCACCTGTAATCCCAGCTACTTGAGAGACTGAGGCAGGGAGGTAGAGGTTGCAGTGAGCTGAGATCATTTCACCACACTCCAGCCTGGGTGACAGAGGGAGACTCCATCTCAAAAAATAAAATAAAGCGTCATTATAATGTGGTGAGGTCATGAGGGTGGGCCCTCATCTGATATGACTTGTGTCCTTGTAAGAAAAGACTTTCAGGATACAAACACGTACAGAGGGAAGATGCAGGGAGCAGATGGCCATGGGCAAGCCAAGGACAGAGGTTTCAGCAGGAACCAACCCTGTTGACCCCCAGTCTTGGCCTTCCAGCTGCCAGAACTGTGCGAACATCAGCTTCTGTTGTTTAAGCTGCCCAGGTGATGGTACTTTGTTGCTGTGGCCCCAGCAGATGCGGGGTGAGGCCCGATGGAGAGGCTGTAGGCAGCTTCCAGGGGCCAGGGCCAGGGCCAGGGTTTGATGCCCCCGAATGCAACAGTTCATGGGGCCTTCTCCTGCCTCTGAGCCCCTCCCTCACCCCAGCCTTAGCTTCATCCGGGGTTGCTGTTTTCCATGGCCCCGTCCAGGCCACAACTCTCTGAAGGACACAGGCCTGTGACCTACTTCTTGGCATGCCTGAGGCTGGGCACAGCAGACAGGCTAACTGCCCAGCTCCAGGCTCTGGTGGGAGCTGCCCCACTCCGGGCATCAGTTTCCCAAGCTGAAAATTCAGGACTTTGGATAAGCTCCTAGCAGAGGAAATGGCTCTTCTGAGAACTTCTGAGGTGATGGGATTCTGTGCCTCTGCGTCCGGCTTTTTTTTTTTTTTTTTTTTGAGACAGAGTTTCACTCTCGTTGCCCAGGCTGGAGTGCAATGGTGCGATCTCGACTCACTGCAACCTCCGCCTTCCGGGTTCAAGCGACTGTCCTGCCCCAGCACCCCCAGTAGCTGGGATTACAGGCATGCACTACCACACTCAGCGAATTTTGTATTTTTAGTAAAGACGGGGTTTCTCCATGTTGGTCAGGCTGGTCTTGAACTCCAGACCTCAGGTGATCTGCCCACCTTGGCCTTCCAAAGTGCTAGGATTACAGACGTGAGCCACCGCGCCGTGGGCCAGGCATTCATTTTTTTTTTTTTTTTTTTTTTTTCTGAGACGGAGTCCTCATTGTCGCCCAGCGCTGGAGTGGGCAGTGGCCAGATCTCAGCTCACTGGCAAGCTCTGCGTCCCGGGGTTTATGCCATTCTCCTGCCTCAGCCCCCCGAGTAGCGGGACTACAGGCCGCCCGCCCACGCTCGCCCGGCTAGTTTTTTTGTATTTTTTAGTAAGAGCACCGGGGTTTCACCCCATGTTAGCCCCAGGATGGTCTCGTCTCCTGACGCTCGTGATCCGCCCGTCTCGGCCTCCCAAAGTGCTGGGATTACAGGCTTGAGCCACCGCGCCCGGCCAGGGCCAGGCATTCTTAACAAGGGGCCTGGTGAGGAACTGTGAACTTGCTTGGAATAAAAAAACAAAATGTCTTTGTTGTCACCAGCATCTTATGGAAAATTAGCCCTTTGTTCAATTCTTAGTGTAGGCTGGGTGCCGTGGCTCACCCTCAGGCCTGTAATCCCAGCACTTCGGGAGGTTGAGGTGGGAGGATTGTGTGAGCTCAGAAGTTTGAGACCAGCCTGGGCAACATGGCAAGACCCCCATCCATACTAAAAATACAAAAATTAGCCAGGCATGGTGGCGCACACAGCTACACAGGACACTGAAGTGCCAGAAGCCGGGAGCCAGAGGTTGCAGTGATGAGCCAAGATGATACCACTGCACTCCAGTCTGAGTGACAGGCAGACTCTGTCTCAATAAAAAAAAAAAAAAAAAAAAAATTCTTAGCACAGACAACAAAATATGGCAGTATTAGCAGGTCCTGTAATTTTTCACGAAGAGGAATCACAGAGGTTTCCTAGCCATGGTACAGGGGTTGCAGACCTTTCCGTATCGTCAAAGCCTGACTTGCAATTCTCACTCCTTCCAACCACAGTCGTAGTTAGACCTGCCGCTAGATCGCGTTCAGAAGGAAAGCGCTTAGATTACTAAGTAGCCAATCAGGTTTCAAGACAATCTTTTAATAACTGCCTCTCCGTATAACTGATTTCCTTGCAATTCTATGGATTTTATTCCATTCATTATAATAACTTTATCTGAGCAGGGGTTCGCAGGCTTCAGCTGATCCCAAAAAAGTCCCTGGAGCGGGACAGGCTGAGATCCGCTCTGCCAGAGGCCCTTACCCCACAGGGTTGGGGAGGGAGGTGGAGGGTCCAGCAGGGTGGTCTGGATGCCCTGGGTCCTGTTTCTTTCCAGGCCCGGCCCTGTAACCTCGAGGAGTCTCGGACCCTCAATGGGCCTCAGTTTCCCAGCATGTCAGGCAG
Source organism: Rhinopithecus bieti (assembly GCF_001698545.2). Lineage (NCBI taxonomy): Eukaryota > Metazoa > Chordata > Mammalia > Primates > Cercopithecidae > Rhinopithecus > Rhinopithecus bieti. The sequence goes on from NW_016805596.1 coordinate 588,905, forward strand.
GCCACGCTCTCTCCGGGGCATCTCAAGGGCAGCCTCGCGGGCTGTGCCCTGGTCTCGGGGACATGAGCGGGACCCCTCTAGCTTCCGCCCCGAGCGCCCTCCTGGGGCTGGGGGCTTGCGTCATGACCTGCCGGGTCTCGGTTTCCCCGACTGTACCCTGGACGCAATAACGGAGACCGTTCATCGCAAGCCAGGCGGGAGCCCGAGGAGCGGCTGGCTCGGAGAAGCCCGGAGAGGACGGCGGCCACGACGCCGGCACCGACCCACGACAACACCACGGCACCTGAGGCTCCCACGGCCCCAGACCCGAGCGGCCCCACACCCGCCGCCGGCGCCGCGCTCACCTGACAGCGCCGCCATCTTGGCCTCGGCCTTCAGACAACCTCTGAGGTCCGTCCTCCTTAGCGCTCCGGGTCCCTGGGGCCGTCGCCCAAAGAGGCTCGGAGCGCGTGCGGAAACTGAAACCCGGAGCCGGGAGGTTCCGCTGCGCTTTTGGCCTCCGTGGTCGTGCCTGCGCCGTGCATCCCCAGATCACCGGAGACGGAAAGGTCATCGGAGTGCGCGCGTGGGGGCCGCGAGTCTGCGGCAGCCCGACCAAAAGAGAGGGGATACTCATCTTTTTGTTATTACAGGAGGGCAAAAGTCCCCGCGCGTCCCTGGGTGGGCTCGAACCACCAACCTTTCGGTTAACAGCCGAACGCGCTAACCGATTGCGCCACAGAGACAGCGATGTCGCCGGGCGCCCGGGAAGACCTTATAAAGTATGTGCGGCCTGCTGACGCGAAACGAGCCACGCCTGCGCGGGGAAGGCGCTGCGCGGGCCGGAGTCACGGCGAGAGCGACCCCTGCCGCCCAGCCGAAATAGCTCAGTTGGGAGAGCGTTAGACTGAAGATCTAAAGGTCCCTGGTTCGATCCCGGGTTTCGGCAAGCGTTTTAGCGCCCCCAAAGATCATCGGTGTCTTTTGTTCAGCATTGGTCCGGCTGCCTCGCAGCTATCCCGAACCCCTTCTCGGAACATGACCCCATTCTGCACAGGAGTCGGGACGTGGACTCATCCCAAGGTAGAAGGGCTCATACCCAACAACCCCAAAGCCTCCTCTTCCCACCCCCAAGAGGTCATGATTTCAGCCCAAACTTCCCCCTTCCCTGACAAACCCTCGATCTCCCATCTTGCTTAAATTGCTAAGTTTACAGCCCGTACTAATTACATAAAAAACAACACTAAACGCCCAAACTAGCAAAACAGAGTTTGCAGAACGCTTTCTGCATGCATATCATCAAATTTTCATAATTCCACTGGAGGTTTTTTCTGCAGGTTTTTTTTTTTTTTTTTTT
>NW_016805596.1:590615-592155 GCF_001698545.2 Rhinopithecus bieti
GTCTCGGCCTCCCAAAGTGCTGGGATTACAGGCTTGAGCCACCGCGCCCGGCCTTCTGCAGGTTTTATGATTACGAAAACAGAGGCAAAGGTCAGTGCAGTGGTTCACCCCTGTAATCCCAGCACTTTAGAAGGCCGAGGCAGGCAAATCACCTGAGGTCAGGAGTTCGAGACCAACCTGGCCAATATGGTGAAACCCCGTATCTAAATCCCAGCTACTCGGGAGGTGGAGGTTGCAGTAAGTTGAGATCATGCCACCACACTCCAGCCTAGGCGACAGAGCGAGACTCCATCTCAAAAAAAAAAAAAAAAAAGGAAAAAGAAAAGAAAACAGAGGTGCAAATTAGGTGAACACGGCTAAGAAGCAAAGCTGAGGGACCCTCGAGGACCACGGCAGGTGTTTACTGAATTCGTGCCATGGGCTGGGGGCCCACTGCTGAACAAAGCCAGACCTGGTCTCTGTTCTTGGGCAGCTCAAAAGGACTGGAGGGGCCCAGCATGGTGGCTCACACCTGTAATCCCAGCACTTTAGGAGGCCAAGGCAGGAGGATCACTTGAAGCCAGGAACTTAAGACCAGCGTGAGCAACATAGCAAGTCCCCATCTCTACAAAAAATAATAATAAAGACTTGGAGGAAAAGCTGACAGGAACCTAAGAGGTTGCACAAAACCGTCTTCCTTCTATAGTTCTCATAGCTGCCCATGCTGTAGGGTTTTGGTTTTATTTACTTTTTTGAGATGGAGTCTTGCTCCGTCACCCAGGCTGGAGTGCAGTGGCAAGATCTCAGCTCACTGCAGCCTCCGCCTCCCGGGTTCAAGTGATTCTCCTGTAGCTGGGATTACACACACACACACACCGCCACGCCCTGCTAATTTGTTTTTTGTTGTTTTGTTTTGTTTTTTGAGATGGAGTCTTGTTCTGTCGCCCAGGCTGGAGTGCAGTGGCGCGATCTCCACTCATTGCAAGCTCCGCCTCCCGGGTTCACACCATTCTCCTGCCTCAGCCTCCCGTGTAGCTGGGACTACAGGCGCCAGCCACCGCACCAGGCTTTTTTTTTTTTTTTTTTTTTTTGTATTTTAGCAGAGACAGGGTTTCACCGTGTTAGCCAGGATGGTCTCTATCTCCTGACCTCATGATCTGCCCGTCTCGGCCTCCCAAAGTGCTGGGATTACAGGCTTGAGCCACCGTGCCCGGCCAATTTCTGTATTTTTAATAGAGATACGGTTTCACCATGTTGGCCAGGCTGGTCTTGATCTCCTGACCCCAGGTGATCCACCCACCTTGACCTCCCAGAGTGCTGGGATTACAGGAGTGAGGTACCGCGCCCAGCCATGGTTTTGGTTTTAAATTTATATAAATATTTTTAGAATAATTTAGAATTCTGAGTACCCCATGCCCAGTTCATGAGTGTGACACATTTGTCACGATACATTATTACTGACCAAAATCTACACTCTATCTAGTTTCCTGGGTTTCCTCTAATGCCCTTTATTAGCCCAGGGCTCCATCCGGGACCCCATGTGGCATCAGGCGTGGTGTTT
>NW_016805596.1:592194-630191 GCF_001698545.2 Rhinopithecus bieti
GCTGCGATTACAGGCTTGAGCCACCGTGCCCGGCCAACTTTCTGTATTTTTAATAGAGATACGGTTTCACCATGTTGGCCAGGCTGGTCTTGATCTCCTGACCCCAGGTGATCCACCCACCTTGACCTCCCAGAGTGCTGGGATTACAGGAGTGAGGTACCGCGCCCAGCCATGGTTTTGGTTTTAAATTTATATAAATATTTTAGAATAATTTAGAATTCTGAGTACCCCATGCCCAGTTCATGAGTGTGACACATTTGTCACGATACATTATTACTGACCAAAATCTACACTCTATCTAGTTTCCTGGGTTTCCTCTAATGCCCTTTATTAGCCCAGGGCTCCATCCGGGACCCCATGTGGCATCAGGCGTGGTGTTTCCTCAGCTCCTGGGACCGTGGCCGTTTCTCAGGCGTTCCCGTTTCTGACGCCCTGCAGTTCTGAGGCACGACTTAATACTGTGGAACATTGTTCATTAGAGATTTTGCTTGTGGGTCTTTTTTACAGGGTCAGGGACAGCAGAATTTCTCCCCTGTCCCTGGCGTGCCATGTCGGGGTCATGTGTCAGCTGCCCTGGACTCCTCCCGGGAGGAACAGTGAAGCCAGCCCAAGGGTTTCTGGCGGCTCTTAGTCCTAGTGCTGGTGGTGGGGGATGGGGTGGAGACTGCAGCTGAGCTCAGTGGGGGCCCAGGAGGATGGTCCTAAGGCCGCTGGGATGACAGGGCCCCTGGGCTTGTGTCTCCTGTTCAGACTCTTGCCTTCCTATGGGGTCTTTTTTTTTGAGACTGAGTCTCGCTCTGTCCCCCAGGCTGGAGTGCAATGGCACAATCTCAGCTCACTACAACCTCTGCCTCCTGGGTTCAAGCGATTTTCCTGCTTCAGCCTCCTGAGTAGCTGAGATTACAGGCATCCACCACCACACTAGGCTAATTTTTGTATTTTTAGTAGAGATGGGTTTTCACCATGTTGGCCAGGCTGGTCTCAAACTCCTGGACCTCAGGTGATCCGCCCACCTCGGCCTCCCAGAGTGCTGGGATTACAGGCGTGAGCCACTAAGCCCAGCCCCTACAGGGTCTTCACGTTCAGCCGAGGTTGCTCCGTGTGACCAACAGAATGGCGATAATACTCGGGTGCAGCTGCTGGGGATCCTGGGCCGCTGACTCAGAGGCGAGCTGGCCATTACAGAGGGCGGGCGGGCACTCTGGCAGCTTGACCCACGTGGAGGAGAACCGCAGCCTCCTTCCCATGCCTTGCCCCGAGCAAGGCTCCTTGGACCCCCAGCCCCGTTGGAGCCTTCAGTTGATGTGGCCCCAGCCAGCATCTGGACTGCAGCCCCAGAAGCCACCCCAGAAACACCTGGCCGGGCTGCTCTTAGATCCCTGTCCCACAGAAACCGTGTGGAGAATGTTCCAGCCGCTGGGTTTTGGGGTGGCATTCTCCTGCAAAGTGGGCTGACTGATGGCCTGACTGGATGGAAGGGGGAGGTAGGTGGGGAAGAGAGGAATCTGGTTCGGGAACTCCGGGCCCTGGACGACACCCCTGAGACAGGGAACATGGAGGAGCCGTCTTCATGGGGCAGAAGCAGGATGTGAGAGAGGGCAGGCAGCAGTTCCAGAAACAGCTTGGGCCATCAAGAGGGGAAGGACCCAGAGCAGAGTCAGAGTGGGAATTGGGGAAGGTGAGAAGGGGCCTGAGGCTGGCACAGGGAGGGAGGCAGAGAGGCACAAGAACCCAGGCAGGCCAGCTGCGGTGGCTCTCATCTATAATCCCAGCACCTTGGAGGCCGATGAGGGAGGATTACTTAGCCTGGGAAACACAGCAAGCCCCATTTCTTTTTTTTCTTTTTTTATTTTTCTTTTTATTTTTTTTTGAGACGGAGTCTGTGTTGCCCAGGCTGGAGTGCAGTGGCTGGATCTCAGCTCACTGCAAGCTCCGCCTCCCAGGTTTATGCCATTCTCCTGCCTCAGCCTCCCGAGTAGCTGGGACTACAGGTGCCCGCCACCTCGCCCAGCTAGTTTTTTGTATTTTTTTTAGTAGAGACGGGGTTTCACCGTGTTAGCCAGGATGGTCTTGATCTCCTGACTTCGTGATCCGCCCATCTCGGCCTCCCAAAGTGCTGGGATTACAGGTTTGGGCCACCGCGCCCGGCCTATCCCCCATTTCTACAAAAAGCACAAAAATTAGCCGGGCGTGGTGGGACACACCTGTGGTCCCAGCTTCTTGGGAGGCTGAAGTGGGAAGATCGCTTGAGCCGGGGAGGTCAAGGCTGCAGTGAGCCACGTTTGCACCACTGCACTCCAGCCTGGGCAACAGAGCCAGACCGTCTCAAACAAAAAGCAAAACAGACAGTGCCTCAGGCAGTGGGGTCCACGAGAGTGAGGCTTCTGTGGTTTGGAATTCTCGCTGCCTGCCTGTGTTGCCCCTTTTAAGATGGACGAAGTGCGCTGTGCGGCCACCACGGTCTCCTTGTTGGAAGCGATCAGACAGGTGCGGCTGCCCCAGCGAGGGGGACCCCAATTCCCCTTGCACTGCTGGGAACAACTGAGACCAGCTTTGGAAAAAGCATTGGCAGGGACATGGGGTCTCTGCGGCTCAGTGAAGGAGGTTGGGGAGTGTGGGCCAGGCAGCTGGGGGGCTGGCAGCAGCACGCACCCAGGCTCTGAGACACCAGCTGGGCCAAGCCAGAGGGAAGGGGCAGGGGTCAGGGGTCAGGGGAAGGACGCCATGGTTTGTGGCCAGTTTTCCATGGGGAACCAGGCCATGTCTGGGGACATCTGTGGTCATCACGATGGTAGAGGTGGGAGCCCCTGGCATGGAACCACTGAACACCTAGCAGGACCCAGGATGCCCCACCCCAGGGACCCAGGTCCAGTGTCCTCAGTGCCAGGGACAGGCCAGGTGGGGTCACAGGGTCAGCTAGCTGCCAGGAGGGGCAGAGCGTGCAGGCTCCTGAGGGCAGGGCTCCGGGAGTCTCCCTGCGTGTGTGCATGTGGTCAAGCCTGTCTTCCTGGGGCTCTGGAGGAAGTCGAGGCGCGCCAGCCACGCTACGGGGAGGGCGAGCCCAGGATCACCCACGCTGGCATCCTCAGAGCGCTGGAATGCTCCTCCCTGGCCGTGCTTGTCAGGTCAGCACCCCCGACTCCCACCCAACTGCCCAGCTGACAACCCAGAGCACCCACGACCCCCCATTACTGAGGGAAGCGTCCAGGCAGGGCCTGCCCCAGCGGCCTTGACAGCCTCAGAACCCACAGGACAGTAAGGGCAGAGGGTGCGGGCGGGGTGGGACGCACTCGGGGACCTCCGGCATGTTCTGGTTCCACCTGCTGGGCAGGGCTTCGCTGCAAGACAGGTGCTCACTGTCATTCAGGCTGGAGTGCAGTGGTGCGATCTCGGCTCACTGAAGCCTTGGCCTCCAAACAGGTGATCTTCCCACCTAAGCCTCCTCAGTAGCTGGGGCCACAGGCATGAACCCCAGTGAGGCCCCTGGCTGCTGTTTATTTTTTTGAGATGGAGTCTCACTCTGTCGCCAGGCTGGAGTGCAGTGGCACAATCTTGGATCACTACAGCCTCTGCCTCCCGGGTTCAAGCAATTCTCCTGCCTCAACCTCCCGAGTAACTAGGACTACAGGCGCCCACCACCATGCCCGACTTATTTTTGTATTTTCAGTAGAGATGAGGTTTTACCATGTTGGCCAGGCTGGTCTCGAACTTCTGACCTCAGGCAATCCGCCCGCCTCGGCATTCCAAAGTGCTGGGATTGCAGGCGTGAGCCACCGCGCCTGGCCTCTGGCTGCTGTTCAAACAGCACCCTAGGCCCGCCAGTGAGGTGGGAATCCACCCTGGGGCCAGGCCGTGTCCCTGAGGATGGCAGAGTCACTCCCCCATTTCCAAGCTTGGACAACCCACACGGTGGGACGTGTTTGGAGGTTCAGAAAAGACAAGCCAGAGGTCTGGGAGGTGTTTAATTCCACCTCAAACAACTTGGCAAGGTCAGCAGAGAAGCAAATGGATAAAACTACTTCACAACAGCAGAAAAATTCCAGCAGGGGGGCGTGGTTCCCACAAAACCGTGGCGACGTGTCCTACCCTCAGGAACCCACCATGGAGGGCGGCTGGGGGGATTTTCCATGAGGCAGCATGAGGCCCACACACGCAATGCTGCTGAGCCCCTCCTCAGGCGGTGGTACTGGCTGCTTCTTGTCCCTGAGTGACCGGCAGGGGACCAGGGCCGTCAGGGGTCTGCCCCACTGCTCCCGACAAGACAGACCCCAGCGTGTGGGCACAGGAGGCAGAGCTGCCAGGCCAGGGCCGGGTTTCCTGCTCTCGGATTTGACCAGAATCAAGTGAAACAAAGGCCAGTGAACACCGAGTCCCAGAGCAGCCGCCCCTCTGGCACTTCCCGAGTCCCAAGGACCCAATACGAGAGTCCCTGAGCCTTCGTCCTGCTCAGCGCCCTGCACCCCGAGACAGTTGTGTTCCGATCTCCTCTCCGGTGGCTGTGGTCAGCTGGGGAGGGCCTGGGGGAAGAGGGTCATGGCCCCTCAAAATAAGGCCTCCAGCCAGGGCCAGATGCAGCCCACCTAGTGGGGAGAAAGCAGCCCCCAGGCCACCGGGCCCTGGAACCCTGGGAAGTTCCCCAGCACTGCTGTCCAGGCGCAGCCTGAAAAGCATCAGCTGAGAATGGATACTTCATCGTCTGTGGGTTTGCTCTTAACAGCACATGTGACCCTGCTGGAGCCTGGCTGAGCCCCACCGAGTCACAGCCTTCAACAACCTGCAGACCCGGCACCATGCTGTGGACCAGAGCCGACCTGGCAGCCACAGCCTGGAAGCCGTTTCTCCAGACGGGAGCGCAGTAGGGCTTCCATACAAAGGCTGCACTTCTGCGATGGTAGGGCACAGGACAAGGCCTTCTTCTCACTAGACCCCAGGGCTCCCAGAGTGACCCTGACTGCTGCGGCCAGCACAGCCATCCGGGCCGACGACCGCGGTGACTGGCCATGCAGTGACGACACAATGCAGGGAAGCTCACTCAGGCCAGGCGGACAGGCGGGGGAGGTGGGGGTGGTCCAGCCCACAGCAGCCAGGGCACGCGGCTGTACGCTGTGGTCCACTCACCCACAGTGCGGAGCACAGAGGCCCCTGGAAAGGTGCGTGTCCCGCTCCTCTCCCTGCAGCCACAGCAAACACGACACAGAGCAGCGGCTCGTCTCTGCTCCCGCCTCTAACGAAGGCTGTTTCCTCACAGCTGCAGAGCACACGGAGTGGCAGAGCAAATTCTGGAACCGTCGCAGGCGGAACCCACACAAGGGGAAAACAGACAAAACAGCAAACCCGGAAGAACCATTCCCGCTTCCGAAGCTCCATCGTCACGGCAGATGCTTAAAACCTCCCGTTTAATATCAGATGCCACAGACAAGATCAACATGTACGTCGGGAGAAACCATAGCACAGTCACGAGTACTGACGCACAGCGAACACGCTTCTGTCCTTTCAAAAGCCTTTCCGGAACGGTGTCTTGAAAAAAATGCCAAAAATAAAATGAAAAAAAATTGCCAGGGAAAGAGACCTGACTTTCAATGTTAACAAAATGGGTTCTCCAGAAGTATGGAAATCAGGACAGCCACGCAGATGCACAGACAGGCCCAGACGCAAATGCGCCCCGAGCCCCCATCTTCAGACATGCTCATGCACACTGGAGGCGCTCCCACCGCCAGGCCCCGCTGACAGCACAGCTGGCTGCTCCATCACCAACGGCACCGTTTCCGCTCTTCAAGGAGCTGGTTGTCAAATATTTCTTTTTCCCTTCAGAAAACAAGAGTCTTCATTTTAGTAATTCATCATTGTGTGTTAAAGAATATAAGAGGGCTGGGTGTGGTCACTCTCCTGTAACCTCAACACTGGGAGGCCGAGGCGGGTGGATCACGAGGTCAGGAGTTCGAGACCATTCTGGCTAACACGGTGAAACACTGTCTCTACTAAAAATACCAAAAACAAAACAAAACAAAAAATCGGGCGTGGTGGCGCATGTCTGTAATCCCAGCTACTTGGGAGGCTGAGGCAGGCGAGTCGCTTGAACCCAGGAGGTGGAGGTTGCAGTGAGCCAAGATTACACCATTGTACTCCAGCCTGGGTGACAGAGCAAGACTCTGTCTCAAAAAAAGAGAAAAAAAAGAACATGATAGAGAGGCCGGGCGCCGTGGCTCATGCCTGTAATCCCAGCACTTTGGGAGGCCAAGGTGGGTGGATCACGAGGTCAGGAGTTCAAGACCAGCCTGGCCTAGATGGTGAAATGCCGCCTCTACTAAAAATACGAAAATTAGCTGGGCGTGGTGGCGGGCACCTGTAATCCCAGCCACTCGGGAGGCTGAGTCAGGACAACCACTTGACCCCAGGGGTAGGGGGGTTGCAGAGGTTGTAGTGAGCTTAGATTGCGCCACTGCACTCCAGCCTGGGTGACAGAGCAAGACTTCGTCTCAAAAAAAAAAAAAAAAAGAAATATATATATGTGTGTGTGTGGGCGTGTGTATGTATATACACACGAGAGGGCAGTTGTTTGATGGGGACAGAGCTGCAGTTTGGAAAGATGAAGTTCTGAGATGAGCAGTGGAGCCGGCTACACAGCAGTATGAACGTGTTCACCACCATCGAACCGTACACTGAAAAAGGGTAGGACAGTAACTTTTATGCTACATGTAATTTTTTTCTTTTTTTTTTTTTTGAGACGGAGTCTCGCTCTGTCACCCAGGCTGAAGTGCAGTGGCCGGATCTCAGCTCACTGCAAGCTCTGCCTCCCGGGTTTACGCCATTCTCCTGCCTCAGCCTCCCGAGTAGCTGGGACTACAGGCGCCCGCCACCTCGCCCGGCTAGTTTTTTGTATTTTTTAGTAGAGACGGGGTTTCACCGTGTTCGCCAGGATGGTCTCGATCTCCTGACCTCGTGATTCGCCCGTCTCGGCCTCCCAAAGTGCTGGGATTACAGGCTTGAGCCACCGCGCCCGGCCGTAATTTTTTTCTTGAGACGGAGTCTCGCTCTATCGCCAGGCTGGAATGCAGTAGTACAGTCTTGGCTCACTGCAACCTCCACCTACCTGGTTCAAGCAATTCCCCTGCCTCAGCATCCCGAGTAGCTGGGACTGACTACATGTACCGCACCACCATGCCTGGCTTTTTTTATTTATTTATTTATTTTTCAATAGAGACAGGGTCTCACCATGTTGCCCAGTATGGTCTCAAACTCCTGACCTCATGATCCACCCACCTCAGCCTCCCAGAGGGCTGGGATTATGGGCATGAGCAACCACACCCGGCCTTAACAATGTTTTAAAATAATATTTATTTTTAAAGACAGGGTATTGCTCTGTCACCCAGACTAGGATGCAGTGGCATAATGATGGCTCGCTGCAGCCTCAAACTCCTGGGCTCAAGGGATCCTCCCACCTTAGCCTCTCAAAGTGCTGGGATTACAGACATGAGCCACTGTGACTGGCTAAAAATAATTTTTTACGAAAGAGTATGAGATGCCAAATTGTCCTTACTAAGTGACCTCCCTGTAAAGGAAAATTATAACAATTGCTTAGCCAGCAACCCCTCTCAGAACAGGGCTGCCCCGGATCAAAAGAGATCAACAAGGGCTGCTGGCTCTGATGTGCGCCCCAGCAGACCTGGAAATAGGGGAGAGCACGCCAGCTGCAGCACCAGAGAAAGGCAGGCGTGAAAAGCACAGCCTTGGGAAGAGTGCAGAGCAGCTCATGGTGCAACTTGAAAAGGATAAGAGGGCCTGGGAAACACCGTGCAGGGGGTGGGGACTGGGTCCCAGGACACCCAGTGTGTGACCCAAGGCTCCACTGAGACCAAAGGTCAAATGCGATGCCGCTCACTGGCCTTGTTACTCTGACCACGTCCCCGGCATGATAAAATCATAGCCTGTATATTCAACCCAACCAACTTCTCCATCACAGCACCAGCACCGTTTCTCACAGTTTGCTGGAGGTTTTGATGGTAACTAGAAGCCGTGATGAACTCCTAACGGGTTTTGATGTCGGCAACCCAGACTTGGAAAAAAAAAATCAGGAGGATGGAAGATTTCCACAGATGGGAGTGGAGGGTGAAGAGGCTTCTGAGACAGAGGGAGAGGACAACCCAGGAGGCTGAGTCCAGGCATGCTGACTCTGACCTGACTTCCCCGGACCTCACTTACTCTTATGGCAAGCATGATAAGGGGACCATGAAGATCCAGCAGGAAAACACCCCGTTTCTGCATCCGAAGGCCTTTCCTGTTTCGGTAAGCCGGCCGGGCCGACACTCCCTCAACAAGACCAAATTCCACCTTTGGGCACTTTGCGGGGGGGCCTGCCAGTGACACCGAGGCCCCACACCTCCTCCTCCCTGGCCTCTCCAGCAGCCCCTCCTGCCCTGCCCAGGGAGGACATGGGGCTGGTGAGGCAGTTCAGTGTCTTCACCACGAGTCTCCTGTGACTGTGGGACCAGGAGACGTCAGTGGCTGCGCAAGCCGCCCCGGCCAGAGACCCTGTCCTTGACTCTAGTTGAGTCTTTAGCCTGTCACTGCCCCGTGGGCCCCGCCTGGCTCCCAGCAAGGCCTGGCCGCATGCCCAGAGACAGGATTAGGCGCTCTGGGGGCCAAACATCCAGGGGCGGCTACGCACACGGGTGTGAGAAACATCTTGATCACAGCATTCTTCTGGCTGCTGGAAAGCACCGGGCCCTGCCGCTGCTTAATCTCGCTGTACTTCTCACACAGCCATGGGGCTGCGGAAAGAGGGGAGGAAAGTTCAAAAAGCAAACATCAACCCCTGCAAAAACAGATTAAGAACAGACATGGCCCAGGCACGTGCCCGTGGCACCGTGCTGCCCACCGCAACCAGCTGGGAGACCCGGGCCCAGCCTTCCTGGAGGGCAGGAGTGACCCGCAGGGCGGCTTCAGCATGTATAATCAGCTCACCGCCCAGCACCTGGACCACCTCATGAGGGGGAGGGGCTGCAGCACCTGGAGTCAAACTGCCCATAGAAACACAACCTGGAAGGCAGAGATGCAAGTGGTTGGAGCGAGCACCGGGAGTAGCCTACCGGTAGCTCAGCGAAGGCCCCTTGATGTACTTCTCCTCGGCTGTCTTGTAGTCCACCTCGTCCACTGCAGAGATCGCACAGATGATAGCCTGTGAGAGGGCACAAGGCTCAGCAGTAGCCGGCACTGCCCAACCGGCCCCATGTGGCCCGCGGCTGAGAAGGCCTCAGGGAGCCCAGGTCACCAGGTTCCACCCTCCAGACAAGGTCTAGCTCATGGGTCAGAAGGTATGAACCTAGTCCATGAACCCCTGCTTGTAATGATGTTTCTTAATTAAATCAGTGTTATCTTTTGGACTAGAAACAACAGCTCAGATCACTAAAAGCACAGAATAAAAGGCAAGACCGAAACTCACAAGTGCATTTCTGAAAAATTTTAAGTTTTTTTTTGTTGTTGTTTTTTCTGGGACAGTCTTGCCCTGTCACCCAGGTTGGAGTGCAGTGGCACAATCTTAGCTCACTGCAACCTCCGCCTCCCAGGTTCAAGTGATTCTCCTGCCTTGGCCTCCCGAGTAGCTGGGATTATAGGCACCCGCCACCAAGCACGGCTAATTTTTGTGCTTTTAGTAGAAACGGGGTTTCACCATATTGGCCAGGCTGGTCTCAAGCTCCTGGCCTCATGATCCGCCTGCCTCAGCCTCCCAAAGTGCTGGAATTACAGACGTGAGCCACCACACCCGGCCTTAAGTTTATTGTCAAAAAAAAAAAAAAAAAGGAATATCCTGAATACACAGTGCATACCTGACACTAAGGAATCACCCCATGTTTAGTATGATGATCATGGTAAACACATTTTTAACCGAGTCCGTCTGGTTCAGAACAGACTCTCTCCCACTCGGCCCTGTGGACATCGGGGCCAGACTGTTCTCGGGGGTGGGGCCGTCCTGGGCACCGCAGGGTGCTGAGCAGCAGCCCTGCCCCAACCCACTCCATGCCAGAAGCACTCCTAGCTGTGACAAGCACAAATGTCCCCAGACACTGCCAGTGTCCCCCAGGGGGCAGAATCACCCTCATTTTAGAGATACACACTAAAGTATTTATGGGTTTAAAAAAAGAAAATGTGGCCGGGCACGGTGGCTCACGCCTGTAATCCCAGCACTTTGGGAGGCCAAGGCGGGTGGATCACAAGGTCAGGAGATCGAGGCCATCCCAGCTAACATGGTGAAACCCCGTCTCTACTAAAAATACAAAAATTAGCCAGGCATGGTGGCGGCGCCTGTAGTCCCAGCTACTCAGGAGGCTGAGGCAGGAGAATGGCGAGAACCTGGGAGGCGGAGCTTGCAGTGAGCCGAGATGGCGCCACTGCACTCCAGCCTGAGGGACAGAGCGAGACTACGTCTCAAAAAAAAAAAAAAAAAAAAAAAAAAGCTTGAGGGTTTTTATGCTCCAAAAAATAATTCCAGGCAGGTTATGGGCACATTAAGAGTTCATTATGTTATTTTCTTTTGGGGTCTATTTGAAAATTCCCATAGTTATGAATAGTTTTGAGTATGTTTTTTCCCACAGATGTACACATATGCCCAGCAATGTCCTCTCTGAAATTTCAGATACAAACTTCAAAATAATCTGTATTTGCTCCTCACCAAGCACCAAATCCGCAGCTGAAGTTCAAAATCACAGTCTAATTTCTGTTTTTTTTTTAACTTACCATGGGTTTATCAGAGTATTAGATGCATAATCGACTTAAAATTTTTCAACTTACAATGGGTTTACCTGGGTACTAAATGCGATTCTGACTTGGGAATTTCCAACTCCCCGTGGGTTTCCCAAGACTGACCCACCGAGGCCGGGGAGCATCTGTGCACCCACGGTGGGGAGGGAGTTCGCACCCCCGGTGCTGACAGCTTAGGACAGCTCCCACGCGGCTCCATCTCTGCACAGGGGTCCAGCGCACGCGCTCACATTTCCCAGCACTGATGGGATGTAAACACACGAGGCCTCCGCAGCCTCCTCGTGCAGAGTGTTGGAAAATCCCAGCATAGGCTCCTCCCTGCCCACACGACACACCCGTCTGCGGCTCACCTCGGGCAGAAGCACGTCCAGAATGAACCGGATCCGGTCACCGTTGGTGCGCCGGAGCACCTTGGCGCCCACCTCCTGGTAGACGCCCTGCAGGTACTTCACCACCAGGTCCAGCTGCCCTTCGTCCTCCAGGTAGGTCTCCACGCAGGTCACGTACTGGCTGGAGCTCAGGAAGGTCTGCAGCCAGCGAGACGGCTTCCTGCTCTTCAGGATGGCCCGCAGGTGGCTCTCCGCGCCCTTGGCCTTCACGATGTACTCCACCAGCTTCTGGTTGGCCCGGTCCCGGGCGGCCCGTGAGCGGTCGGGGAGCACTTTCCGGCAGGGCTGTCTCTGCCCCAGGGGGTGCCCCACCACAGGCTCCTCGGGGCTCCCCTTGCTCAGTTGAGGAAACCTGGTCCCCAGGACGTCCTGCTGGATGGATTTTCGGACAGGATAGCCTGCAAAGGAAGCACCTGTCGAGGGACCAGTGCGTGGGCTGCCTTCCTCGGGCGGGAGTGGGTCAGGGCCGATGGAAGGTTGCGACATGGCAGGGGTGAGGGCAGACCCTAGCGCTCGAGCTCCGTGTCAGCATAGGAGTGGAGCGCTCATGCTCGTAAAGACACTTCCTCTGCTGGGACCCCTGGCCTTTCTCCCCTCACTGGGCCCTGCAACCAGGTTTAACCCTTAGAGCAGAGCAAAGTGCCTACCCGTGTGGCACTGCCCAAGAAGAATCAATTCAGCCACGCCCACTCCTCTACCAACTGGGAGGCAGAGAAAACCCCACTACTGTCGATAACCGAAAATGCTGGATCGACAATGAAGTGGTGGCCAAACATCCTGGTGTCCGTGACACGTTCTCTTTTTTTTTTGAGATAAGGTCTTGCTCTGTCACTCAGGCAGGAGTGCAGCAGGGCAGACACACAGGTCACCACAGCCTTGAACTCTCGGGCTCAAGCCATTCTCCCGCTTCTGCCTCCCACGTAGCTGGGGCTGCAGGCGTGCATGCCACATGCCTAGCTCATTTTTTTCTATTTTTTTTTTGTGGAGACAGGGTCTTGCTCTGTTGCCTAGGCTAGTCTTGAACTCCTGGCCTCAAGCAATCCTCTTGCTTCAGCCTCCCAAAGTGCTGGGGTTACAGGTGTGAGCCTCCGCACCTGGCCTACATTCCTAACAATACCTGATGTGTGCGGCCAGCAGCCACAGCGGGGACAGGGTGGGTGTGGCCCATGGGACGAGGGCCCCAGGGCAGGCTGGGGAAGCTGCGCCGGTGGACGCCAGCAGCCCAAGGTCCCAGGGAGCCTCAGGGGTCAAAACCTCATAGGGGTTGCACAATGCTGTGTGGCTATGGACAGTGCCTTGACCCCAACGTCCCCTTCCACAGCTCTAGACATAGAAGACTGCTTTTTCTAAAGAGCTAAAAGGCCGACTACACTTTCCAAGATGTGCCTGTAGACTTACTTATATCAGCCGCGTAATATTCCAGGAAAGAGCCAGCAAAAGACCCGCAGCCTGCAGGGGGTAGAGGGAGAGAGCACTCTGTAGACCTAAGAGGAGTCCTGGGAAGTGTGTTCCAGGAGCCGGCCCAGTATCTCTGTTTAGGAAATAATCAGGCCAGGCCAGAACCCCAGCCCACCCACAGGGAATGTCCCAGGGCCATGAAAACATGCTCCGCCTCCAGGCAGCTCCAGCCCAACCCCTCCAAGGGGTCTTCAGAGGAGGCTGGATGCCTGCTGCCCGGCTCCACCCCTCCCCAGCACCCTGCATACCTAACCGGACCCTGTAGTCAGTGATGAGGGAGACGCACCAACCAATGGCCTGGTCAAAGTCCTCCCTGGCTTGGTTCTGTAACGAGACCCGGGCGATAGGCGTCAGTGGGAGGCAGTGCCAAGCACCCCGGGTTCAGAAGCCACACAGAGCCCAGGGACCAGCCAGGTGTCCAGGCTCCCCACCCTCCAGCCTACACCTCTGATCCTCCCTGACAAAGGGGCAGACACCTTAGGCAGGGATCCCCTGGGAAACGGGAAACCCACCAGGCACAGGTCTGGGCCCTGAGCTGCTCAAATGGTGGGCACAGGGGACCCGACAGCTTGGGCCAATCTGAACGCATCAACGATGGAAACACCTCCCATGTGGCCACTGTGCCACATGACAGGACCTAAGTCCTGGAAATAAGCTGTTCTAACAGCCGTTTTTGTTGGGAGCTGTTGACTGCAGCCAGGCTAGGCCACCACCTGGGCTGCGCTAACAGCACCTGGGCTAGCAGCAGGGTGGGTCCTCAGAAGAGGACACAGCAGCCCCAAAGATGCCACAAAGCCACGACCATCACACAACGACCCAGGGAAGACTCTGGAGCCGAGGGCCACGGGGGGCACCCCATCAGAACACCCCAGGGCCGGGTGGACGCCGCGCTCTGCCGGCCCAGCAGCCCCTGCACTTTCCTAAAGCACGGCCTCCCCAACAGCACCCCTCAGAGGCCACAGTGACTGCCACTGAATCGAGTGGGCTTCGAGAGCCCCACACACCTGACTCACGAGCAGACGCGCGCGCACTCTCAGGACCCAGGGTGTTTTATATAAACAGCGGCCCTTCTACGTTTAAGGCACGGAGCTTCCTGCTGTCCTCCTCACCCCACACCTTCATCCATTTTGAGAAAGGAACTCAGATCCGGCCGGGCACGGTGGCTCACGCCTGTAATCCCAGCACTTTGGGAGGCCGAGGCAGGCGGATCATGAGGTCAGGAATTCGAGACCAGCCTGGCCAACATGATGAAACCCCGTCTCTACTAAAAATAGAAAAATTAGCGGGGTGTGGTGGTGCATGCCTGTAGTCCCAGCTACTCGGAAGGCTGAGGCAGCAGAATCGCTTGAACTCAGGAGGCAGAGGTTGCAATGAGCCAAGATCACACCACTGCACTCCAGCGAGGGCGACAGAATGAGACTCTGTCTCAAAAAAAAAAGAAAGAAAGAAAAGAAAGTAACTCAGATCCCTGAGAGTGGAAAAGACCCATCACATTTTCTTTTTTTCCAGAGGAGTAAAAATAACTGCACTGAGTTGACGTGTTGGTGCTGAAAGTCGCTACAACAAAATGAGTATTTCTAGAGGAAAAATAGACATTTCTGAGTTAGACAAACCCCTTGCAGTTCATCGACAGCACGTGATGAAAGCTGGCTGCAGATCCAGGGAGCGGGAAGCCGCTCTGCAGCAAGCTGTCTGCCACGTGATATCAGCCAGGCTCACAGGCGGCACTCAAGGGCCCACAGGGCTCCCGACGCTGAGCTAGGGACGCCCCCGGCCGCAAGGGGCTGGATACCGAGGCCCCCGTGCCTTGCGCCGGGGCTCTCTGCTGCAGCCTTGCCTGGTGGCCCTAGGCAAACTGTCCTCGCCAGAGTCCCAGCGTCCTTACCTGTAAAGCGGGGAAATGGGGCCACAACTTCCCAGGACAGTTGTGAGAATTCAGTGCAGTGACTGAGCCCGTGATCTAACTCTAACGGCCAGAGTGCATCCCGGCTCTGTTACTTCCCACAATCATTCACACGCATACACCGCAGCCAGGATTTCAAGAGCTACACACAGAGGACACATTTACTAATCACAAAGTAAACCATTTAAAGCAAGCACAAAACATAATCCACCTACCAGAAGTGTCTGTTTCTCTTTACAATCAAAGTGCTTTAAACTTTTAAGAGACACTGTGAAACTTAAAGCAGAGAGAGGGAAGTTAACATGAATGAACTTCCTCTAATAAGCTAAAAACCTTTCCCTGCCTGATTAAGATCAGTGGAGGCCGCTGGAGGCCCCGCCAGCCCCAGCTTATTTACGGAAGGTGACCGTTTCCTCAGCTGCCAAGAAGCCCCCAACGCACCATGGTGGGCCCAGTGACTTCAGCAACACTGACTGGGCCCTGCCAGGACAGGCCAACTCTGGGGCCTGGGTCTCCACTCCACACCTCCCACCTCTCGGGGATAGCACAGAAGTACCAGATGACACTGGTTCTGCGCGTTTGACTTGGGAATGTGCACTGCGATGGTTTTAAAGGCTGCTTTCGGCCGGCTGATCCATCCACGTGTGTTTTCATCCCATGACTAAGGAACCACCACGTAACCCAGGGGCAAACTCAGGTGGATGCAGGACGCTGTCTGCACACCTGCGTGGACATTTTGCTAGTTTGCGGGAAACAGGGCCACAGGGAGTGTCTGGTTGGGCTGCCTTTCAAAGCCAGTAAATCAGGTTGTGAAAACTGCAGTGTTTGACCGGATCCTTCACACACAGCCTTTGTGTGACTCACCCTTCCCAGTGAGTGAGGGGTCACAAGAAGGACATGCCCCCAGTGAGACCCTGCCAGCCCTGCCTAGGCCTGGACTCGTGCCGGGGTCTCCCCTCTGCCCCTCTGTCCCCACGCCTGCTCTGAGAGCGGCCAGCCTGCCACCCGGGCCCACTCACAGAAACCAAGAACAGCGGGTTACCCTTTCCTTTTCGGGTTCATGTGTCCCTCGATGTAGAGCACACTTGCTTTCTTATCTCTCTGCCTGACGCTTTTGACCTGTTCACAAATCCAAGAAAATAAAACGTCAAAAGAGAGATCGTGGCTGACATCACATGATACATCTAACAGGCACTGCCCCAGCTCTGGGGCACCCCAGCAAAGTCTCCCGTAAGGAGGCATTAAGAAACGGCCCCACGCTCTGCCACACGCATCACTTCAACGCTTTCCCGGCAGAGCAGAATCAGCCAGTTTTGTTTGGGTTTTTGAATAAAAAGAGCCACAGCTACCGCTGCCAGCTGCCTCTTTAAATAAGCGTCCTGAGATTCTCCAGCGGCTCGGGGGGGCAGGTTTGTCCTCCTCACGCTCTGGGGGAGTGGAGGAAGTGCAGAAAAGCTCGGGAACAAGCCCGGGCCACATGGGGAGGGGCAGCGACTGCGCCGCGCTGCCACCTCCCCCCAGCCTCCCCAGTCCTGGCCTCCCGGGGCCACCGTGAGAAGGCAGCGAGGAGCACCAGCGACCAGCGCCTCCGGTGGCCCTTCCACCCTGCACTCTCAGGGAGGCTGCCTGTTCTTATGCCCCAGGAACCTGTCACATCAGTGACCTGTTAACCCAGCAGGGACCCCAGAAACTGATGAAAACAAGAGAAGACTAGCAAGGTGCGGGAGGGGAAGCCAGTGCCAAGGGAGGGCGGAGGGCCCAGAAGCCCGGCCTCCATCACTGCAGGCCAGCAGGCGACAAGAAGAGCCCAGCTAGGCCATAAATGTGTTGAACCTCCCCAGCAAAGAGCACACAGACTCAACCCCAGGTTTCCCGGAACCATAATCAGTCACATGCAAGGAGCCTGGGTGACTCGGGTGAGGTCAGTCATTACAGCAACAAAAGCGTCTCCGGATTACTGCAAAGCAAACGCCTTTTGGATTTAAACATCGTTGTCTCTTTGGAGGATAAAGGGAAAAAAGGGATAAAATATGAAGAAGAGGTGAGGGCCAGGACAGCACCTGTGCCCAGGACAACAATCAACTAATGACCTGCAACTTACAGGCCTGCAGAGACGGAAGCAGAGAATCTGCCCTGGCTTGAACGCATCACCCACACCGGGAACTTGGATGGGATTTCAAACTCCTGTTTGTATGCATGCAACCAACCCCACCACAAAATCCAAATTAATGAGCTCTAATGGAGGAAAACGGGTTAAAATGCACAACGAGCAAATCACAAATATTTTTTTCCTTTTTCTTCCCCCGAGATGGAGTCTCGCTCTGTCGCCCAGGCTGGAGTGCAGTGGCATGATCTTGGCTCACTGCAACCTCCAACTCCCAGGTTCAAGCGATTTTCCTGCCTCAGCCTCCCAAGTAGCTGGGATTACAGGCGCACGCCACCATGCCAGGCTAATTTTTTTGTATTTGTAGCAGAGACAGGGTTTCACTGTGTTGGCCAGGCTGGTCTCAAACTCCTGACCTCAGGTGATCCACCCACCATGGCCTCTCAAAGTGCTGGGATTACAGGCGTGAACCACTGCACCCGGCCACAAATATTTTTTTCGAGCAGGTCTTTCTAAGCCTGCTTGGTGAAAATCTGCCCTACAAACTTAACACCATTTCTTAATTTAGGTACAGGCATCTCCTAAAGTCTTTTGTATAAACCCACCAACTTTTCCCAGGGAACACAAAATAATGAAAACATTTATCCAGGTCAAATTATCAAGAACTGAAAATAGGTGGAATAAAAATTCATGAAATTTAAAAAACTACATCTTAGAAGACGGAGGAAGCTGTTCTTACCACTGCAGGCCAGGAGGGGTATTTTTTATATTTAAGCCAGACTAGCATTCCTACTTCAAACGAACGTGGTTCTAGAATTAAAGAAAAAAGAAAAACAAAAAAAAGAATAAACAAGTCAAATCCACATCAAGCACGGGATGTAACAGCCTGAGAAAACACAGCGCGATATTGTTGAAACCTGACTTTATGTCATTCACTTAAAAGATGAAGGAAATCTGAAAGGCAGATTCACATTCCCCACACTCGTGGAGTCTAACCAGCACCGATGAGACAGTAAAACCACAGCAGCTGAGTGTGGGGCTGCACCAGGTTCTCAGCTGTGACAAACGCACCCTTGGGACGGGAGCAGCGCATGACGGGCGGCAGGGGCTCTGTCCCATGCGGGCACAACTTCCGTAACTCTAAAATAACGCCACAGAAAGGCACTGTTAAAGAGAGCGCAGCACAGGACAGAAGGGAGATGATGGTATGCGAAGAAGACTCAAACACAAGGGCTGAGGTTCTAAAGAGGATTCTGAGAAACTACGGTCAAAAATGGGAAAATTATTTAAATCATAACCAGAAAACTATGTATGAATGACTTATTTTCAATGCCAAAAAAGAGTGAATTATTTAAAATTTTAAAACTAAAGTATCAGAAAAACTACTAGAAACAGTCTGTCCTTAGACACACAAAGCCTGTGTCTGACCGCACTGTGGAAGGTGGAAGGAAGTGCCGTGGTACACGAACACAGATCAAAACCTAAAGGCCTATAAAATAACCATTACATGACCAGAGGAAAAGGGAGGCCAACTGGGGTGAGTGCCTGCTGTGAACATGCACAGCGTCGTTTCCCCTGGTGAGGGGCATTTCGTCTTTAAGAGAAACTTCCAGGCCCACGTGGACAAGCAACCAATTCAAAGGCTGGTCAGCGAACCCTCAGAAAGATGCCCAGCCTGACAGGTAGGAAACAAAACCAAACGGGAGCAACACCCAGTTCCCACTGCAGGCAGAAGGCAGGCAGCACCAGGCTCTACGACGTCCCGGTAAGCCGACCCCAGTGGGGCAGCGTGGTCGGAAGGGGCCCTTCCCAAGGGCACTGTGTTCTTTCTGTGTGCGAACTGATCCTGCAGAAATGATTTCCTGGAAGTCCCGACGGGTGCCCCACGGCACCTGCAGTCCTGGGACCATCCAGACGGGCACCCAATGGATGGGCAGGGTTTGGTGAGTGGTGACTGCTCACCCCAGAGGAAAAGGATCAGAAGAACATGTGGAAAACTGTTAAGAAGTCTGACCATTAGCATTAGGCAAAAAAAGGGAAAATGTGAAACTGTAATGAAGCCCTTTCAATGAGGGAAAAGCACTCCAACAGTGTGGACAAACAACATAACAAGGCCACAGGCACACCAGTGTGCACGGAATGGCGCTCCCGGGGCTGCACAGGCACCAGCTTCCTGGCCAGGGGGCATCCTGCATCTTACGGATGCTACCAGTGGGGAAGCCCGGGTAAGAAGCCCCCTCACCACCCTGTACTATTTTTGCAACATCCTGTGAATCTATAATTATTTTGAAACTACAAGGTTAAAGAAAAGAAAAACAAGACTCGGCTAAGAGGAAGGGTTCATGGGCGAGTCTAAAGTGGGGCTGGTTCTCACGACTTGGTTCGCAAAGCTAACTTTCTGTTCACGGCTGGCTCAGATCTTTGGGTCTCTCGTTTCTAGTCCCTTCCACGCAGATGCTCAGCAGCACCTAAGGCAGGTTTTCCTCTCATGCAGCAGCTACTTACAGGAGGGGTGCGGGAGCAGTTCCCCCTTGGGCTGAAGACCCGGCCTCCCAGGATGGCCCCCCAAACGCCATCATGGAAGCCGCCAGACAGTACGTGGCCACACCCAAGCGATGGCGACACAGCCCCTCGGGTCACAGGGCCGTCCCTCATTCTCAGCGAGGGGACAGGAGGACAAGGGCTTGAGGTGACAGGAGTAACGCTCTAAGAGGGAGAGCTGGGCCGTCTCTTCCCAGGAGTCCCTCTTCCCTTTGTGTAGGTTATTCTTCAGATAGAGGACTGAAAATGTGGCACTTCTGAAGGTCCCTTCCAGGTCTCGGTTCAGTGGGAGAGAAATGAACTCGCAGGAGACCTCGCGTGGAGGATGTGGGGTCCGATCTCAGAGCCCTGCCGCCGCTGCCTTCGAGTGCACCGTTAGGACTATAGGCACACCCCGTGGTCATTTCTTACCATGGTATAAAAGGACTCTTGGTGGCTCCTCGTCTTCCTCGTCTTCCTCCAGGACAGAACGCATGGAATTAGACCCCATGGATGCTTCGGAAGACTGGCAGTCTGCCAATAACGTGATATTACACTTTCATTGTCATTGTATTATCTTGATGACTCATCCCAAGAAAACATTTCATGACACATGACCATTGATGCATAAAGAAAAGGTTCTGTGCTATATACAACTCCACACTGCCAAATTCAAATAGAGTGTGCTTCTATTAAGCTACATTTTAAAGAAAAACGCAAGAGGGAGGGAGGGAGAGAGGCCTGCGGTGAAGGGAAGGCGGGCCGTAAGCAACAGCCACCTCGGCCGCAGAAGCTGTGCGCACTCTGGGTGGGGTCCCTTTTGTCCCGGCCCTCCTGCCCCTTCACATCTGAAGCGCTCAGTGGATACGCAGGAAGGGGCCAGGACAGGAGCTGACTGTGGAACAGGGTAGGGCTGCGGAGATGCAGGAAGGCGCCAGGGCAGGAGCTGACTGTGGAGCAGGGCAGGGCTGCGGTCACTTTGTCTTCCGAGCGTGGCAACCTCAACATGCTAAGGAGATGACGGCCTCAGGAAAGAAGTTCAGAGTAAAGACTGAAATATCTACGCAGTGAGTTTGTAGCGAGTAGATTTCCAGACATTTGATCACACCCTAATTAAGATTTCTGAACTAGCATTTCAAAAATAAGGGATGCTACAATGTTAAAGGGAAAAAAGTCACAGTGCTTGCCTGCAACCACACAAAATGTATCTGCACAGGAATTCTTAAAAGTCAGGAGTCTTTTGAGTGAGTGAATCACTTTTCAGATTCCTGCCCAATTTAATGGGAACACGTTACTGCTTCTGTAAAAGAGTTAATCCTCGGGGGTGCAGCCGGAGCTGCAGCCTCAGCACAGCCACAATGCTCCCAGCCCTGTCGCAGACAATCGTGGCCTGCCGCCCCTCCACGGACTCCCCACTCACTCAACTCGCTTCCCTTCTAAACAAAAATAAGACGACAAATATTTAGAAGGTGAAGCAATTATAGCCCAGTGGGGAGACAAACAAAAAGGAATGAGGAAGTCTCTGCTCTATTTTGGAAACGATCTCATTAAGATCTGGTCAAAAACACCCACATGCCTGGCTCCCTGTCTAGCTACGGAGGGGCAGGACTCCACCCTCTACGCTCTCCTCCTCCACGAGAAACTTTTACCTTCCTCCGGCTTCTGGGAATCAGGGCAAGGAGGACGTCTGCTTTCATCCACAGAGGCGTGGGAGGGAGGCGGGCCGAGCCTGGTGGTGCTGCGCAGGGTCATAGACTCTCTGGGCCCCAGCCCGGGGGATGGTGCGTCTCCTGCTGCCCTGGGCTCCAGCTGCGCGGCACGGGGCCTCTGGCTGCCATCCAGGCGTAGCCTCTTCTTCGCAGGGCGCTCTCTGGGCTCTGAGCAGGCTGAGGGCTCAGGGGCTGGGGGCACAGTAAGGCTGCCCAACGGGAGACCAGGGTCGCGACCCTCAGCGTTGGCACAGGGATCGTCCTCCCTGACCCCGGAGGGCGAGGACGGGGCTGCCCAGCTGCCTCCCTTGCTCCCCATGTCTCTCTCCGCAGCGCCCTCTGAAAGGGAAGATCCATTCCGGCACAAGCTAGACTTCTGCACTGAGTTTCTTCCCCTCTTACTTGCAAGAGTCCAATTTTTGCGGTGGATTCTGGACCCGCTCTCACCCTGAGCACCACCTCCAGCTGAGAGGACCGACAGGTCTCTTGGGTTTTCACTTTTCCTGAGCCCCTTCTTGTGGTCTGCTTTGCACTCGGGGTCCTTTTCACAAGTGAACGAACTTGACAGGCTTTGTTGCACGCATTGCCTCCCCGTGTGAGGTCCGGAACTGCCCAACACATCTCCACGGGGAAGAGATGAGAAGTTGGAATCACAGGGCGAGGAAACGTGTTCCGTGGGCTTCTCTCGCAGAGACTGGTCGGCTGTGCCTGTCCCTGTGGAGCTTTCTTGACTCCAAATGGGCCCCTCGCTCAGAACATCCAGAGCCACGCGAAGTGACCGTCTGTAGGCCAGTTCTTCCAGGGGTGCCGCAGGAACCTCATTCTGCGAGGCTGCAAGGACCGAACACACACAATGCTGGTTACGTTCACTAGGCAGGCACTGCGGTCACGCCATTGCTTTAAAAGCCTGCTTGTCTCATTCTGACGGCTAGTTTCATACCTAAATCACTGAAGGGGAGGACTAACATTTCTCACCTACATTTTCCCAAAAAGGGGATGAGGCTACAGAACAACAGCTATTCATTCCGGGATTCGAGGCTTTATTTTTTTAAAAACCAAATTTACTGACCTTAACCTGATTGACTAAAAAGATAAATTCCTCCAAGTTACAAAACAATACTGTGAGCAAAATGTATTCAAATGTTTTGCAAATCCTCTCTCAGCTTTACAATTTCAAATTCAATCAGGGTCAATAAAAACCAATGCCAACTAAATAAAGAACTCTGCTGGCAACGTATTCTTGGTTGGTGCGAGGGTTGGTGGTAGCAAGGAACAGGAGATTTAGAAGGCTCATTGTAGGCTGGTAAATTTTCAATACTTCTTTGCAAGGGCATTTCAAAGCCAGCAAAGAGCATCGTGGCCTCTGGTTTCCAACCCACCTCCCGGCCGCAGTGCTTGTACTTATTCACTCCGACATATAGATACAGCGCTATTTATTTGAACAAGATGATAGATGTAATATCGCAACTCAGCGGGCATAATGCCTCAATCAAAACAGTATTTTCCCCATTGAATATTAAAGGCACCCACAGACGACCAGCCCCCAACACAATCTGCGCCAACAAGGACGACGCCATCCAAGATGATGGTCAGCCCTGCCTAAGTGATGCAGAGATGGAGCCGCTTTCAACAAGAGCTGTTTTTCGGAAGACACAGGAAAACAGACTTGATTTTATAAACATCATTGAAGGAATTCCGTTCCATCTTTTCACAAGAGAAACAATTATTTGCAAATGGGATAAACAGTCCCACTTTGAGAAGAGGAGAAGGAAGGCTGGCACGTTGGGTTTGCGGAACTGTGGCTGGGGGACAGGCAGTCACCAATGCTCCTCACTTGTCATGTGTGTGCATGACGAGTCCCTGGCTGGGCTCAGGCAAACCCTTTCTCACCCACAGCGTGCAAAGGAGGTGGGTGCTGAACTGGGAGAAAGCACACCCGGACGGACAGGAAACCGAGAGCTCCACTTCCGACCTGCCTCGTGCCCACCAAGACAGTGCCTCAAACAATGGGTGCCACCAACCTCAGTGCCAGGCCACCCGTTCTCTCCCCTGGGCTCCGCTCTGGAATTTTAAACACACAACCAACCACTTCTCAAATCTTGGGCTGAGACCAGACTGGCCAGGCAGCGACAGAACCACGGGAAGTCTTACTATAGGAAGAGGAAAGAAAAAGGAGAACCTCCCCCCTCATGGCAGCAAAGTCCTTCCTCGTCTTGTGTACTGGAGGCCACGGAGGTAATGAGATGACCTTGATGCTCACCACTGACCACTCTGGGCGTCAAGAATAGGAGTGGTTCTAGGGGCAAATTCTGGAAAGGTTTAAGAAAGCAGATCCATTTTTCCTTCTCCTTCAGCTCAGGGGATTCGCGTTCCCTTGTATGAAGAAAAACATGGTGAACAGGGTGAATTTTTACCCAGAAACCTGAGCCTTCACATTCTCCCAAATGACCTCTTATTTTATGAGAACCTAATGGCCGCTTAGAAATCCGCTCTTACCTAACGAGGAGGCAATGGCTTCAATCTGCGACTTCTCTAGGATCTCAACTTCAGTGCTTTTCACCTTAATTCTGCAGAGACAGAACTGGCGTTATACACCACCAGCCAACGCCGCCAAGACGCTTTCAAACATGTTTTCCTTTAGATAACAAAAGAATTAATTTCATTTTCCTCCTCAACCTTCTACTTAAACCAAAAGTCACAGCCAACTAGGAATTCATCTGCCTGAGGTTAGAGGCAGCAAGAACCCTGGCGAATGTTTTGGGTTTTTTTTTTTTTTTTTTTTTTTTTTTGATCCCCTTTTAAGACAGAAAAGGTTGGCTGGATTTAAAAGTAAAAATGAATTCAAATTGTGACTTTTATGAGGCAAATCCTACTTTCAACTGCACAAATAACTCCTTTGTTAGATTTTCAGAGTAGATGGTAATGTCACTAAAAGCTGTTTACAGCCCAGCAGGTGCGTTTTAGTTTAAAAGGATGTGCTTTCCTTTTAAACTCGAGTATTCAATTACCTTCCCAGCCGCAGGGAAAGTGTGAGCTGGAAGATGCAGGCAGGAAGGAGTGGGGCAGGGGGAGCTCCATAAGACCAACAGGGGAGCCAGTGGCTCGGACTACGCGGGGTCAGTCTCCTTGCTCTCTTCAGAATGCGGAATTCTCACGGCAGACGCACCCTCGCCACAATCACACAGGACTGGGGCGTCGGAATCCCCATCATTCTAGACAATCTACACCTTCCCAGTGCCTGACACTCACGGAGCAGAACAATGTGCCTCCTGGTAATCAGTTATTTGCTTTTTGAATGTTAAAGACTAATTTAGAGTGACAGGCTCAAAAACCAAATATTTCCAAATTGATGGGCCTGTCACAGAGGTTTCTGAAAAAAGACACACAGATCTCTAGGAAGGAAATATCCCTATTTTTCTGGCATGGTAGTCAAAAAGAAAAAAAAAGGGAAATATCCCTATTTTAACCACAAATAGGGTCTACCCTGAGTATAATTTACATGTATTCAATGTTTGTACCAATCTCTCCGTAGATCTCACAGAATGCCTCCTTTAGATCTTCACCTTCCAAACTGACATAAAATCAAACTACTTGCTTTCTCGTGAGGTTTTTATGAGCATTAATGAATTACATAAATGATGAATAAGCCCATTAAGAATGGGCTTCAACTGTTTTGTGGGGGGTAAAGGATTGAAGTATCAGAAATCTACACACGAAAAAACAGTATTAAAAAAACACGACACTTAACTTTTCCTCTAGGGAGAGAATTTGAACATCTAGAAAATATTCCTTTTTTCTCTTAATTTTTGTTGAAGTCTCAGTTCGGGCCAAAACCTATTTAAAATAAAAGAAGAACCTTGTTATTAAAACAGCAGACATAGTGAGAAACAGTGGCAACATTTAGTACAAATGTAACAGGTAATCCTGAAGGCCTATAACCACAGGATTTCAGATACTTGGTCCAATCCCCACTGTTTCACAGATGGGGAAACTGAGGCATGAGAGGCCAGTGGCAGACAAAGACAAGGACCCGGGCTTTTGCACTGCAGCTGAGCACTGTCTACTGAATTGCTGGAAAGCATCCCTGAGCATGACGATAATTCACTATCACAGGGCTGCTTGCCAGATCTTTCCTTGAGTTACAGCCTTACATGCCTTTTCATAGCTGATTCTTTTTTTTTTTTTTTCGTGTGGAAAAAAAAGACATTTCTGGAAGAGTAACCTTGGAAGCACTAGACCAAAACCCCATTAAATGGGGAACGAGAATCAGTGCCAACCGTTCTGGCTCAATCATTTCACTGAAGCAATTCCTAGGTATCGCCTGATAAAGATTTTACTTGTCACCCGAAAGTCATTTCTAATTCCTGAAATTACAGAATAATGGCTGTCACCTTTGCAGGCCATAACCGCTTTTCCCATCGGCAGAGGACATACTTGGCATCCGCCATCATTTACACTCATGTAGCAAGTGGCAGTGATTTGGCACAAAGTACTCCCAGGTCTGACGCCGATGTGCCCTGCAACAAAATTTGCACCGTGGTTTATACAACTGTTTGCTTGCGATGTTAACGCAGACACAGCCCTGGGGGGCAAAGGTTAGTTCGGCTTAGCCTCAAGTAGATGGTTCAATTCCACAATCTTGCATTGAGATGCTCAATGCCAAAAAGCAGACTGACAAACAGAAACGACGGGGCTCGGAACCCAGGGAGGCGCCTGCATTTTTTTTTACAAATATAATACAGCACAGTCCCTCCCAAAGGTTCTGTCTAGATTATTTTTAAAAGGCTCCTGAATAAATCATCTCCGTGCAGAAGACCTGCCTCCGACCTCGGCAGGAAAGGCATTTTACACAATCAAAGCTCACAACCCTCCCCAATTTGGGGAGTTAAGAGTTGACCACAGCACAAAAAAAATTAAGAGCGGAAAAACGACTGCTCTTTTGGCTGCCATGTCCCTGAAAGGACAGGGACAGCTGCAGACCGTTCACAGCATCAACGGGAAGGACTGGCTCGGTTGTTGACAGAAATGAAAAGGAGGCTTGGGGTGGGGGTAGAATTTAGCAGCAACGGAGGGGGGCGTCCCCCCAGCAGGGAAGGGGGGCTCCCTGCAGAGGAGGGGGTTCCCTGCAGAGGTGGGGGTGGCGTTTCCAGCAACAGAAGAGAGGATCACAGCAGCAGCAGAAGTTGGGGTCCAGGCAGCAGGGACAGGGATTTCACGGCGGGAGGGAGGGTTGTGGCTTGCAGGAACGGGGGATTCGGGCAACAGAAAAGGGGGTCACAGCAGAAGTGGGAGGGCTCAGGGAGCAAGGATGAGGGCTCACGGAGGAGGTGGAGCGGAGGGTCCAGATGCCAAGGATGGGGGATTTCACGGTTGGGGGGGAATCCAGGGAAGGAGATGGGGTCCAAGCAAGAGATGGGGTTCACGGCAGATGTGAGGGGGATCCAAGTAAGGAGATGGGGATCTAAGCAGCAAGGATGGGGGAGGGGGTCCACGCAAGAGACGGGGTCCACGCAAGAGACGGGGTCCAGGCAGGAGTGGAGGGGCCCACGGAGGCAGGGACAGGAAAGGGGGTCCAGGCAAAGTGAGGGGTCCACGGAGGCAGGGACGGGAAAGGGGTTCCGGGCAGAGTGGTGGGTCCGTGGCGCCAGGGGCGGGAAAGAAGGTCCGGGCAGAGTGGGGGGCCCATGGCGGCGGGGACCGAGCGTCCCATAGGAGTCTCTAGGCCGGGGCCGCCCCTCCCCCCAGGCCCGGCCTCCTCGCCTCAGCCCCCGCCCGGCGGAAGCGAGGCACGCATCCCGCGGGCTCACCGGGCCCCCGGCGTTTCCCAGCGCGGAGCCCCGAGCCCGGGCAAGGAGGCCGCAGCGGCCCCAACGGCGGAGGACCGGACCCGCCCGCAACCTGCAGGTCCGCGCCGCCCGCGTCACCGCCCCGCCTCGCCGCCGTCCCCGCGGGGCCGGGCGGGGTTTGCCTCGCGGCGGCGCACAAGCTCCGCCCCTTCTGCCCACCGCCCAATGGGACGCGCGCACTCCCAAGCAGCGCCGGCCCCGCCCTCTCCGGCGTCCACGGCCGCGCGCTGGCCCCGCCCTTTCCGCCGCGCGTCGCCTCCGTTTTCCCTCGAGTCGTGCCTGAGGAAAGCGGTTGGCGGGGCACGTGTGGCCGCTCCCGGGCGCCGCCCTCCCGCGCTCCCGGCCCTTTGTCCTCCAGTCAGACTCCGGACGCCGCCCTCGCGGGTCTCGGTGGGAAAAGAGGGTACCCCGCTCGCGACGACCCCTGAGAGAACCTTCCAGAACTTTTCGAGAATCTTCCAGGTCCTGAGGCACCTCCCAGCCCGGGAGCTGCGCGCTACGGACCCGATTCCTACCGATCTCCACCGATCGCAAAGCCGGGGCGGCCCGGCATCCCCGCAGAGGCGTCATAAGCTTCTGAACTGGAGCAGGCCCCGCCTCGGGAGGGTCCCAAGACCCCGGGGGGGCGCCAGAAACAGCCGCGGGTGGCGGGAGCCCCGGAGCAGTCGCGGCGTCGGTGTCAGGCCTCTCCCTGAGCTGTTTTTTTTTTGTTTTGTTTTGTTTTGAGAAGGAGTCTCGCTCTGTCACCCAGGCTGGACTGCAGTGGCGCCATCTCAGCTCAGTGCAGCCTCCTCCTGCTGGGATTACAGGTGTGCGCCACCCCTGCCGGCTCATTTTTGTATTTTTAGTAGAGAATACTAAATGTTGATCAGGCTGGTCTCGAGCTCCTGATCTCAGGAGATCCGCCTGCCTCGGCCTCCTAAAGTGCTGGCCTGAGCCACCTCGCCGGCTCCCACAGGTCTTTAAAGGCAAAAGGAGGCCGAGTTGGCGGATCCCTTAAGACCAACGATTCGAGACCAGCCTGGGCAACATAGTGAGACCCCATCTCTATAAAAAGGATACAGGCTCACACCTGTAATCCGAGCAGGAGGCCGAGGCGGGCAGATCACATGAGGTCAGGAGATCGAGACCAGCCTCGCCAACATGGTGAAACCCTCGTCTCTGCAACAAATACACAAATTAGCCGGGCGTGGTGGCGCGCTCCTGTAATCAATCCCAGCTACTCAGGAGGCTGAGGCAGGAGAATCGCTTGAACCCGGGAGACGGAGGTTGTGGTGATCCGAGATCGCGCCATTGCACTCCAGCATGGGTAACAGAGTGGGACTTCGTCTCAAAAAAGGAAAAAAATAAAAGACTGGTAGCAGCATTCGCCACGCACTGGCCCCGACTTTTCAAGGGGAAGGGGCAACAGCAAAGCCGGCTCTAACTTCTTTTTTCTTCGCACGCTTGTAGGAATAGAAGGTTCGTGTCTTCCGTCAATCCCAGCAACCTCAGCAACTGATTTTTTTTTTTCCTTTATTGAGAATTTTCAACTTTAACTTGTTTTTTATTTACATTTTTGAGTCGAAGTCTGGCTCTGTGGCCCAGGCTGGAGTGCAGTGGCGCAATCATAGCTCACTGCAGCCTCAACCTCCCAGGCTCAAATGATCTTTCCACCTTAGCCTCCACAGTAGCTGGGACCACAGGTGCGTACCACCATGCCTGGCTAAGATTTTTATTTTTTGTAGAGACAGGGTCTTGCTATGCTGGCCAGGCGGGTCTCGACCTTTTGGGCTCAAGTGATCCTCCCGCCTTGGCCCCCCAAAGTGCTGGAATCACAGGCAGGATCCACCTTGCCCAGCCGAGTCTCAGTTTGTCTATAATATGGGGGTAGTGGTCTGTGGGTGGTTGGCAAAAACCATGTCTCTGATACCATCCTGTTACCTTAAATCTGAGCTGGTGTTGGCTGACGCCTGTAATCCCAGCACTTTGGGAGGTCGAGGCAGACATACCACCTGAGGTCAGGAGTTCGAGACCAACCTGGCCAACATGGAGAAACCCCATCTCTACTAAAAATACAAAACTTAGCTGGGCTGCACCTGTAATCCCAGCTATTTGGGAGGCTGAGGCAGGAAGATCACTTGAACCCTGGAGGTGGAGGTGGCAGTGAGCCGAGATCGTGCCAGTGCACTCCAGCGTGGGTGACAGAGCAAGACTGACTCTGGCTCAAAAAGAAGAAAAAAAAAATTCTGAGCTGGCCTGTGACCTGCTTCAGCCCGGGCAATACAGCAGAAGGGACGATGTGCCAGATCCAAGCCTCTGCCTCAGGAGGAGCAGGGCCCAGTGTGGTGGCTCCCACCTGTCACCCCAGTGCTTTGGGAGGCTGAGGCGGGAGGATCACATGAGCCCAAGAGTTCAAGACCAGCCAGGGCAACATGGTGAGACCCCCGCCTGTACAAAAAAAAGAATTAGCCGGGCAAGGTGATGCACACTTACAGTCCCAGCTACCCAGGAGGCTGAGGCAGGAGGATTGCTTGAGTCTGGGAGGTTGAGGCCGCAGTGAACCGTGAT
This sequence comes from Rhinopithecus bieti, assembly GCF_001698545.2. NCBI lineage: Eukaryota > Metazoa > Chordata > Mammalia > Primates > Cercopithecidae > Rhinopithecus > Rhinopithecus bieti. The sequence goes on from NW_016805596.1 coordinate 621,429, forward strand.
TGCACCACTGCACTCCAGTCCAGGCGAGAAAGCAAGACCGTCTCAAAAACAAAACAAAACACTGAGCGTGGCAACAGCTCACACCTGGAATCCAAGCACTTTGGGAGGCCAAGGTGGGAGGATCGCTTGAGCCCAGGAGTTCAAAGCTGCTATGAGCTCAGATGAGCTGTTTTGTTTGTTTTAGAGACAGTCTTTCTCAGTAGCCCAGGCTGGAGTGCAGTGGCACAATCCCGGCTCACTGCAACCTCTACCTCCCAGGTTAAGTGATTGTCTTGCCTCAGCGTCCCGAGTAGCTGGGATTATAGGCACACACCACCACTCCCACCTGGGTGGTCTCAAACTCCTGACCTTGTGATCCACCCACCTCGACCTCCCAAAGTGCTGGGACTACAGGCGTAAGCCACCGTGCCCAGCCTCTGGCTCTGGTATTAAATAAATTAATGCTTTTAAAGTATTTGTGCCAGTGGTGAAATGTTAGGTCTTATTTTATTGAATGTCTTCGCCATTCGTCTGTGAGTTCCCTGAGTCCTATTTTCTTCACCATTGTATGCCCAGTCCCTGTCACCGAGCACTCACTCAAATTTTGTTTAAAGAATGAATTTCTATCCTAAACCATAGAGATTCGTAGTTGCAATAAAGGGTCTGCTTCTAAGGCAGCACAAAGGCCTGGCAGGTCGCTGCAAGAACGTCCTTTCATAGGCTCCTTCCGGCTGGCACCTCAGTTACGGCTTTAATTAAAACGTTTCCCCTTCTGCTGGAAATGTATCATACACAATTCCCTCTCGTTACTCAAGACGTTGTGAAAAAACGGTGGCTATCGTATTTGTGTTAACCAGACCGCTATTGTGGGACATCTCAGCGATTCTTGATTTTTCCATGATTTAAATAAGGCCACAGAAAGCAACTCTCGTATGTAAATCTTGGTGCACATCTGATTATATCCTTATGATAAATCCCTGGAGGCAGAAATTGCTAGGTCTGAGGGTCTGGACATCCTCAAGGCATTTGACAGATAACATCAAGTTGGTTTTCAGAAAGGTACCAATTCACGTCAGCGGCCGCCCCGCGTTACCACGGCCCATCTAACACCCTGCACGAGGGCCGGGCGCGATGATTTCTCTCATCTTTGTTAATTTGATGATGGGTGAAAAATGTATTAAGTTTGTTACTGAACCATGAACTAAATCAAAGATTAAAACACACAGACACACACCTAGTGTACCAGCCTGAACCAGAACTGAATCTATATTTTCTAAAGTGATTGAACTGTAACATCAAAATAGCCTCTGAACTGAAACTCAACCAGTGTTCCAACCCATTCAAGTCCCTAATTAGGCCATAAGGGGACCACACTGGAAACCTTGACCAGACCTTGACCTTGTTAACACGGAGCTACGACCGCCAGCTTCGACGGGGCCCCACCGCCAAGGAGCTTTACAGATGTCCAATTACCAGCCCCCTTCACACAAGCGAGGTTTACACAGGAAATTCAGAACACAAGAGAGAGGGCTGTGACTGGTATTTCTGGAGACCCAGGGGCTCCACGGAAGTCAGGAATGTCTTGGGGAGACCAGGATGGCTTGAGCCCAGAAGGTCAAGGCTGCAGTGAGCCAACATCGCTCTACTGCACTCAGGCGTGGGCGACCAGGAACATCGGGAGACCCTGTTCCTACCAAAAAAAACAAGGCTGGCCAGGCACGGTGGCTCACGCCTGTAATCCCAGCACTTTGGGAGGCTGAGGCGGGCGGATCACGAGGTCAGGAGTTCAAGACCAGCCTGGCCAACATGGTGAAACCTATCTCTACTAAAAATACAAAAATTAGCCAGGCGTGGTGGCAGATGCCTGTAATCCTAGGAACTTGGGAGGCTGAGGCAGGAGAATTGCTTGAATCCAGGAGGCGGAGATTGCAGTGAACTGAGATGGTGCCACTGCACTCCAGCCTGGGAAATGGAGCGAGACTGTGTCTCAAAATACATACATACATAACATACATATATACATAACATACATATATACTTACATACATAACATATATACATACATAAAAATAAAAACAAAACAACAGACTCCTTCACAGGTTCTCGGGATTTGGAAAAGACTAAAACAAAAACAGACTCCTTGTCCAAACGGCAAGTAGACGCTTTCCACAGCATGAGACCTGTGTGAAGGCCCAGGTCATGCAGCCCCGAAGCCCCCCATGTCTCAGGCGCTGACAAAGGTACCCTCTCTCTGGGTCATAGGACAAATGGGTTACCGTAGTCCTCCCTTATGCGAGGGTTCGCTTTATACGGTTCCAGTTAGCTGCAGTCAGGAATTTTTTTTTTTTTTTTTTTTTTTTTTTTTTTTTTTTTTTTTGAGACAGTCTCACTCTTGCCCAGGCTGGAGTGCATTGGCGTGATCTTGGCTCACTGCAAGCTCTGCCTCCCAGGTTCCAGCGATTCTCCTGCCTCATCCTCCCGAGTAGCTGGGACTACAGGTGCATGCCACCACGCCCAGCTAATTTTTTGTATTTTTAGTAGAGACGGGGTTACACCATGTTAGCCAGGATGGTCTCGATCTCCTGACCTCGTGATCCACCTGCCTCAGCCTCCCAAAGTGCTGGGATTACAGGCCTGAGCCACTGCGCCCAGCCTACAGTCAGGAAATCTTAACTGGAAAATTCCAGCCCGAGCGCAGTGGCTCATAACTGTAATCCCAACATTTTGGGAGGCTGAGGCTGGAGATCGCTTTAGTGAACCAGGAGTTCGAGGCCAGCCTGGGCAATGTAGCAAGACCCCTGTCTCTACAAAAAAAAAAAAAAAAAATTCGGGTGTGGTAGCACACACCGGCAGTCCCAGCTACTTGGGAGACTGAGGCAGAAAGATCAGTTGAGTCCAGGAGATCAAGGCTACAGTGACCTAGGATTGCACCACTGTACTCCAGCCTGGGCAGCAGAGTGAGACCTCAACTCAAAAAAGAAAGAAAGAAGGAAAGAAAAGTGGCCAGGTGCAGTGGCTCACATCTGTAATCCCAGCACTTTGGGAGGCTGAGGTGATGGATCACCTGAGGTCAGGAGTTTGAGACCAGCCTAACATGGTAAAACCCGTTTCTACTAAAAGTACAAAAAAATGAGCCAGGCATGGTGCTGTGTGCCTGTAATCCCAGCTACTTGGGAGGCTGAGGCAGGAGAATCGCTTACATCCGGGAGGCAGAGGTTGTGGTGAGGCGAGATCGCGCCACTGCACTCCAACCTGAGTGACAAGCGCGAGACTCCGTCTCAGAAAAAAAAGGAAAAGAAAAGAAAAGAAAAGAAAAAAAGAAATTTTCTGTAGAGACATGGACTTGCTGTGTTGCCCAGGCTGGTCTGGAACTTCTGGCCTCAAGCGATCCCCCATGCTCGACCTCCCAAAGTGCATGGTCCATGCCTCTTCCTCTTATAAGGACACCTCGTTAGATTAGAGCACACCCTTCTCCAATACAACCTCATCTTTTATTTTTATTTATTTATTTAGTTAGTTAGTTAGTTATTTATTTTTTTTATTTTTTTTTTTGAGACAGTCTCTCTCTTTTGCCCAGGCCGGAGTCAAGTGGTGAGATCTCGGCTCACTGCAACCTTAGCCTCCCGGGTTCAAGAGATTCTCCTGCCTCAGCCTCCTGAGTAGCTGGAACTACAGGCACATGGCACCTCGCCCGGCTAATTTTTTTGTATTTTTAGTGGAGACGGGGTTTCACCATGTTGGCCAGGCTGATCTTGAACTCCTAATCTGAGGTGATCTGCCTGCCTCAGCCTCCCAAAGTGCTGGGATTACAGGCGTGAGCCACTGAGCCTGGCCACAGCCTCGTCTTAACTAATTATGTCTGTGGAGACCCTACTTCTAAGGAAGGTCACATTCTGAGGTTCTGGGGAGATTAGTATTTTGGGCTGACACTATCCAACATGGTCCAGTGAGGGTGAGTGTGAAATCAACCTTAGCTGTGTCTAGTAGCTGCGCCGTGGGGATGCCCCTCGTTTCAGTGCTACCTCGCTCCACTGCACTCATGTGGGACACTTTCCACACTGAAACGTAATTACTGGTCTACACGCTTGTCCTTCCGCGGGACGCCGGCCTCCTGCGGACGAGCAACCGTGTGTCATTCATTCTCGCATTGTAGAGGATGAGAAAAAAATTAATTTTACCAGCTGGCACCAGAATTCATTTTAGAGACGCATCTGGGCTTGTTTAGGAAAATACCTTAATTAGGGCCAGGGGCGCGTGAGGGAGGCTTGAGGGCATGAGATAGAAAAAGGACCCACAAAGAGACCGCTGAACTCCTCTGCAGGAGAATACAGCTGCAATTTGGGGTCGCCAGAGAGGGACTGTGGAAGGTGGGGACCCAGAGAGGTGGGGACACAGAGAGACAGCCAGAGAGACACAGGAAGGAGAAATGGGGAATCAGGACGTCCTCTAGCATTTCAGGAAGAGCAAGGGCTTTCAGGAGCTGGCCTCCCCAGCTAACACAGAGCAAGATGGAAATGCATGTCCAGCTACTCATGAGGCTAAGGCGAGCAGATCCCTTGAGCTCAGGAGTTCAAGACCAGACTGGGCAACACAGTGAGACCCCACCTCTACAAAAAAATCACAAAATTAGCCAGATGTGGTGGTGCACGTGCCTGTGGTCCCAGCTACTTGGGAGGCTGAGACGTAAGGATCATTTGAATATAGGAGCTTGAGGCTGCAGTGAGCTGTGGTTGCAGCACTGCACACCAGCCTGGGTGACAGAGCGAGACATTGACTCAAAGAATATTGAGGCAGAGGCCACGCGCAGTGGCTCATGTCTGTAATCCCAGCACTTTGGGAGGCCAAGGCAGATGGATCGCCTGAGGTCAGTAGTTCAAGACCAGCCCAGCCAACACGGTGAAACTCCGTCTCTACTAAAAATACAAAAATCAGCTGGGCGTGGTGGCAGGTGCCTATAATCCCAGCTACTCAGGAGGCTGAGGCGGGAGAATCATCGCTTAAACCTGGGAGGTGGAGGCAGCAGTGAGCCGAGACTGTGCCATTGCACGCCAGCCTGGGCAACAAGAGCAAACCTCCATCTAAAAAAAAAAAAAGAAAAAAGAAAATTGAGGCAGAGACAGGCAGGCCTTGTTGGAGCCTGGGTAGCCCCAGTGACCCTGGCTGGCACCCAGCAGATTTGCGGTGTGTGTGTGTGTCCTCATAAGGGATGAATTTTTTTTTTTTCTTTGAGACGGAGTCTCGCTCTGTCGCCCGGCGCTGGAGTGACAGTAGCGATCTCAGCTCATTGCAAGCTCTGCCTCCCAGGTTCACGCCAATTATCCTGCCTCAGCTCCCGAGTACCTGGGACTACAGGCGCCCTGCCACCTCTCCGGCTTAGGTTTTGTATTTTTTTTTTTTTTTTTTTTGAAGACGAGTCTTGCTCATGCGCCCAGGGCTGGAGTGCAGTGGCCGGATCTCAGCTCACTGCAAGCTCCGCTCCCGGGTTCACGCCATTCTCCTGCCTCAGCTCCCCAAGTAGCTGGGACTACGGCGCCCCGCCACGTCGCCCCGCTAGTTTTTTGTATTTTTGTTTAGTAGAGACGGTTTCACCATGTTAGCCAGGATGGTCCCTCGATCTCCTGACCTTGTGATCCGCCCGTTCGTCCTCCCAAAGTGCTGGGATACAGCGCTTGAGCCACCGCGCCCGGCCGTTTTTTGTATTTTTTAGTAGAGACGGGGTTACACCATGTTAGCCAGTGTAGTCTCGATCTCCTGACCTCGTGATCCACCCATCTCGGCCTCCCAAAGTGCTGGGATTACAGGCTTGAGCCACCGCGCCCGGCTCAAATGCGGATCTTGCAGGGTTTTTTTTTTTTTTTTTTTTTTTTTTTTGGAGGGGTTTCCCTCTTTTCCCCGGCGGGGGGGCAGTCATGTGAGCTCGGCTCACCGCAACCTCCGCCTCCCAGGTTCAAGCGATTCTCCTGCCTCAGCCTCCCAAGTACCTGGGATTATCGGCGCCTGCCACCACGCGCCCGGCTAACCTTTATATATATATATATTTTAGTAGAGACGGGGTTTCACCATGTTGGCCAGGCTGTTCTCGATCTCCTGACCTCAGGTGGTCCACCTGCCTCAGCTTCACGAAGTGCTGGGATTATAGGCATGAGCCATCGTGCCCACCTGGATCTTGCCTTTTTAAGTCCCCAAGAGCCTTGGCTCCGACTCCAGGCCGACAAAATCTCCAGGAAGAAGGCCCAGCAGCGCCCAGAGAAGTCTGTCCACAGCATCGGGCTTTCCTCACCCACTTCAGGGTTGGACCCCAGCTAGGAATCAAACCTGGGCTTCCTTTCCCCTCCTTTTGCCTTCACAATTGTCTGTACTGTAATTATATCGGCTGTAGTCTTCATCTCACCCACCGTGGCGGGTGACCAGAGTTATGCAAACATGACACTCTAAATGTGTCCATTGCAAAGTGGATTTGAGGGAACCTTATTTATTTATTTTTATTATTTATTTTTGAGACAGGATCTCACTCTGTCTGTGACTCAGGCTGGAGTGTGGTGGCACGATCACAGCTCACTGCAGCCTTGACCTCCTGGGCTCAAGCGATCCTCCCACCTCAGCCTCCCAAGTAGCTGGGACCACAGGTGCACACCTCTACACCCAGCGCTAATTATTTTTTTATTTTCTTTTGGAGATGGGGTCTCACTCTGGCACCCAGGCTGGAGTGCAGTGGTACAATCTTGGCTCATTGCAACCTCCACCTCCTGAGTTCAAGCAATTCTCCTGCCTCAGCCTCCCAAGTAGCTGGGATTACAGGCGCCAACCACCATTTCTGGCTAATGCTGTATTTTTAGTAGAGACGGGTTTCTCCATGTTGGTCAGGCTGGTCTCAAACTCCCGACCTCAGATGAACTGATTGCCTCAGCCTCCCAAAGTGCTCAGATTACAGGCGTGAGCCATGGCGCCTGGCCTTTTTTTTTTTCTTGAAGCAGGCTGGAGTGCAGTGGTGCGATGCCGACCACTGTAGCCTCTACCTCTTGGGTTCAAGTGATTCTCTTCCCTTAGCCCCCCAAGTAGCTGGGACTACAGGTGACCACCACCACACGTGGCTAATTTTTTTTGTATTTTCAGTAGAGATGGGTTTCATCATGTTGGTCAGGCTGGTCTTGAACTCCTGATCTCAGGTGATCCACCCACCTTGGCTTCCTAAAGTGCTGGGATTACAGGCGTGTGTCACCACTTCCGCGGGTTTGACAAAGGTACCATGTTCTGCACCCACCTTGCGCTCTCAGACCGAATAGCTTCACTGCTCTAAAAATCCTCTGTGCTCTGCCTATTCATCCCTCCCGCCGCCGGCCCCTGGCAGCCTCTGATCTTTTTACTGTTTCTATAGTATAGCCTTTTCCCAGAATGTCCTATAGCTGAAATCTGCAGCACGGAGCCTTTGCAGATGGCCTTCTTTCACGTAGTCACATGCATTCCGTTTCTCCATGTCTTTTCCTGGCTTGAGAGCTCTTTTTTTTTTTTTTTTTTTTTTTTTGAGATGAAGTCTTGCTCTGTCACCCTGGCTGGACTGCAATGGTGCAATCTCAGCTCACTGCGACCTCCGCCTCCTGGGTACAAGCAATTGTCCCGCCTCAGCCTCCCAAGTAGCTGAGATTACAGGCACTCAGCAGCACACCCGGCTGACTTTTGCATTTTTATTTTATCTTATTTTATTATTATTATTATTATTATTATTATTATTATTATTGACATGGAGTTTCCCTCTTGTCGCCCAGGCTGGAGTACAAGGGTGCAATTTCAGCTCACTGCAGCCTCCACCTCCTGAGTTCAAGCGATTCTCCTGTCTCAGCCTCATAAGTAGCTGGGATTACAGGTGCCCACCACCACGCAGGATAAATTTTTAGTAGAGATGGGGTTTCACCATGTTAGCTAGACTGGTCTTAAACTCCTGACCTCAAGGTGATCCGCCCGCCTTGGCCTCCCAAAGTGCTGGGATTACAGGCATGAGCCACCGCGCCCGGCCTATTTTACTATTTTTTTTGAGACAGGATCTTGCTTGTTGCCCAGGCTGGAGTGCAATGGCACGATCTCAGCTCACTGCAGCCTCTGCTTCCTGGGTTCAAGCAATTCTCCTGCCTCAGCCTCCCAAGTAGCTGTGATTACTGGTGCCCACCACCATGCCCGGGTAATTTCTGTATTTTAGTAGAGACGGGGTTTCACCATGTTGCCAGGCTGGTCTTGAACTCCTGACCTAGATGATCTGCCTGCCTCCGCCTCCTAAAGTGCAGGGATGACAGGCATGAGCCACAGCACCTGGTCAAACCTGGGTGGTTTTTTTTTTTTTTTTTGAGACAGAGACTTGCTCTGTCGCCCAGGCTGGAATGCAGTGGTGCGATCTCGGCTCACTGCAAGCTCCGCCTCTCGGGTTCCCGCCATTCTTCTGCCTCAGCCTCCCGAGTAGCTGGGACTACAGGTGCCCACCATCATGCCCAGCTAATTTTTTGTATTTTTAGTAGAGACGGGGTTTCACCGTGTTAGCCAGGATAGTCTCGATCTCCTGACCTCGTGAACCGCCCGTCTTGGCCTCCCAAAGTGCTGGGATTACAGGCGTGAGCCACCGCGCCCGGCCAAACCTGGGTTCTTTTTTGTGTGTTCCTAAGAACATGTACGTACATATCTGTCATCCAGACACAACAGTTTAATTTCCCATATGGATCTGTTTAAGAAATTAAAACCTCGCCAGGCGCGCTGGCTCATGCCTGTAATCCCAGCACTTTGGGAGGCCGAGGCGGGCGG